>NC_087351.1:4677373-4980403 GCF_030014295.1 Loxodonta africana
TATACATGGTTGAGCTATGTGTGTTATCATTTGTTTTATGGACCTGTCTAATCTTTGGCTAAAGGGTGAACCTCAGGAGTGACTTCAGTACTGAGATAAAAGGGTGTCAGGAGCCATAATCTTTGGGTTTATGCAGTCTCTGTCAGACCAGTAAGTCTGCTCTTTTTTTTTTTTTTTGTGAGTTTGAGTTTTCTCTGGAAACCCTGGTGGTGTAGTGGTTAAGTGCTACAGCTGCTAACCAAAAGGTCAGCAGTTCAAATCTGCCAGGCGCTCCTTGGAAACTCTATGGGGCAGTTCTACTCTGACTTACAGGGTCGCTATGAATTGGAATCAACTCAACAGCAGTGGGCGGCAGGTTGAGTTTTCTCTAGCTCTGTCCAGGACCCTCTATTGTGATCCCTGTCGAGCAATTACAGTGTAATACAATACAACACAACACAACACAATACAATTCAATACCACCCTCTATTGTGGTGGTATCCGGGCACCATCTAGTTGTACTGGACTCAGTCTGGTAGACGCTGTGGTAGTTGTGGTGAATTAGTCCTTTGGAATAATCTTTTCCTTGTGTCTTTAGTTTTCTTTTTTTTTTTTTTTCCTTTGGAAACCCTGGTGGCGTAGTGGTTAAGTGCTACGGCTGCTAACCAAAGGGTCGGCAGTTTGAATCTGCCAGGCGCTCCTTGGAAACTCTATGGGACAGTTCTACTCTGTCCTATAGGGTCGCTATGAGTCGGAATCGACTTGACAGCAGTGGGTTTGGCTTTTTGGTTTTGAGTTTTCTTTATTCTTCCTTGCTCCAGACAGAGTAGGACCAGTGGAGTATCTTAGATGACCAATCACAAGCTTTTAAGACCCCAGATGCTACTCACCAAAGTAGGATATAGAACATTATCTTTATAAACTATGTTATGCCAATTAAGTCAGATGTCTGGAGACCATGGTCCCTAGCCCTCAGCCCAGTAACTTGGTTCCTTAGGGAGTCTGGATGTGTCCATGAAGCTTCCATGACCTTGCCTTGGTCAAGTGGTGCTGACTTGACCACGTTGTGTACTTTTACCCTTCAGCAAAGTCACCACTTATCTATTGTCAAGTTAGTGTTTTTCCCTCCCCGCCCCTCCCCTCCCTCATTACCATCAAAGATTGTTTATTTCTGTGTGGAAACCTTTTCATAAGTTTTTATAATACTGGTCTCATACAATATTTGTCCTTTTGTGATTGATTTATTTCACTCAGCACAATGCTTTCCAGTTTTATCCATGTTGTGAGATGTTTCAGAGATTCATCATTGTTCTTTATCATTGCATATTATTCCAGTACTCCATGGTGTGTATGTACCATAGTTTGTTTCTCCATTCACCTGTTGATGGGCATCTAGGTTTTTTCCATCTTTTTACTATTGTGAATATGCTGCAAGGAACATGAGTGTGCATATGTCTATTCCTGTGACGGCTCTTACTTCTCTAGAATATGTTCCAAGGAGTAGAATTGCTGGATCGTATGGTATTTCTCTTTCCAGCTTTTTAAGGAAGCACTGTATCATTTTCCAAAATGGTTGTACAATTTTCGTTCTCACCAGCAGTGCATAAGAGTTCCAACTCCCTGCAACCTCTCCAACATTTGTTTTCAGTTTTTTTGATTTGTGCCAGTAATGTCAGTGTGAAATGGTATCTCATTTTAGTTTGATTTGCATTTCTCTAATGGCTAGTTATTGCAAGCATTTCCTCATGTGTCTGCTAGCTGCCTGAATGCCATCTTTGGTGAAGTATCTGTTCATACCCTTTGCCCATTCTTTGATTGGATTATTTGTCTTTTTGTTGTAGAGGTATTAGATTTTCCTATAAATTTTAGAGATTAGACCTTTGTCGGATATGTAATAGCCAATTTTTTTTTCCCAGTCTGGAGGTTCTCTTTTTACACTTAGTGAAGTCTTTTGAGGAGCATAAACGTTTATTTTTAGAAGATTCGTTATCTAGCTTATCTTCTGGTCTTTGTATATTGTTAGTTGTGTTATATATCCTGTTAATGCCGTGTATTAGGGCCTCTAGAGTCAATCCTATTTTTTCTTCTATGATCTTTATAGTTTTTGGTTTTATATTTAGGCCTTTGATCCATTTTGAATTAGTTTTTGTGTATGATGTGAGGTATGGGTCCTGCTTCTTTTTTTTTTTTTTAACATGTGGACATCAGTTTTGCCAGCACCATTTGTTAAAAAGACTGTCTTTTCCTCATTTGATGGACTGTGGGCCTTTGTTGAAGATCAGATGACCGTGGGTGGATGGATTTACATCTGGGTTCTCGATTCTTTTCCATAGGTCAATGTGTTTGTCATTGTACCAGTACCGGGCTGTTTTGACTACCACGGCTGTATACGTTCTGAGGTCAGGTAGTGCTAATCCTCCTACTTTATTCTTCTTCTTCAAAAATGCTGTACTTATCTGGGGCCTCTTGCCTTTCCATATAAAGTTGTTGATTTGTTCCCCCATCTCATTAAAGAATGGTGTTGGTACATGGATCAGGATTGCATTATATCTGTAGATTGCTTTGGGTAGAATTGATATTTTCACAATGTTGAGTCTTCCTATCCATAAGCATGGTATGTTTTTCCATGTATATAGATCTCTTTTTGTTTCTTGCAGTAGTGTTTTGTAGTTTTCTTTGTAGTTGTCTTTGTCTTTGACATCCCTGGTTAGATTTATTCCCAAGTACTTTATTTTTAAGGGGCTATTATAAGTTTTTTTTTTTTTAAGTGGTATTGTTTTCTCGATTTCCCTTTCATCATTCTCTTTATTGGCATATAGGAATCCAACTGATTTTTGTACGTTTACCTTATATCCCTCTACTCCACTAAATCTTTCAATTAGTTCCAGGAGTTTTCTTGTGGAGTCTTTTTGAGTTCTCCATGTGTGGTATCATATCATCTGCAAATAGGGATAGTTTTACTTCTTCCTTACCAATTTGGATGCCCTTTATCTCTTTGTCTTACGTTATTGCTGTAGCTAGAACATCCAGCCCAATGTGAAATGGGAGTGGTGATAAAGGGCATCCTTGTCTTGTTCCTGTTCTCAGGGGGAATATTTTCAGCTTCTCTCTGTTGAGAATGATGTTGGCTGTTGGTTTTGTATTAAAAAATAAATATTGCTGCCAAATCAATTTCGACTTATAGCAACCCCACAGGACAGAGTAGAACTGCCTCATATGGTGTCCAGGGAGCAGCTGGTGGATTCAAACTGTTGACCTTTGGTTAGCAGCCATAGCTCTTAACCACTGTGCCACCAGGGCTCCAGGGTTTTGTGGTTTTGTATAGATGCCTCTCATTATGTTGAGGAATTTCCCTTCTATTCCTATTTTATTGACAGTTTTTATCAGGAATGGATGTTGGACTTTATCGAATGTCTTTTCTGTGTAGTTGAGATGATCATGTTTTATTTATGTGGTGGATTACATTGACCTATTTTCTAATGTTGAACCATCCTTGCCTGGTATGAATCCCACTTGGTCGTGGTGCATTCTTTTTTTGTATACGGTACTGAATTCTATTGGCTAGAATATTGTTGAGAATTTTTGCGTCTATGTTCTTGACATATATTAGTCTGTAATTTTCTTTTTTTGGGGGGGGTGTCTTTGCCTGGTTTTGGTATCAGGGTTATGCTGGCTTCATAGAATGAATTTGAAAGTATTCCTTCCTTTTCCATGTTCTGAAATAGTTTGAGTAGTACTGGTGTTAGCTCTTCTCTGAATGTTTGATAAAATTTTCCAGTGAAGCCATCTGGACCAGGGCCTTTTTTTTTTTTTTTTTGAGAGGGGGTGGTGTTTATTACCTTATCAAGCTCTTCTCTTGTTATGGGTCTGTTCATATTTTATACCTCAGTTTGTGTCAGTTTAGGTAGGTAGTGTGTTTCTAGAAATTTGTCCATTTCTCTAGGTTTTCAAATTTGTTGAAGTATAGTTTTTCATAGTACTCTGTTATGATTCTTTTTATTTCAGTGGGATTTGTTGTAATGCCCCACATTTCATGTCTTATTTGGGTTATTTGCTTCCTCTCCTGGTTTTTTTTTTTTTTTTTTTGGTCAATTTGGCTAATGGTCAATTTTGTTGATCCCTTCAGAGAACTAACTTTTGACTTTGTTGATTCTTTCTATTGTTTTTCTAGTCTCTATTTCATTTATTTCTGCCCTGATCTTCAATATTTCCTTTCTTCTGGTGGCTGTGGGCTTCTTTTGCTGTTCTCTTTCTATTCATTCAAGTTGTATAGGTAATGTTTTGATTTTGTCCCTTTCTTTTTTGATGTGTGCATTGGTATAAATTGACCTCTGAGAAATGCCTTTGCTGTATCCCAAAGGTTTTGGTGTGATGTATTTTCATTCTCATTTAAATCTAGGAATTTTTTTATCCCATCTTTGATTTCTTCTATTACCCAGTGTTTTTTTTAAGCAAGTGTTATTCAGTTTCCATGTATTTGAATTTTTTTCCACTTGCTCTTCCTGTTATTAATTTCTACTTTTATGGTGTTGTGCTCAGAGAAGATGCTTTGTATTATCTCACTGTTTGAATTTTTTGAGGGTTGCTTTGTGGCCTAAGTGTAGTCTGTTCTCGAGAAAATTCCATGTGAGTTGGAAAAGACTGTATACTTTGCTGCTGTTGGATAGAGTGTTCTATATATGTCTATGAGGTCAAATTGGTTGATTTTGGCCTTTAAATCTTCTGCATCTTTGCTGAATTTTTTTCTAGATTTCCTGTCCTTTACAAAGAGTGGTGTATTGAATTCTCCTATTATTATTGTGAAACTGTCTATTTCTCTTTTCAGTGCTGTTAGTTTGTTTTATGTATTTTTGAGCCCTGTCATTGTGTACATAGATATTTATTATGGTTATGTTTTCATGGTGGAGTGTCCCTTTAATCATTACATAATGTTCTTCCTTGTCTTTTGTGGTAGATTTTGTTTTAAAGTCTATATTATCTGAGGTTAGTATTGCAACTCCTGTTATGTTTTGGTTGCTATTTGCTTGATATATTTTTTTCCATCCTTTGATTTTTAATATATTTATGTCTTTGTTTCTAAGATATGTCTCTTATAAATAGCATATTGATGGGTCCTATTTTTTCATCCATTTGTCACTCTCTGTCTCTTTACAGGTACATTTAAGCTATTATGTTCGGTGTGATTATTGATAGGCCTGAGTTTATTGCTGTCATTTTGTAGTGCTTTGTGTGCATGTGTGTGGTTCTGATGTTTTCTTTGTTCCTCTTACTCTCCTGTGCTAAATTCTTTTTGTTTATAGATTGTTTGTTTTTGTAGATTTTGTGTTTTCTGAGAATTTACGTTTTTCTTCTTTATTTCATTGAGTAGGTTTGTTAACTTTCTCTGTGTTTACCTTGAACTTTGCCTCATCTTCCTAAGTTTAAACCAGTCTTTTATTACTTGATATCATCCTGATTTTCTGTCTCTTCGAATATCACCTTGACTTCCTCTCCCTTTGAAAGTTCTATACTAATGCTGTTTACTCCCTCCTTTGTTGTTCTAACATTGTTGTCCTTTACAGATTGACATCTCTGTGTAAATCTTTTGGTTTCATCATATCCTTGAGAGTTCATTACCTCAGTTAATAGTTGGCTGATGCTGTCCTGTGTCCTATATTCAGGTTGTTGTCTGTTCTCTAACTGAAGGACACCCTTTAATAATTCTTGTAAATTTGTTTTGGTTTTTACATACTTCCTTAATTTCTGTTTATCTGGAAATGTCCTAATTTCACTATCATATTTGAGAGTTTGCAGTATCTGTTGTTCTTGGTTGGCAGTTTTTTCTTTCAAGGTTTTATGTATGTTACCCAATTGTTTTCTTGCTTGTGTGGTTTCTGCCCAGTAATCAGAGCTCAGTCTTATTGCTTCCCCTTTGTATGTGACTTTTTGTTTTTCTTGAGCTGCTTCCAGGATTCTTTCTTTGTCTTTAATTTTGGTGAGTGTAATTATGATATATTTTGGTGACTTTCTTTTGGGATCTATCCTATTGGAGTTCATTGAGCTTCTTCGGTGGTCAGCTTTACATCTTTCATGATATTAGGGAAGTTTTCCGTCAGCAAATCTTCAATGATCCTCTCTATGTTTTCCGTTTTCTCCCCCTGTTCTGGAACTCTGATCAAGCACAAATTTTTGCATTTGATTGTATCCCACATTGTTCTCAAGTTTTCTTCATTCTTTTCTCTGATTTTTCTTCAAAGTGGTATCCAAGGATTTGTCTTCAGTTTCATTGATCCTGTCTTCCATGGTTTCACCTTTGCTCGTAAAACCTTCTATTGCAGTGTCCATTTCTGAAATCTTGTTGTTTATCTTTTGGATTTCTAATTATTGTTTTTGTATGATTTTTAATTGTTTATTTATTGTCACATTTTGTTCCTGTATTATTTTCCTGAATTCTTCTATTGCTTTGTTGGACTTTTCCCTGATTTTGCCTGTATTTTTCACTATTTTGTCTATTTTCTTGTTATTTTTATCTGCGTTTTCCTTCATCTCTCTCCCTGTCAGATAGTTCCAGTGCCTTTTTTTCTATCAGAAGGTAATCTGGTGTTTTATTTTGGTCGCTTACTGGAGCATTCCTGTCCTACTTTTTTCTTTCTGTCTTTTTGTTTTGATGTTGTCTGCAGTCTCTGGGACATTCAGAAATTATTTTATTTGTTTATTTGTTGTAGATTTGTTTGTTTCATACTGCGTTTTTGTTTTATTTGGTTGTCTGGGCAGGCAGACTGGGCATGTTTTGTTGCTTGCTCTTCTGTGTGCACAGTATTCCTCACCACCTTGTCCAGGTCAGTAGGGCTGATTGCTCAGATGTGGTGCAGCAGGACAGGTCCAGTGGGGGGGGGGGGGGCAGGGATGGGTTGTTTGTGACATGAACTTTGGCCAACTGGTTGGGGCCTGGGGCAGTGTGGGCTGAGGATTGGGGATCCAGGGGTCCACAACAGTGCTGCTCAGGGGTGCAGTGCTAAGTGCACAGTGCAGATAGGCAGGAGGAAAGGGAGAGGATGTGATATGCAGAGCTAAGAGGGTGAGAGAAAGAACAAAGAGCAACAGAAGCAAACAAAGTGAAGGAAAAGAAAAAAAGTAAATAAACTGGTGGTGTGGTGGTATTCAGCAGGTGGGTGTATTGCAGACCCAGGGAGGTCCTGCTTTGGTAGCTCCGTAGTCAAGCAGTGCAGCTTGGCCTGTTGAGAAGGGGCCTGGGCAGTGCACAGGGCTAGGTGGGTGGGAGAAAGGAAAGGAAAGAAGGGAAAGAGAGAGAAGAAACAACAACAACAAATAAATATGGTGCTGAGGGAGCCAGCGATTGGGGGTGGGGTGGAATTAAGTTGGCGGTGAGCTGGTGTCTCTCTTGCTGAGTGGCATGGCTTGTCCCTTAGAAAGGGGCGGAGGCAGCACAGGGCCTAGGTAGGAGGGAGAAGGGAAGGGAGAAGGGTAAAGATAAAGAGAAATAAAATATTGTGCTGAGGAGGCCAATCTGTGGAGGTGATGCAGACCCAGGGAGGCCAAGTGCCAGTGCCTCTCTAGCTGAGCAGTGCAGCACAGCCTGTTGAGAAGGGTGGGCAGTGGTGCATGGGGCTAGATGGACTGGAGAAAGGAAAGGAAGGAAGGAGAGAGAGAGAAGAAACAACAACAAGAGAAACAAAAAAAACAAAATGGTGCTGAGGGAGCCAGCAGGTGATGGTGGCACAGACCTGAGGAGGCCATGTGCTGGTGGCTTTCTAGTCAACCAGTGCAGCACAGCTTATTGAGGAGGGGTAGGGATGGCACGCAAGGCTAGGTGGGCAGGAGAAAGGAAAAGGAGGAAGGGACAGAGAAAAAAACAAACAAAAAAATATGGCACTGAAGGAGCTGGCAGTGGGGGTGACATGGATGCAGGGAATCCGTGTACCAGTGGCTCCCTAGCTGAGTGGTGCAACATGGCCCATTGAGAAGGGGTGGGGCAGCCCAAGGGGCTAACTGGGCAGGAGAAAGGAAAGGAAGGAAGGGAGAGAGAGAGAGAAAAGAAACAGAAAAAAAGAGAAAAAAGGCACTGAGGGAGCCTGCCATTGTGGAGGTATGGAACCAGAGAGGCCGTGCTCACAGCTCTCTTGCCCAGAGGTGTGGCACAGCCCATCGAGAAGGGGCAGGGACAGCACATGGGGCTAGCTAGGTAGGAGGAAGGAGAGGAATGTTGAGAGAGAGAGATGAACAAAAAGAAAAGCCACCCAAAATAATAACAAACAAACAAAAAAAAACAATATGACACTGGTGGAACCTGCTGTTGGAGGTAGGGTACACCCAGACAGCAATGAGCTCATAGGCTGAGCTACCATGGCCTGCTGGAAAGCAATGGAGGCTGTGTAGAGGGAAGAAGGGTGGGGGGAGGGGTGGGAAAGCATGTATCCCTGGCTGCCAGGTGCTCTGTCTTCTCTTGGGAACTCCAAGAAGTTGTCTTTCCATACTGCTTGTCTGAGTTCTTTGGTGGCTGTAGCCCAAAATGGCGAATCTGGCCACATTAGCTGGCAGGGATGTCCACTCCATAGCTCTCTTCTCTCTGTCAGTTTTTTATACCATTTGGTGCTTGATTGAGCTCTTTATCCCTTCATTTGGTGGTGAGGGTTCCAGGATTGACATTAGTATCTGTTTTACTTAGTTTTTTGGATCTTCGCTGCAGAGCAATGGCATCGTGCTTCTGTCCATAGCACCACATTGACTCTGCCCCTGTAGCCTAAAATTTTGTTTGCATTTGTATGATCTTGTTTGCAATAACTAATTTGGTACTATAGTTCAGCTACAAAATGCTATGCTAGGTCAGCTATTGTGATCATAAAAGTAAAGCATGTGCACACATTGCCTAAAACATAGTAAGTGCCCAAGAAATTAATTAATTTTCTAAGCAAGTATTCACTGAGTGCCTACTATGTTCCAGGCACTATGCTATGTGCTTACTGGTGATTAAGAAGGTGAGGAAAAACAAATGCACTTCCTTTACTCATATAGCTTTCAGTCAGGTAGGGAAGAGAGACATTAATCTCAAATAATTGTAATAATGAAGGCACATAATCACAAACTGAGATAGGCACTCTGAAGAATAAGAACATGGACTCACATGAGCATATAATGGAGGAAACTGATTTAGACTTGGGATTTAGGGAAGGCTTTCCAGATGAAGTTTGAGTCAAGAGTTGAAGGATGAGAAAGTGTTAACCAGGCAAAGAGTGTAGGAAAGCCAGCCAGAAAGTACATTATGAGCAAAGGCCTTGTGGCAGGAGTGAAGATGATGAGGTAAAATAACTCAAGAAGGCCAGTATGGAACGTGGAAAGCATGAAGATGTGGATAGGGGCTGGACCATGTAAAACCTTGTGATCTGTATCCTGAATTTTGGTCTTTATCCCAAAAACACTGAGAAGACATTGCAAGTTTATAAACAGATGGGATGTGTAGTGGTGCTAAATTTAAAAGGTTCACTCTTTTTATATACATATATATATAATTTTTATTGTGCTTTAAGTGAAAGTTTACAAATCAAGTTAGTCTCTCACACAAAAACCCATATACACCTTGCTACATACTCCCAATTACTCTCCCCCTAATGAGATAGCCTGCTTTCTCCCTCCACTCTCTCTTTTCGTGTCCATTTCGCCAGCTTCTAACCCCCTCCACCCTCTCATCTCCCCTCCAGGCAGGAGATGGTAACATAGTCTCAAATGTCCACCGGATCCAAGAAGCTCACTCCTCACCAGTATCCCTCTCCAACCCATTGTCCAGTCCAACCTCTGTCTGAAGAGTTGGCTTTGGGAATGGTTCTGGTCCTGGGCCATCAGAAGGGCTGGGGGCCATGACCACTGGGGTCCTTCCAGTCTCAGTCAGGCCATTCAGTCTGGTGTTATGAGAATTTGGGGTCTGCATCCCACTGCTCTCCTGCTCCCTCACGGGTTCTCTGTTGTGTTCCCTGTCAGGGCAGTCATCAGTTGTAGCCAGATACCGTCTAGTTCTTCTTGTCTCAGGATGATGTAGACTTTGGTTCATGTGGCCCTTTCTGCCTCTTGGGCTCGTAATCGCCTTGTGTCCTTGATGTTCTTCGTTCTCCTTTGATCCAGGTGGGTTGAGACCAATTGATGCATCTTAGATGGCTGCTTGCTAGCATTTAAGACCCCAGACACCACTCTTCAAAGTGGGATGCAGAATGTTTTCTTAATAGATTTTATTATGCCAATTGACTTAGATGTCCCCTGAAGCCGTGGTCCCCAGACCCCTGCCCCTTAAAAAGTTCACTCTTGTCTACAGTGTTTGTAATGTTTGTAAATAGACTGCAGGTCCTTGAAAGAGTGCACAACTGGGGCGGGAGAGAAGGAAATATGTTGATTAGGGTGGGGCTCAGAGTGAATACAGAGGGACCAAGTTAATAGACTTACTGTAATCCAGTTGAGAGGTGATGGTACTTCAGATTGGGGTGGGAGTCATGGAGATCAAGATAGGAAATTCAGAAGCTATTTAGAAAGATTTGAGGGAGAGTCTGAGAGAGATGTCAAATATCATTCCTAGGTTTCTCAGAGCCTTTTCAACAGGATGGATGATGGTGCCATTTACTGAGATAAGGAATCCTGGAGGTAGATCATGAGCTGGGCTTGGACAAGGGCCACTTGAGGGGCCTTAGAGAGATCTAGATGAAGATGCCATTAAGGCAATTGAACATACGGCTTTAACTATATAGATTTGTGCTTAGAGGTGCAGTCTGAACGGGAGATATGAATTTGGCCTATTGACGGTAACTGAAGCTCAAGTCTTAGATGAGATTGCCTGGGGAAGGTGGATTGAGTAGAAAAGATGACCTATGCCTACAGTGCTTGTAAATAGGCAGCAGGTCCTTGAAAGAGTGCATGATAGCGGGGGGAGAGAAGGAATTCCAGTATTTAAAGGCCAGGCAGAGGGAGGTAAGCATCAAGGAAGACAGGAGGATAAACAAGAGAACATTGTAACACAGAAGCTAAGGGAAGAGGGTGTTTCAGAAGTTTGGAATGTCAACAGTGTCAAAGGCTGCTGAGTGGTCAGAAAGGCTATAGGATATTGATGATAACACTAGGTCTATTTTGGTAGAGTGTTTGTCCCAGAAACTAGATTCAGTAATGAGTGGGAGATGAGAATAGAAAATTGCTGCAAGAACTTTGACTGTGGGAGGAAGAATATATTTGTGTATCAGTATCTGTGGACATATTTAAATAAGTGCTTACAAACCCATAAAGTGGATTATTCGTTAGTCTGTGTGTGTTTCTGTGCCTAAGAAATATAAATTTTTGCCACAAAACTGGTCAGTATTTTAGCTTTTTAGCAGTCATAAGCTTTGTTTGTTCTTTGTTGTCTTAACCATAAAAGAAATATTTCCCATTCTCAATGTCCATATGATTTCAATAAATGATTCTGAGGAAGCGGCTGGGAATAGGACACTGGGGTACAGTTTTCAACTCAAGTGAATTGTTATGGGACCCTAAACTTTACTTCAATTTGCCTTTCAAGTAAAGGACAATCTTAAGGATGTGCTCACTCTACCCAGAACGGCATTTAATTTCATGTGTGTCTCCCTTTTTCTCTTATTTCTTTCATTTCCCCTTTCCTCTTATTTTAAATGGCTGCCTGGATTAATAATCACGGGAAAGACAAGGTAGAGAGGGAACACTAGAGAAGTCAGTTTATAATTAAAATCTAAATGCTTCTATTCGGCATCGTCTCTGTCCACAGGAATTTCCATAGCCATCTATTCTAATACTCTCCTCTGTTAATCACTTAATACCTAACTTTTAAAGCAGTTAATAATATTCTTAGAATTCCTTGAACAAGTGATTTAGTGACTCTATCATGAGATAATCTATTGTATTTACCTGAAATAATCTAACATAAGATTTAAGACAATTCTTGCCTCTACAAAGAGTGCGTATCATATGTTGTTGTTGCCACTGAATTCTTTTCCAACTTATAACGAACCCATGTGACAGAGTAGAACTGCCCCATAGGGTCTTTTTTTTCTTTGGCTATCCTCTTTATGGGAGCAGATTTCTAGATCTTCCTCCCATGGAGATGCTGGGTGAGTTCAAATTGCCAACCTTTCAGCTAGCAGTCAAGTGCTGAGCTGAACCATCGCACCACCAAGGCTCCTTGCATATTATATGCCAGTAGTCAATGTACGATAAAGTTTAAATTGCTGGTTGATGAACTTGGAGTTATTCTCAAACCTTTTTGGGGAATTGGACTCAAAGTTTGATTTCTTAGCTTTCTGTTTTTGACATTAGTGCTCTGAATTTTTTTAATTTTTGCGTTCTTTTTAACATTTCCAAATTAGCCCTCGCTTTTATA
This sequence comes from Loxodonta africana, assembly GCF_030014295.1. Classification (NCBI taxonomy): domain Eukaryota; kingdom Metazoa; phylum Chordata; class Mammalia; order Proboscidea; family Elephantidae; genus Loxodonta; species Loxodonta africana. Next base: position 4,689,714 of record NC_087351.1, read on the forward strand.
GACTTCATTAGCCTTAACTGCTTCAAGCCAGAAGATGTTATTGTTACACACATGCACAGATTTTCGAAGAATAGCATTTCTCACACCCTTTCAGCTACAAGTTCTGCCTGGATTTATCCTATTCAAAGGAGACCAATTTTCTTGCAGTTTCCACAGTTAAGCCACTAGATGAGAATCATATACAACTTAACAATGGCCCTTGCTCTTAATAAAAGTTAAATTATTTGGAAAGACATTTTCTTTTTCTTTTGGGAAAATTTGATATGATTGAGAAGTAATAATAATAGTAATAAGACATAATCTAATTGTTTCAGATTATTTACTTTTTTTTTTTTTTGCAGGTCCCGACACCAAGCTAATGCAGAACAGTGGTAAGACTAAATTTAAAAGGACAAGTATTGATAGATTGATGAATACACTAGTACTGTGGGTAAGTTACTCTAACAAAACTAGGTGGTATCACCAGTCCTTGTTATCCTAATATATTTCTTATATTTTTCTGGGAATTCTTGAGGAGTTTGTATTTTGGGAATTTTGCATCTGGGGCTCAGGCATACTGTTTCTACTTCCTAGATTATGATGATTTCTCAACCTTGGTAGAATTTCTCATGAGAGGTAGTTTGGTGCTTATGGAGGTCTTCATGGTCATGCAAATTCCCCATATCCCAAGGATTGGATTTTGAAAAATAAAATATAGTTTTTAAGATAGTTTGGTCTTTTTGTTGTCTTACCTTTGCGCAAGTCCTCTCTACATAGCTTATGAACAGGGCTGGCATGTTTAGTTTAAGGATTTGCTGTCACTGTCTAGGAATTATTAATTAATAAATAATTTATAAACAAGGGGCCCCATATTTTCATTTTGTACTAGACTCTGAAATTTATGTGGCAAGTTCTGCTATGGATCCTTTGAGGACCAGGTCCATAATTCTTCTCCTTCATGAAGCCTTCTAAACTTTCTTAGGCCATGGTTAACTCATGCCTCTGAATTCTCTGAATGATTTTCTCTACCACACATTTACCATAAACAGTCCCCTGCATCCCATCCTTTTGTCAATAAATCTTGTGTAACCTCACACTACTGATTTGATCGTTTTCTGACTTTTTGTATAATATCGCTTTGCCTCCTTATAAATCTTGTGTAACCTCACACTACTGATTTGATCGTTTTCTGACTTTTTGTATAATATCGCTTTGCCTCCTTAAGCACGTGTTAAATTTGAAGACAATGACTTTGACATATGAAGACAGTGGACTTTCAAATACATTATAGACTCACAATCAAAGAATCTGAGCTCAGTATATGCTTGACTGATATATAATATTTGAACTCTGAATAAGGAAGGAAGAAAACTAACATTTTTTGTGCACAAAATATTGGCCAGGCTGTGTTTTACTCTAAGTATGGACCTCAGACTTGGGGCATCTATGTTCCTCCCCCACTTTCCCCTTGGGTCAGAGCCCATAGGGCTAGAGGGACATGCCTATATGGAGACAGTGCCTCCTTCTAGTATTCCCAATTTAAATGGCCCTGAACTCATTTCTAGGGCCTGCATAGGGCGTGTGTATATATCTACCTCAGAGTAAAAGTACCGATCATGCAGCAAGGACTGTTCTTGCTATTCATATTAGAAAAGAGAGGAGGAGGAGCCAACATGGCACCCTGGACAGTATGCCATGCTGTTCTCTGCAGCAAAGACCCAAATAACTAAGTAAAACAGACATAGATGTCAATCCTGGAACTGTAAGCATCAAATGAAGAGATAAAGAACAAGATCAAACATTGAAAAGAAGAAACTGAAGGAAAACAGAACAAGAAGAGATACAGAGTGTAGGTCCCCTGCTGACTAACACAGCACAGCATCACTGTCTTAGAGCCCAGCAATGACCTGGACAGGGAATATGGGAAGGGAACTTCACAGAGCTTCCGACAGGAGACAGAGCACCTGGTAACCAGAGAAACATGCTCTCCCGACCCTCGCCCTTCTGTCCTATACCCAGCTTAAAACCTTTCCAAATGGGCCACGCAGAGCTGCTTTGGCTAGAGCAACACTGGCCCACCACCAGCCCAGGTCCATCCTGCCCAGCCCCCACCCACTGGCTCCTGTTGCCCCGTTTTTTCCCCTTTCTTCCTTTTCTTTCTCCCTCCCACCTAGCCCTGTACACCACCTTTACACCTTCCTGCCAGGCCACAGTACACCACCATGCGTAGAGAGCCAGTGTCCTGCTTCCACCCCAGGTACTCCCTGCCCACACCCACTGGCTCCCGTCATGCCATTTTTTTCTCCATCTTTTCCTTTTCTTTTTCGCTCCCATTTTGCCCCGTATGCCACCCCCACCCCCTTATCACTGGCACCCAGATCTGCCCTTCCACAACCCACTGGATACCCTTTTTGTTTCTTGTTTGTCTTTTCTTTGTTCCCCTCAACTAGCCCTGTACGCCACTCCTCTTTCCAGCTGGCTCTCACCATGCCACTGTGGTTAGAGTGTCCCTGGCTCAGGCCCAGTGCCACGCCAGGCCCACACTGCCCTTCCACTCCCACCACTCAGCCAGCTGCTGGAGGTAGGGAAGTAAGACTGTACCATTCCCCATCCAACACCCCTGCCTATCTGGCGAAGGGCTATGAATGCTCCCACACTGCTGGACCAACAAAAGGAGGCAGAAAATGCCCACCCAGTTTGTCCTCAGCCACCTCACCAAACCAATGTACAGCAAAGCAGACTCACCCTGCCTGCTGCTGCCCTGCCCATCTGGGCAAGGTGGTAAGAGCTATCATGTCCACAGATGAGCAAGAAGCAAAGCATGCTCAGTCTGCCTGCCATGACATATCAAAACAAAACAAAAAATCAGGACAAAACAAAAGAACATACTATCTATAAATAAATAAAATAGTACTTTAATGTCTTGGAAACAGCAAACAATATCAAAACATATATAAAAAAGAAGCAGGACAAGATGGCTCAGCAAGTGACCAAAATAAAGAATCAGATGACCTTCCAGAAGACAAAAAGGTAGTGGAACAATCTGATATGGAATTCAAAAGACTAATATTTAGGGCTCTCTAAGAGATTAGGAAACAGATCAAGTGAAACATAGACAAAACCAAGGAAAAAATAGACAAAACCTTGGAAAACACAGACAAAACCAATGAAAACAGCCAAAATTAAGGAAAACACAGACAAAGCACTAGAAGAATTCAGGAAAATAATACAAGAAAAAAAATCAAAATAAATAAGCAATTAGAAATCATACAAAAACAGCAACTAGAAATGGACAACTCAATAGAAGGTCTTAGGAGAAATTTCAAACAATGGAAGACAGACTCAGTGGGAGCAAAGACAAATCCATGGACACCATTTTGTTTGAGGAAATGTCAGAGAAAAGATTGAAGAAAACCTAAGAAGTGTGTGGAACAAACTCAAGAGCAAAAGTTTGTGTGTAATCAGAGTTCCAGAACAGGGAGAGAAAATTGAAAACACAAAGAAGATTGTTGAAGATTTGGTGGCAGAAAACTTCCCAAATATCATGAAAGACACAAAGTTGGCCATCCAAGAAGCACAAAGAAACCCATAAATGAAAGACTCCAAAAGAAAGACACCTTGAAAAATCATAATGACACTTACCAAAACCAAAACACAAAGAAAGAATCCTGAGAGCAGGTGGACAAAACAAAGTCACATACAAAGGGGAAACAATAAGACTAAACTCTGATTACTCAGCAGAAACTATGCAGGCAAGAAGGCAACGGAATGGTAATATAAAATCTTGAAAGAAAAAAACGGCAAGCCAAGAATAATAATATATTTTGCAAAACTCTTTCTCAAATATGATGACAAAATTAGGACATTTCAGATAAACAGAAATTAAGAGAATTTGTAAAAACCAAACCAAACTTACAAGAAATATTAAAGGGAGTCTTTCTGTTAGAGAACTAACAACATCAGACAGCAACCAAAGTCTAGGATACAGGACAGCATCAGCCAGATATCAACCTAGGCAAAGAACTCTCAACAACAACAAAAACTAAAAGACTTAAAACAGGAAACAGAGATGTCAATCTCTAAAGGACAACAACATTAAAACAATAAAAGGAGGAATAAATGGTATAGATATAGAACTTTCAAATGAAGAGGAAGTCGAGGCAATATCAAGTAATAAAAGACTGGTTCAAACTTAGGAAGATAAGGTAAAATTTCCAGGTAACCACAAAGAAAGTTAACAAACCTACTTGTCAGAATAAAAAAGAAGAAAAACAAAGTCCCAGTAAATATAAAATCTATAATAGTGAAAGAAAAGGAAGTCCATAAGCAAAAAGAACTAAGCTCAGAAAAGTAAGAACAAAGAAAACATTAGCACCACACACACACAAAAAAGCACAACAATATGACAGCAATAAACTCATACCTATTAACAATCACACTGAATTTAAATGCCTTAAATGCACCTATAAAGAAGAGAGTGGCAGAATGGATAAAAAAGCACGACCTATCAATATACTGTCTACAAGAGACACACCTTAGACATAAATATATTAAAAATCAAAGGATAGAGAAAAATATATCAGGCAAAAAGTAACCAAAAAAGAACAGGAGTGGCAATATTAATCTCAGGTAAAATAGGTGTTAAGGCAAAATCCACCATAAAAGACAAGAAAGACTTTATGTAATGATTAAAGGGACAATCCACCAAGAAGACATAACCTTAGTAAATATCTATGCACCCAATGACAGGGCTCCAAAACACATAAAACAAACTCTGATGGCACTGAAAAGAGAAGTTGACAGTTGAAGTAGGAGACTTCAACACACCATTCTTGGGAAAGGAGAGAACAACAGAATCCCAGTACCTAGAAAGAAACTCAACAAAGATACAGAAGTTCTAAAGGCCGAATCAACTAACTTGACCTCATAGACATACAGAGAACATTCCACCCAACAGCAGCAAAGTATACATTCTTTTCCAACTCCACATGGAATATTCTCCAGAATAGACCACATTATAGGCCACAAAGCAACACTCAGTAATGTCTAAAACATCTAAATAATACAAAGCATTCTCTCTGATCACAATGCCATAAAAGTAGAAATCAATAACAGGAAGAGCAAGGGAAAAAAATTCAAATACAGGGAAACTGAAATGAACACCTCGCTTAAAAGCCATTGGATAATAGAAGAAATCAAAGAAGGAAAAAAAATTCTTAACACCTTGAGGGACCAAGCTACTGGGGCTGAGAACTGGGGACTGTGGTCTTGGGGACATGTAGGTCAATTAGCATAACATAGTTTATGAAGAAAACGTTCTACATCCTACTTTAGTGAGTAGCACCTGGGGTCTTAATAGCTTGCAAGCAGCCATGTAAGACACATCTATTGACCTCTTCATGTTCAGAGCAATGGAGAATGAAGAAAACCAAAGGCACAAGGAAAATATTAGTCCAAAGGGCTAATGGACTACGTGAACCCACAGCCTCCACCAGCAAGAGCCAGGAGAACTAGATGGTACCCAGCTACCACCACCAGCCACTCTGCCAAGGATCACAATAGATGGCACTGGACAGAGCAGAAGAAAAATGTAGAACGAAATTCAAATTCACACACACATAAAAACCAAGCTTACTGGTCTGACAGTGTCTGGAGGGACCCCTGAGACTATGGCTCCCTGTTAACTAAGAACTGAAACCATTCCCGAAGTCTACCTTTCAGCCATTGATTAGAGAGGCCTATAAAACAAACACTAACACATGTGACCCCCACGTGTCTGTCAGTTTGTCGTACTGTGGGGGCTTGTGTGTTGCTGTGATGCTGGAAGCCATGCCACTGGCATTCAGATACCAGCAGGGTCACCCATGGAGGACAGGTTTCAGCTGAGCTTCCAGACTAAGACAGACTAGGAAGAAGGACCCGGCAGTCTACTTCTGAAAAGCATTAGCCAGTGAAAACCTTATGAATAGCAGCGGAACCTTGTCTGATATAGTGCTGGAAGATGAGCCCCCCAGGTTGGAAGGCACTCAGGAGATGACTGGGGAAGAGCTGCCTCCTCAAAGTGGAGTCGACCTTAATGACGTGGATGGAGTAAAGCTTTCGGGACCTTCATTTGCCGAAGTGGCACGACTCAAAATGAGAAGAAACAGCTGTAAACATCCATTAATAATTGGAACCTGGATATGAACCTAGGAAAATTGGAAATCATCAAAAATGAAATGGAATGCATAAACATCGATATCCTAGGCATTAGTGAGCTGAAACAGACTGGTATTGGCCATTTTGAATCAGACAATCATATAGTCTACTATGCTGGGAATGACAACTTGAAGAGGAATGGTGTTGCATTCATCATCAAAAGGAATGCTTCAAGATGTATCCTGAAGTACAACGCTGTCAGTGATAGGATAATATCCATACAGCTACAAGGAAGACCAGTTAATATGACTATTATTCAAATTGATGCACTAACCACTAGGGCCAAAGATGAAGCACTAGAAGGTTTTTATCAGCTGCTGCAGTCTGAAATTGATTGAATATGCAATCAAGATGCATTGATAATTACTGGCGACTGGAATGCGAAAGTCAGAAACAAAGAAAGATCGGGAGTTGGAAAATATGGCCTTGGTGATAGAAACAATGCCGGAGATCAAATGAGAATTTTGCAAGGCCAATGACTTCTTCATTGCAAATACCTTCTTTCACCAACATAAACGGCGACTATACACATGGACCTCGCCAGATGGAACACACAGAAATCAAATTGACTACATCTGTGGAAACAGACGATGGAAAAGCTCAATATCATCAGTCAGAACAAGGCCAGGGGCCGACTGTGGAACAGACCATCAATTGCTCATATGCAAGTTCAAGCTGAAACTGAAGAAAATCAGAGCAAGTCCACGAGAGCCAAAATATGACCTTAAGTATATCCCACCTAAATTTAGAGACCATCTCAAGAATAGATTTGACACATTGAACACTAGTGACAGAAGACCAGACGAGTTGTGGAATGACATCAAGGACATCATCCATGAAGAAAGCAAGAGGTCACTGAAAAGACAGGAAAGAAAGAAAAGACCAAGATGGATGTCAGAGGAGACTCTGAAACTTGCTCTTAAGTGTCGAGCAGCTAAAGCAAAAGGAAGAATTGATGAAGTAAAAGGACTGAACAGAAGATTTCAAAGGGCCTCTTGAGAAGACAAAATATTATAATAACATGTGAAAAGAGCTTGAGGTGGAAAACCAAAAGGGAAGAACACGCTCGGCGTTTCTCAAGCTGAAAGAACTGATGAAAAAATTCAAGCCTCGAGTTGCAATAGTGAGGGATTCCATGGGGGAAAATATTAAGTGACGCAGGAAGCATCAAAAGAAGGTGGAAGGAATACACAGAGTCATTATACCAAAAAGAATTAGTCGATATTCAACCATTTCAAGAGGTGGCCTATGATCAGGAACCAATGGTACTGAAGGAAGAAGTCCAAGCTGCTCTGAAGGCATTGGCAAAAAACAAGGCTCCAGGAATTGATGGAATATCAATTGAGATGTTTCAGCAAACAGATGCTGCACTGAAGGTGCTCACTCGTCTATGCCAAGAAATATGGAAAACAGCTACCTGGCCAACTGACTGGAAGAGATCCATATTTATGCCTAGTCCCAAGAAAGGTGATCCAACTGAATATGGAAATTATAGAACGATATTAATATCACACGCAAGCCAGATTTTGCTGAAGATCATTCAAAAACGGCTGCAGCAGTATATCGACAGGGAACTGCCAGAAATTCAGGCTGGGTTTAGAAGAGGACATGGAACCGGAGATATCATCGCCGATGTCAGATGGATCCTGGTTGAAAGCAGAGAATACCAGAAGGATGTTTACCTGTGTTTTATTGACTATGCAAAGGCATTCGACTGTGTGGATCATAGCAAACTATGGGTAACATTGCAAAGAATGAGAATTCCGGAACACTTAATTGTGTTCATGAGGAAGCTTTACATAGATCAAGAGGCAGCTGTTTGGACAGAACAAGGGGATACTGCTTGGTTTAAAGTCAGGAAAGGTGTGCGTCCAGGTTGTATTCTTTCACCATACCTGTATGCTGAACAAATAATACGAGAAGCTGGACTATATGAAGAAGAACAGGGCATCAGGATTGGAGGAAGACTCATTAACGACCTGCGTTATGCAGATGACACAACCTTTCTTGCTGAAAGTGAAGAGGACTTGAAGCACTTACTAATGAAGATCAAAGATCACAGCCTTCAGTATGGACTACACCTCAACATAAAGAAAAGAAAAATCCTCACAACTGGACCAATAAGCAACATCATGATAAATGGAGAAAAGATTGAAGTTGTCAAAGATTTCATTTTACTTGGATCCACGATCAACAGCCATGGAAGCAGCAGTAAAGAAATCAAAAGACGCATTGCATTGGGTAAATCTGTTGCAAAGGACCTCTTCAAAGTGTTGAGGAGCAAAGATGTCACCCTGAAGACTAAGGTGCGCCTGACCTAAGCCATGGTATTTTCAATTGCATCATGTGCATGTGAAAGCTGGACAATGAATAAGGAAGACTGAAGAAGAGTTGACGCGTTTGAATTGTGGTGTTGGCGAAGAATATTGAGCATGCCGTGGACTGCCAAAAGAATGAACAAATCTGTCATGGAAGAAGTGCGGCCAGAATGCTCCTTAGAGGCAAGGATGGCGAGTCTGCATCTTATATGCTTTGGACATGTTGTGAGGAGGGATCAGTCCCTGGAGAAGGACATCATGCTTGGCAGAGTACAGGGTCAGCAGAAAAGAGGAAGACCCTCAACGAGGTGCACTGACACAGTGGGTGCAACAATGAGCTCAAGCATAACAATGATTGTAAGGATGGCACAGGACTGGGCAGTGTTTCGTTCTGTTGTGCATAGGGTCGCTATGAGTCGGAACTGACTCGATGGCACCTAACAACAACACGTGTGAGGAATGTGCTTCTTAGTTTAATCAAGTAGATGAGACGAAATGGGCAACACCTGACAAAAAGGCAAAGCGAAGAAGACAGGAAGGGTTAGGAAAACTGGACGAATGGACACAGAGAACCCAGGGTAGAAAGGGAAAGGGGGAGAATGCTGACACATTGTGAGGATTGCAACTAAAATAACAAAAAACAATTTGTGTATAAAATTTTTGAATTAATAACTAATTTGTGCTATAAACTTTCACCTAAAACATAATAGAAAGAAAGAGAATAGAATGATTCCTGGGGAGTTAGAAGCAAAATCCATGCTTAAATTAGAGCTTTTATTATCAAGTAAAGGAGCCCTGGTGGCACTGTGATGAAGTGTTTGGCTGCTACAGAAAAGTTCAAACTCACCAGCAGCTCTGCAGGAGAAAGATGTGGCAGTCTGCTCGCATAAAGATTTACAGCCTTGGAAACCCTGTGGGATAGTTCTACTCTGTCCTGTTGGGTCCCTGTGAGTTGGAATCGAATCTCTGGCAATGGGTTAATGTCAAGTATCACCAACTTCAATACTCTTAAAGTAATTCTGTTCAATTAATTTACAAAACCTGTTGCCATCGAGTTACAGCTCCAACCATTTAAGAGAAAAGAGGGTGCTGTGATACAGGTACAGAATTGGTAAGATTTCAGGGATTCACAATTCTACTTTTCTCTAATTCCCAGTTTTCTACTATAGTTTCAAATAGTTTTTTTTCCCCCAACCTTGTCTTCTAATGTATCTATATTGTCCATGAAAGAATAAAATAGAAAACAGTCCTAGAATTTTTGAATATGCTTTCTTGAAGAAAAAAGTGAAATAGCAGGAAAATGCATTGCTGCTGTCTGTCCTGACTCCTCCTTCACACTAGCTGGTCTCAGCTCCTAACACCATGAGACACCTAGCAGAACAGAATCCCCATAACACTTTCTTCAGCTCAGGTCTTACTGTGTTCACTGAGCTTCCTTCCCGACGCTGGGATTTGAACTCATGAGGGACTGACCTTGCTGTCTCTGTAGCTGATAAATCTCTAAACCAGGGCTTTGGACCAGTTCACTCCTGTTCCAACTGCTGCTGAGAATTTGCATTTCTAAGAAGTTCCCTGCTGAGAATTTGCATTTCTACCCTGGATATACTGAATCAGAATCTACATTTTAACAAGATCCCAGGGTGATCCTTATGTATAACTCCCTGGGAACTTTTTAGAAATGCTAATTATCAGCAGGGAACTGTTTTAAAGTGGAAATTCTCAGCAAGGGTTGAACTGATGAACCGGTTCAAAGCCCTGCTCTAAAATGACTATCTTTATAAGGATTTGCTTACAATTTTCATTTTACTTCCTACTTTTTCTACTTTTTTTTTAATTTAAAAAGGAAAGTATATATACCATGAAGTGTTTTCATTAACCCTTCTCTTTCTTGTTGTCCTCAAGTATGGATTGTACACCCCGATCTGTAGCCTGGAGACTTGACTAGCCTGATAGTTCTTGAATCATTGATACTTTCTTCCTTTTGTTCTTATGACTTGAGTAACCATATAATTTATTACTCGTATAGGACACTTTGAAGGTACTTAAGCTACTTCTCAGCCTGAACTCCTAAGTAGAAATGAGACTCATTTTCTTTTATTTTGCAGAGTGTTTAAATATATGCATTGCCACCAATTCAGAATGTGAAGCTGTTGGCCATGTGACCGCAGACAAGTTATGTAGCTTCTCTGTTGTTGTTGTTAGCTGCTGCCGTTGAGTTGGCCCTCCACTCACGGTGACTCCATGTGTTACAGAGTAGAACTGCTCCATAGGGTTTTCTTGGCTGTAATGTTTGTGGAAGCAGTTTGCCAGGTCTTTCTTCTGCAGAGCTGGCAGGTGGATTTAAACCACCAACCTTTTGGTAAGCACCAATTACAAACTGCTTGTACCACCCAGGCTCCTTAATTTCTTTGTGCTCCCATTTTATTTTGTTTTGTTTTTAATCTGTGAAGTGTGGATAAATAATGATTATTTCTGTCTCTCAGAGTAAATGGGAGAATTAAATGAGAAAATGTATGTAAGATAGCCAAATCACTGACTTAAAAATGTTAAATTTTACTGATATGACTAATGTAAGAAAAGCTTTGCGTAAACTTACTTTTCAAATGGCAATTTCTTAGATCTAGAAGTGTAATTAGATCATGATGATATGACTAGTTTTGGGTTCAAGTTCACCTTAACCAGACTTCTATTCTCATTGCAGATTTTTGGGCTTCTGGCATGCTTGGGAATTATTCTTGCAATAGGAAATTCAGTCTGGGAGCAGCAAGTCGGGGAACAATTCAGAACTTTCCTCTTCTGGAATGAAGGAGAGAAGAACTCCGTGTTCTCAGGATTTTTAACATTCTGGTCATATGTTATTATTCTCAATACCGTTGTACCTATTTCACTCTATGTGAGGTAAGAGGAGAGTTTATACTTCAGAAAGTCCAATTCATCAAAAAGCCTTTGTTTCATGGAATCTTTTTTCAGTTTTACAGTCACAGCAACGAGTAGAAGTCTTGCTGTAACTGCTGGTAATCTGCTGCGTCTGTTACAAATGAGGCAACTAAGCTGTTTAATCTATTTAACTTTTGAAAACACAAAAGAACTGTCGATGAGTCAATTCCAACTCGTAGCAACCCTATAAGACAGAGTAGAGCTGCCCCATAGGGTTTCCAAGGCTGTAAATCTTTACAGAAGCTGACTGCCACATCTTTTTCCTTTGGAGCAGCTAGTAAATTTGAACCGCTGTCCGTTTTGGTTAGCAGCCAAGTGCTTTAACCACTGTACCACCAAGGCTCCTGTTTAACTTTTACATTTTCAAATTACAATAAATACATTTTATTTTCTTCCTGATTCAATTTAGTTTGTTAGGAATGTTTTTCTCTGAACTACATAAACTACACCATAATCTCATAAAAAAAATCTCATGCAACCTGATTAATTAGAATTTTGTTGATGCTGGGTGGAAAAATCGAAGACCATCTGGAGAGATCTATTAAGATGGCGCCTTCCTGCCACTAGTCTGCACCTGCTTCTACCACTTGCTGGCTCCATAACCATAGGCAAGTCACTTTACCTCCCAGGTCTCAGTTTCCTCATTTTTTTAAAGTGGAGATATTAATAGTTCTACTTTAGAAAATTGTATGAAAAGTAAATAAGTTAATGCATGGAAAACTCTTAGAAGAACACCTGGTCTGTGGAAACAGCTTAATGAATATTAATTTTTTTCTGTTATTAGTGTTACCTATAAATGAGTGTACCCAAAGGAGTTGAAACATCATGGGGGATGTTTGTCCTTGTTAAATAAGAAGTGTGACTCTTAACTCCTACTCTACAAGTTGGCCTGCCATTTCTAGATTTGGTTCAACAAACTAGAACTAAAATTTTCCCTCTCTGTATGTGTGTGTGCATGCTTCTGTGTGTCTGATAAGACTTCGAAGTTGACCCTGGAGTCCGTACCTGAGACATTCTTGTTCCTAATCCTACGAAGACTGAGCCAAACAGTCTCAAAACACACTGGAGCCAAGAAGGAACTTGGTTGTTTGACACACCAGTATTTTAACAATATCAGTATTTTAACAATACACAGAATTATCAGCTTGAAATCCCTACTAATTTTTATGAGCTTCTTTTTCTCTCTTTCCAAAATTCTGGCTTTGAAGAAGCAAAGGGAGTATAACGCATAACATCTAGCCTCGTTTTGGATAGTGGTCAGCAAACTGAAATGTCAAGTTGTGGGAAGCTGACTTGTAGTGGTGGCATGTGGCCACAGTGCCACAAATTGCTTTGAACCCTCTGGAGCTGTGGGCAGAGTGGGCTCTATTTAAACCGTATCCTACTGGCTCCTCTTTGATTCCGAGGACCTCGCGTGCTTGTGTCCAATTATAAAGTTGGTGGTAAACCCTGCTCATTGCCAGAAGAGCTATTGTCAGCTTTTATAGCTTTCCTTTTATGTCCTATATGAATAATAAACATGCATGCTGGCTTACCATCTGCACATGTGCCATTTCTTATGTCCTCGTGGAAGGAGTATATTCTGTATAAACTCTTTCTTTGAACATTTTTTTCTTTGCCAGTTTTCATTTAACGATTTGAAAGATTGATTTTTCTTTTCTTTTTTTTTTTTTTGAGGCTAGACCCCCAGGTGAGCATCTCTTCTCCCTTTAATGTTTCTCCTGGAGTTGTGGAAAGAAAGTCAGTTTAAAATAGTCCAAATGCAAGTTCTGGTCTTGGTGCTACCACTAATAGCTGTGTGATCTTAGGGAAAGCACTAGGCTTCTCTGTGTTGTAGTTTGCCTGACAAATATTGGCTTCTCTGTAAAATTAGGGCATTAAAATAATTGATTTCTGAGTTCTTTTCTGCACCTTATCTTTAACTGGTAGCCCTGGTGGCTCAGTGGCTAAGTGCTCAGCTGCTAAATGAAAGGTCAGCAGTTTGAACCCACCAGCTGCTCTGTGGGAGAAAGATGTAGCAGTCTGCTTCCATAAAGTTTACAGCCTTGGAAACCCTATGGCGCAGTTCTGCTTTGTCCTTTAGGGTCGCTATGAGTTGGAATTGACTCAAAGGCAATGGGTTTGGTTTGGGTTTGGTATCTTTAAATAAGTTTCCCTGGGTGGCTCAAGTGGTTTGCGATTGCTTGTTAACCTTAAGATTGGCTGTTCCGACCCACCCAGTGGCGCCATGGAAGAAAGTCCTGACAACCTGCTTCTGTAGAGATTTAAAAAAAAAAAAAAAAGCCCGAAACCAAACCTGTAATTGTTGATTCTATTCTATCTCATTGTGACCCCATGTTGACAGAGTAGAACTGCTTCTTAGGGTTGCCTTGGCTGTGATCTTAATGAAAGCAGATCACTGGGCTCTTCTTCCGAGGTACCATTGAGTGGGTGTGAACTGCCAGCTTTTAGGTTAGTAGTTGGGTGCAAACCATTTGCCAAGAAAACCCTATAGAGCAGTTCTACTTACTGTGTAACACGTGGGGTTGCCGTAAGTCAGAATCAGCTCCATGGCAATGGGTTTGTTTTTTGGTTTACCTTTAGATAGCATTTTATACCTCATATAAAATGTTCTCACATACTTTATCTCATTTACATCTCCCAGCAATCTTTTGAGGTAGTTATTGCTGAACTTATTTCACAATGAGGAGATGGTTTGCTCAGGATCACGGAGCTAGTTAGGGGCAGGACCAAAATCAAAATCCGTTTTCTGATGCTTGGCACAGGGTTTTACCTCCATACCTAAGCTACGTATGATTTGTTATTCAGCAAAGATGTCAGAAAAAGAAAAGAAGCTAAAATTCTTTATCTTTTCGTGAGGCATGGCACCGATGAAGGTAAGTGTGAGCTGTTCTCGCACCCAGTAAGAGCAGTAATCCTACCTCGGCTTCAGGGAAAACGTGTTCCAAGGGAGATCAGGTTACTCTGCCTCAAGACTGAGACAGAGGAAAACTCATTCCTAGGCATTTCAGCTCAGAGGAATGAAGGCCTTCTGCAATCGCTTCAATTAGGCTTTTGAATAAATATGAAGAATAAATTCATGCCATCTGTTGCTTGAAGGTAAACATCCCAAACTCACTTTGAATGGTTAATAATTGCAAGTGAGCCCTGGATGTTTGCTGTGGAAAAATATTTCTATGCTGTTGATTTGTTGATATGTAGTGTTAAAACATACCCAGCTACAGTTTTACAATACTCCCAAGGAATTAGCTTTTGAGAGTTTTTCTCCCCTAAAGCAATGGGTTTTTTGGGTTTTTTTAAGCAATAGGGGAAACCCTGGTGGTGTAGTGGTTAAGTACTACGGCTGCTTTACCAAAGGGTTGGCAGTTCCAATCCATGAGGCTTTCCTTGGAAACTCTACGGGGTAGTTTTACTCTGTCCTGCAGGGTCACTATGAGTCCAAATTGACCCGATGGCAACGGATTTGTTTGTTTGTTTTAAAGCAATAGGAGCTCATTTCCATGTTGCTTGCTTTGCCACGTAATGGGTGGGATCCTAAGTCCTGCTCTTGGAATGTCAGGCAGAAAACACTAGGTGACCTGATCACTCTAACTCCGAATGTTTGTTTCTTCGCTGCTGTTAGGAAGCAAAGGGCTGACTGTTTCACGATGACTCTTCTAACTCTTTTTTCCCAAACAAAAGGATACTACTCTTCCTCTCTACGGACTATTTTAAGCTCGAAGAGTCTGAGTGAATTTAGAATTCTTCCGTTGGCCACTGCTGCGACGTGGAAGACTCAAATCCTGTTCTGTTCATTTTGCTTTGAGTTTTCAGGGTGCTGCTAGACTGTCAGATAAATGAAAGCTTCAGGTGGTTTGCACAGTTACCTGCACCATGTCGTTTTAAGACCAGGTCTACAATGACATTACCAAATGCCTCAATTCTACTCTCAGTTCTGTGGTTGGTTAGTTGTGTGACCTTGGGTTAGTCACTTAACCTCTGTAGGTCTAAGTGTCCTTTTGGTGAGATTAGGGACTAAAGGGTCGGAATTCATTCATTTAGCGCTGGTTGCCTATGACAGTCAAGGAACTGTGGCCCAGTGTAAGCGCTAATGCTTTCTGAGTAAATGGAATAAGGGAAACAACAGGGAATCAGACAGGAACTTACAAGGAAGCAGGAGGAGGGGGAGATACAGAAAAATTCAAACCGCCGAGCTTTTGGTTAACAGACGAGCTCTTAACCACTACGCCACCAGGGTTCCAACCCTCACATGAAAATATATAAATAAGAACATGCAGTGTGACTTATTTATCTTCATATCATTTGATTCTACCTTGTCATAGTGTGATTTTTAGTTTGTGAGAAAAAAGTATTACCATTCAAATAGTTAGAAAATAAAATGGCACCTTATCACTTCTGGAGAAAGAAGCATAGATATGTCATGTACTTATAGAAGTACCTGTTGCCATCGAGTTGATGGCAACTCATCATCCCATAGGGCTTCCAAGGCTGTGCTCTTAACGGAAGCAGGCTGCCACATCTTTGTTGCGTGGAGTGGCTGGTAGATTTGAACCGCTGACCTTTTGGTTAGCAGACAAGGCTTACCACTGAGACCACCAATGCTCCTCTACTTATAGAACTAGAAGTATGTAATCTAATACCCAGAAAGGACATGGGTGTGATCTAGTTCAATTGTCCTGGTTTACAGAGGAGAAAATCAAGGCTTAATTCCTATTAAAAGCAGAAGTAAGCTAAGGTTCCTGCTATTATCATTACTATTGTATACTATTCTAGCTCTCCTTGTTAATAGACTAAGACCTGAAATTGAAATATCAACGAACAAAATAAAACATGAAACTGAAATAAAACCGTTAGAAAAGAAGGTAAATTTATTATTTATAGACAATGTGATTATAGACCTAGAGGATCCAAATGAATAATCTGCAAAACTCTTAGTATTAATAACAGAATTCAGTTAGGTTTCTGATTATGTGAGCAATATATATTAAAAAAAAAAAAAAAATGAAAGATTTCCTTTAGGCCAATGGTAATTTAAGAAACTATTCCATTAATAAAAGATACGATGTCTAGGGACAAATTTATCAAGTTATAGTGTGGAACTATGTGAAAAACAAAATAAAAATAAATTTTACTCACAGAAGTACTTTTAAAAATTGAATTCATGAAAAGATTTATCCTCCGTTTTTAGTTTTTTAGTCTTATAAAATACCAGTTCTTTTTAAATTGCGTTTAGTATGTTGCTGTTGTTGCCAGGTACCATTGAGTCAATTTCCACTCATAGCAACCCTAGAGGACAGCATAGAGTAAGTGCCCTGTAGGGTTTCCAAGGCTGTAATTTTACAGGAGCAGACTGCCACATCTCTCCCGTGGAGTGGCTGGTGGATTTGAACCACTGACCTTTTGGTTAGCAGCTGAGTGTTTTAACCACTGCACTACCAGGGCTCCTTTGAGTTTAACATAGGCCTAATTCAAGTCCCAAATAGATTTTATGAGGAAACCGATACATTGATTCCAAAGTTGATCTAGAGGAATACACAAGTGACAACAACTGAGAAATTTTTGAAAAAGAAGGGAATAAAGGTGCTCTTGTCTTTTCCCAGTTATTGCAGAGTTTTACCAAGCTACAATAATGTAGAAAATAGATGCATTAGTGACATAGCAGTGAAAACAACTAAAGCCCAAAAAGAGATAATAGTGAGTAAAATAACTTGTATATGACACAAGAAGCTTCCCAACTAAATGGGGGAAAGGGTTTAAGTTCAACAAATGGTGATGAAAGGTTTTTCCCTTATATATATGCCATGCTTCAAGAAATTCCAGTTGTAATTTATGTCACTGAGTTGTACATGCGAAAAATGTTGAAATGGCAGATGTTGTGTTATGCATATTTTCACAACAATACAAAAAGAAAAAAAAATAAATGTAAAGAGATCAATAAAGAACTAGAAGAAAAATACAGACGTCTATATATAAAAGTGGCTGGTGAGTTCGAACTTTCAGTTAGCAGCCAAGTACTTAACCACTGTGACACCAGGGTTCCTTAACCTTGGCATCAAACCCAAACCCAAACCCGATGCCGTTGAGCCAGTTCTGACTCATAGCACCCCTACAGGGCAGAGTAGAACTGTCCCATAGGGTTTCCAAGGAGCAGATGGTAGATTTGAACTGCCAGCCTTTGGTGAGCAGCATAGGGAGGTGTATATAAGCAAAACTCCCAAATTAGAAACTCTAAAGGAAAAAAAATTGATATATTTGACTGATTAGAAAGTGAAAATTTCTGCATGTCAAAAATAAAACAAATGATAAATTGGGTAAATGTATCATTTTTTGACGAAAAGCCAACGGCCTTTACGTATACAGAATCTTACAATCAGTAAGAAACACAATACCCCAGAAAGGAAAAAGAAAAAAAAAAAAAAAGGAACACAATTAGGTAATTCTGAGAAGAAATACAATTGGCCAATAAAATATGAAAAGAATGTTCATGTCACAGATCAGAAAAGAAATGCTAACTAAAACAGTAATGAGATGCCGTTTGAATTGGCATATAATAAAAGATGAGTCTCAGTAACCTGATGGTAGAAGCTTAAATTGTTCTAACCTTTTTGGCCATCAATTTGTTATTATGTATGAATGACATTGGAAGAGTTCATACCCTTGGCAAGAGAAATTCCACTTCTAGAGTTGGGAAGTCATAAATCATCACCAGAACATGAGGCAATGTTCATTTCCTGGTAGATGGGCAAGTTAATATGACAGCCTACCCTCTTCACGCTCAGTCTATTATGGTTTGATTATGGCTTCATGGAGATATTACTTTCTACCACTCTTGGCAAAGTGGAGCCATACAGACAATGCACTGGGTGGAAGGTCCTGGAAACCGATTTCTCAGGATGTTCTGACAAACATAAAGATGTTCCAACAAATGTCTTTAATAGTTTTCCCTCAGACATAGGAGGAGATGCGAACTACTAGGGTACACAAGGAACCTCCACTAGGCCATTTTAATGTAAATAGAGAAGCCTGGAACATTCCCTAGGGCTCCAGGCTAACCTGGACTGTCTACTATTTCCTGGTGCTGCAAAGGAGTAACTGAGAAGGGTTTGTGAAGACTTTTTGCTGAGATGCCTCTGAAGATCAATGGGGCCTAGGGACGCAGCATACGCTTTTCCTAAACTCCGATGACTTTGGCAAAGCTTTGTGTGTTCCGAAATTGATGGAGTGTTTCTTTTTTCTGTTGTAATGGCTGACAGTGTGGAAGTAATTCGTCTGGGACACAGTTATTTTATAAACTGGGACCGGAAGATGTATTACTCCGGGAAAGCAACACCTGCTGAAGCTCGAACAACAACACTCAATGAGGAACTGGGCCAGATTGAATATATTTTCTCTGACAAAACGGGTACCTTGACGCAAAACATCATGACTTTTAAAAAATGCTCCATCAACGGGAGGATCTATGGTAAGGAAAGCAGTTCCTTTTTATTAATAATTATTAACAGTTCTTAAAACAAAACAAATTCTTGTTTTATGGAAAGCAACTCTCAATATATTTTTTAATAAAAAAAAAACAAAGCCATCACTCACTTTCTTTTTACCTTGGGCTCTGTCAGCATCTAACATAGTGGCTGGCACGTAATACATACACTCAGTAAATAATTGTTGGGTGAATCAGCTCTGGATTTGATGTTAGTGAACCTGTCTGTATGCTTGTGAGAATGTACTATTCATTCCCAAGAATTCCCACCCCACAGGGCCACCTGAGTGGTCAGATACGCTCTATCATCCATACCCAGTTGCTATTTGCATGCCTGTGTCGGAATGTTTTGAGTCGGAATCGACTCCAAGGCATTGGTTTGGTTTGGTCAGAATGTTGTTGTTAGTTGCCATTGATTTGCTCCATCTCATGGCAACCTGACGTATAGCAGAATGCCTAACAATGTAAACATTGCTTGCTCCTCCACCATTTTCAGGATCCTTGATACATTTGAGCCCATTGTTGAGGCTTTTATATCAATCCATCTCACTGAGAGTTTCCCTTGTTTTCATGGATTCTCTACATTACCAAGCATGAAGTCCTTTTCTAGCGACTGGTCTTTACTGAATTAACTACAGCAACGGGTTTAGTTTGGGTTTTTGGAATTTTTAGAGACTTTTATTACAAGATGCGTATCCCAAGATCTTTGCAAATCTCCAAACTTACAAACCCCATGTTAGTTTGTAATTTCCCTTATAAAAAGTAGGGTAGTAACGAAAAGATTTAAGTAGTGCTTTAGACCCTTAATTTGTTAAATATAAGACTTAAGTAGTTTATAAGCCATTAAAATACATCCTTACTAAATAAAACATTCTCAGAATGTTTCAGAATCACTTTTTGCTTTTTTCATCAGGTTGGATTCACTTATATCATAGATCTGGGCTTTGGGGAAATTTGGCATTCTACTCTGATTTGTCTAAATCTACTTTCTGGTAGAACCATCACTTTCTTAGACTTCTTTAATTCCTCTTCACTCCCATCACCAGCGCTATAAATGTGTTTTTTTAGGGGGGCATTTTACTAAAAGAAACAGAGCTTTTTGAAGAAAATTATTATTATTTCACTGGAGTTATTGCATTGGGATATTGAATAGAAAATAACCCCAGTGGGTATGAGATTTAAATTCCAGGTGCGGGGCAAGGTTCGTGCAGTAGCTCAGAGCCTTTTCCCACAGAGCACACATCATTCCGTATTCAGATCTCAGACCCTGCAAAACGACAATGACTGTGTGTCAGGTGCTTTTGTGGTCATATCATTGAGTAGTGAAAGAGGAGACTTGCCGTCAAACACCCACTAAGCTGGCATTTTTTGTTCTTGTTCAGTCATGTTACTTTAAACTGTCTGTTTTTTAGTTTCCTTACCCATAAAAGCAGAATGAAAATCTTCATCTTTAAGTTTGTTGTACGGATAAGTGATGATGTAAGCTACTGGTACATGGTTGATGCCTGTAATTCTTATTCTTATTTAAGAAGTATAATCATTGCAATGGTTATTACATCTTTAAATGCCAAGCAAAAATTAGGGGTGGGAGACTTACAAGCTCCAAAATAGGAGAAGGCTAAAATAAATTATGCTCCATCTATAGTCATGGGCTACTATACAGCTGTTCAAAATGAAATGCACGAGGAACTTCCAATGACAGGGGAAATTCTCGCAGTGGTTATAACAGCAGGAACCAAAAATTTATGAACAATATGATGAATAGATATTCACATCCACACACACACAAACAAAATCACCCCCCCCCCCAAAAAAACCCTAAAAACCCAGAAATACTGATTATCTCTAGGTGGTGGGACTATTAATGATTTTTACTTTCTATTTGGTTTTTACTGTAAACATTCCATATTTTTCAAAAAAAATTCTACAATATGCGCATGTCCATTTTACACTAAGAACACAGATTGCCACATTCTCTGCTTGCAAGTAGCACAGACATCATTTTAAAGTTTATGCGCTAATTTGTCGTTGACATTATGCAGATATGACTAGCCCACACCACGACAGGCAAAGACTTACTCCCCAGGTTCTAGCACTGACTGCAACTGGTCTGTTTAGGCTATAATTTTTGATTCCCCAACAGTGGAAATAAATGCGAAAGACATAAATTTGCCTTTCCTTTTGCAAGCGTTCCTCCCACATTAACATAAGCTCACTGCTCTGTAAGGTTCGTATCTAATCTTTCAAGTTGCGAGTATCATAGATACGGCAGAGTGAGAAAACTTACAGAAAAAATACAATTGAGAGCTGCCTCTTTTGTTTTGATGTCTACTGCATTTTACTTCTCTATGGGCAAGACCTGAGCATCTGCGTTAATTGTCATGTCTAGGGTTACAGTTTGCACATGCTTCTAGAAAGTCTACATTTGAACGCATATTGCCATCTAGTATTGATACTTTAATAAATAAGTGCATTCCTTAAGACTAAATGTCTAAATCTAGTTTCAATTTCATTTACTTTTATTTTTATTTTGTTGTTGAGAATATGCTCAGCAAAACATACACCAATTCAACTGTTCCTACAAGTACAATTTAGTGACATTGATTTCATTCCTCAAGTTGTGCAACCACTCTCACCCTCCTTTTCTGAGTTGTTCCTCCCCTGTTAACATAAACTCACTTCTTCCTAAGGTGTCTATCTAGTCTTTCCAAGTTGCTGTTGTCACTTTGATCCCATATAGATAGTGCTTAAAGAGTATAATGCTCAAGGCTAAGCTATTGCTTGGTTTTAAGAAAAATTCAGGGGATATTTTTATTTAAAGCTTAAAGATTATCTCAGAGCAATAGTTTCAGGGTTCCTCCAGCCTCCATGGCTCCAGGAAGCCTGAAGTCTGTGAGAATTTGAAATTCTGATCTGCATTTTCCGCCTTTTGATCAAAACTCTTCAACCAAAATGTTCAGTGATTGTAACAGGCACTATCTAGGTCTTTTGGTCTCATGGCAAAAGAGGCAGTTGTTCATGTTGTTTACAATTTCATTTACTTTTAATTCTCAATTTTTGTTCCAGCAGGTGAAGAACATGATGACCCAGGTCAGAAGACAGAAATGACTAAGGTGTGGAGGTGATCAAATTTTATTCTTAGTTTTACCTTCGAATTGTACATGTCTTTTTAAAATTATGAGTTCCTAGAAGCCAGATTTCTGCTATGACAAGATGAAGGATACTTGATATATTAGATTTAAAAAATACATTCATATGGTTGAAGATTCTTTGTCATCTATGTCCCCCAACCACAGTTCCTATATATTTTTAAAGTCTTTTAGAGATATTTTATATATACACAAGTAAATATATATCCTCCATTTTTTTATATGGACAACGCTACTGTTGTTGTTGTTAGGTGCTGTCAAGTCAGTTCTGACTCCTAGCAACCCTATGTATAACAGAACGAAATACTGCCCGGCCCTGCACCATCCACCCAATCCTTGCTATGTTTGAGCCCATTGTTGCAGCCACTGTGTCCGTTCATCTTTTATGCTGACCCTCTACCTTACCAAGCCTGATGTCCTTCTCCAGGGAGTGGGCTCTCCTGATAACATGTCCAAAGTACACGAGACAAAATCTCACCATCCTCGATTCCAAGGGGTACCCTGGCTGTATTTCTTCCAAAACCTACTTATTTGTTCTTCTGGTATATTCAATATTCTTGTTCCACTGCTATTCAGTAGGTTTTCACTGGCCAGTTTTTTCAGGAGTAGACCATCCGGTCCTCCTTCTTAGTCTGTCTTGGTCTGGAAGCTCTGCTGAGACCTGTCCACCATGGGTGACCCTGCTGGTAATTGATATACCGGTGGCACAGCTTCCGGCATCATAGCAACGCACAAGCCCCCACAGTATGACATGCTGACAGACAGTGGTAGTTAACATACATGCTACTACTCAATTTTCTTTCTTCTCTTGACAGTGTATTTTAGAGATATTTCTGTGTAAAACAATTTTTTTGTTTCATTGTGATCATTTTCGTAATCCTGTCCTTCTCTCCATTACTGGGGAGTAGGTTTGGGATTTAATTAGTTTTCTGCAGTATCTTTTCCTCTTCATGTTCTCTAGTTTACTTTTAATTTCTGCTTCTTTCTTGAACAGCTCACTTTCTTCTCCCTCTTTTGCCTCGCTACCTCTTTCTTGAGTTTCTGCCTTGTGCTATTATTGCGTCATTGGATTGATGGCTTCATTCGGTTTTCCTTTTTAAAATTAATTACAAAATGTTTTGTTACAGTTTTCTTCTGCTCTGTGGAAACAGGTCAGGGAGCTTCATATTCTATTTATTTTTTCCTGTACTTTTCTTACAAAAAAAACCAGTGTATAGTTTCTGTAGTGGCTCCTTTTTTAAAAATTATTATTCATTATTGAAGGACGTAAGTTTTTCCACATCAGATAGTTATGTGAGGTTTATTTACACGCGGAGCCAAGAGAATATTTTTCTTCTGATTCAGGATTTGGCGTTAGAAAGTGATTAGCTATAACTCAGGCCGGACAATGGAGATAAGTAAAGACTCTTTCTCTTTGCTAACTCGGAGTAAGCATGCTTCCTGGAAATACTGCTTTCCTGGAATTCCTTGGTTAGCCATACCTCTTCTGCCTCTGGCCAAACCAGGCAGAGGACCCTCCTTCTGAGGGTTGCTTCATACCTTTTACCACTGTTGCAAATAGGGATGTGACCCTTGCCTTTAAGAGTTGTGTTTTAGTGGGCTTTTTCTGAGCTCTTCAGCACCGTGAGCTAGCTCTCTTTGTGTCAGCTTCTCTCTGCTTCCTCCTGCATCACCCTCTCCTTCCTCAGAGTATTATCCTTCTTACCCATAATTCTTCCTTTCTCCTCCCACTTCTGCCCCCCCACCCCCAACTTTGGCAGCAACCAAAAAAAAATCCAAAGCCGGCCAAATCATAGTGACAGTAGAACTGCCCCAGAGGGTTTCCTAGCTGCATGCAGTCTTTACAAAAGCAGACTGCCACATCTTTCTCCCATGGAGAGGCTGGTGGGTTCAAACCACCGACCCTTCAGTTAATAACCCACCTCTTAACGACTGTGCCACCAGGACTCTTCTCTTTGGCAGCAAATCCATCTTATTGAAGGAGGTGTGGCTTTTGATTCTTCTAGTTTCCCTGAAAATGGAGTCTGCCTTTTGTTTCTCATTCTTCCTCTCTCTCTTTTTTTTTTCTTTTTTGAGGGTGAGTTCCAGCAAGACAAAGAGGAAATGCTGACTTTATTCCACGCTTAGCAAATCAAAAGTTCGATGAATATTTCTCGACCAATTAGTGATCTGCCTCCAAATTCCTGCTTTTGTAATTCCAGAGATGCTTTTAGAGTACAGCAGCGAAGTCATCAGTGAGTGGGAAGGGAGCCTTCTGGAAGAGTTTGGCCTCTGGCAGACAAAGCCCCCTCCTCTATCCAGATTCATCTCTGTCCACATGCCCGAGATGCTTCATCCATCCTGTGCTCCTTAAAGCCTTTCCAAATGACCGCACCCCCTTTCTCTCTCATGCCTCTGCAAATGTTGTACCCTCAGCCTGAAGCGATCTTGCTCCAGCTCTCTGTCTGGCTCACTTTTGCTCACCCCTCCAGCCTCAACTTAGATGCTATATGTTCTGAGAATCTTTCCTTGACACCCGGCCCTCTTTCCCTGGTCCAATGTGCTTGCCTCATCATAGCACTTAGCACATCCTGTTGAAATTGCCTTTTTACTTGTCCCTGGCCTGATAAGACTGACTTTCACTGAGGGCAAGGATGGCATTTTGTTTCCTACTCTACCCCAGCACCCATAACTCCGCTTGGCACATAGTAGGTACATGATAAATATTTGATGAAGCTAAAAAAAGTCTGTAAGTGGACTCATACAATTCCACACCAGGTTTTGCTGCCAAAATCAGTTCAAAGCAGGTTAGATTTTGCCATCAAATAGATTTTGAAAACAATAACAACAATTCAATTTTCAGAGCTTCTTCATATTTGGAGTTACAATTAGTATTTGAGGATCTGTATAGCCCCTGGAGATTTTTCTTCCTCATATGCTTTTGAAAGATTCACTGCTTGGTGCATGACTCTGAAATAAAATTGTATTCAACAGTAATGAAGAAACAGAAAGCCATTTTAAGTCCAGACGTTTGAGGCTGAAAAATCATACAAGCACTGACGATACTTACAGGACATTTTTTTTGAATTTTGAAAGATTATTGTTGGAATAAAATCTATAGTTTTGTTGTTTTTGTTCCCCTACAGAAAAAAGAACCTGTGGATTTCTCATTCAACCCCCAAGCAGATAAAAAATTTCAGTTCTTTGACCATAGTCTGATTGAATCCATTAAACTGGGTGACCCCAAAGTGCATGAATTCCTTAGGATACTTGCTCTCTGCCACACCGTCATGTCGGAGGAAAATAGTGCAGGTAAGTGGGTGAAAAGTCTGTGTGTAGTCGTCAGCCTAATTTTTGTTTTCCAAATCAGAGCTTATGTTTTTTATAAAAACTGTTGGGGGTTTGGAGGATTTTTTTAATTAATGGTGGAAAATTGCATGAGGTTAACCTGTCAGTAGCTTTTCTTTGTATTTATTTATATTCTGAACATTTTCCAAAAAAATATGGAGAGACTTAAACCACAAAAAAAAGAAAAGAAATGAAATCGATGAAAGGTGTGAATCCAAATATGCTAATATAAGCAGATGAACTATTTCTTATGACTACCACATTGACTGTTAACTTTCTGGTAGCCAGGACCCATAGGGAAATACGAGTTGAGCCATGTAACTCCCATTGTTAGCATGTACATATAATTGATGCAGATGACCATCAGGCGTGTGCTTAGAATGAATTTTCCCAATAATGGGGATACATTTACAATGATACTAAACAAACAAAGTAAACCAAACCCACTGCCGTCAAGTTGATTCCGACTTGGATAGTGACCCTGTAGGACAGAGTAGAACTACCCCATAGGGTTTCCAAAGCTATAAGTCTTTTACGGAAGCAGACTGCCACATCTTCCTCCCAAGGAACAGCT
Source organism: Loxodonta africana (assembly GCF_030014295.1). Lineage (NCBI taxonomy): Eukaryota > Metazoa > Chordata > Mammalia > Proboscidea > Elephantidae > Loxodonta > Loxodonta africana. The sequence goes on from NC_087351.1 coordinate 4,715,673, forward strand.
GGCAGGCTTGAACTGCTAACCTTTTGGTTAGCAGCCAAGTGCTTAACCACTGTACCACCGAAGCTCCTTCTACACTGATACTACTATACTTTTATTTAGACCCCACTTTTTTTATGAACAAGTTCTCACACTTATAAGATGGTTGTTTGGAACTCAGGGTTCATAGAATAGAACAGAACCATCTTGGCCACTTTAATACTGAAGTTGTGAGGCAGTCATGGAGAATCTGCTTCTTGCTCCAACTGACCCCAATCTGTTCCATTTACAAGTTTTATTTTTTTTTCAGCTCGACTCGATGGCAGTGGGTTTTTTTTTTTACCAGCTTTTGAGCCGAAATTACTACCCAAGTAATTTCAACTGAAAAGTGAAATATATATAACCAAGCAAACAAACAAACCAAACTCATTGCTCTCCAGTTGATTCTGACTCATAGCTACCCTATAGAACTGCCCCATAGGGTTTCCAAAGAGTGCTTGGTAGATTCGAACTGCCGACCTTTTGGTTAGCAGCCGTAGTTCTTAATCACTATGCCACCAGGATTTCCATATTACATATAGACTGCAATTACATATATATGTATCTGCTTGTATATATGCACATGTATATGTATATATGTGTGTGTGTATATATTTATTATTGTTGCTATTGTTGTTGTTGTTGGGACTACGTCCAAGCCATAGTTTTCTCCTGGATCATGCTAGTTTCACCCATCCCTCAGATTTTAATCACTGAAGATTCACAGGATTTAACCCTTGCATGAGGACTCATATAATTATTTTTTATGACTTTAACTGGTCTTACAATAATAATGCCAATGATTAATGGTATTTCTATAATTAAAATATAATATTCATTATATTTTTATCTGGGGATATCACAATTCCTTTAAATTAAGCTTCTTTTATCTCTGCCTATGAGTTTCACTTCTAAAACTGTTTTATTTTTATAGCAACCTGTTTTTATTTTAATGTTTTACTATTCTCTTAGGTTTTTTGAGGACATTAATCATACTTAATTTGAAGTTTTGTTTTATCTGTTATGTTTCATGTTGTCAAGTATTCTTCTGTTTGTTGTGTTCTGTGCCTATCTTGCATGTTGTTCTCGGTTGTTTGATGATTTGTGGTTGAATGGTTTTTACTTTTAACAAAAAATAATTATAGAATACTGTATACATCAATATATATTAACAACTACTTTCTTACTGAAACAGGCTGCTCAGCCATATTGAAAACCCCAATCGACACCCCTTCCTCCCTCTTTTTGTCTGGCTAACCACAAGCTTGTTTTGAGCAACATTTTTCAGGAAGTTGCAGCAGGTAGTGGCTCCATCCACTGAACTAGTCCGAGTTACACCTCGAAGCATGCGCAGGTTGAAGAAATCACATCCTTCAACTGACCCCCCACCCTGGACCCCCAAATATGGGCATGGGGGGGCTAAGGGCAGAAAGTTCCGGGTACCAAACCCAACCCCTGGCACCATTGGAAACCAAAAGCTCCCCAGCCCCCTCAGCGAGCACGTGGCCTTGTGGTCACTAGACCCCAGCGCTCCTTGTACGCACAGACAATAAACTTGCCACTCTGTTTCCATTGCAATCAGTGTCCGTCTTATTTCAATCAGCTAATAGGACAGGACAAGAACCCAAGTGGTGTTACCAATGTAACCTGAACATGTATATGAATCAGTAAATATAGATCTAGCTCTGCCTACTCTAATTTATTTTTACTTACAAACATGATATAATCTTATATAAAAGGGCATATTTTATACATGCAGTTTTTTTTTTAAGTGTATTTTTATTTCTTTTTGCTTGCTTCCTTTGTTCTCTCTCCTCTCCCTTCCATCCCCCAGCCCCAACACAGGCACAGTATCCGGTACCAAGTATTAACACCCTGGTTTGATGCCCTCTACTTGGAGAAATTTCTTGTATGCCTTCTCACAAAAATGGTCAGTGGCAGAGGACTGACGTGCAATTCAGAGCATCTGCTGCATCACCCTTTGTCTGTGTGATCTTGCAAAAATTGTGTAACATCTCTCAATCGTAGGTTCCACTGATATGAAATGGAGACCTAACTTTAACAACTTCTACCTCAAAGGCTTACCATGAGGATTTTATGAGTTAATATGTAGTAAAATGTTTTAGCTGTGACTGTTCCATGGTACATCTCTTATCACTGAAAATCCACAGATTTGGTCTCTGACCTAAGACACTCAGCGTAGCGGAGGGGCAGACTCAGGAATGGGCACCTCCACAGGAGATGAGAAGGTTTCAATGGCGGTCTGCCTGGAATCCTGTGGAATCCCAGAGGAAGGGCCCCTGGTCCAGCTGGTCGGTGAATAAGAAAGGCCTGAGCATAGGAAAGATTTCTAGAGCTGACGCTTGAGTTTGGCGTTGAAGAACAAGTTGGAGATGGCATTCTATGAATTTTAATTATTTTCAGTATTGATACACTATACGCCTGTTCCTTTCCCTTTTAGGCCAGCTGATTTACCAAGTTCAGTCACCTGATGAAGGCGCCCTAGTGACTGCTGCAAGAAATTTTGGATTCGTTTTTAAATCTCGAACCCCAGAGACTATAACAATAGAAGAACTGGGAACACTAGTTACTTACCAATTGCTTGCCTTTTTGGATTTCAGCAATATCAGAAAAAGGATGTCTGTCATAGGTACAGTTGATAGCTGAGATTATTTTTGATCTGTTGATTGTATTGTGATGATATTGATGCTTTTCAAGGATTATTTTGCTCTTGTTCCCGTGCTGAGAGTTGTGATATTCTTATAACTTTATGAACACCTGTAACCCGCACCTTTGCCTCAATGCTGTAGAAATAAGTATAATTTTTTTTTTAATGTTTAACCAGTGCTTGTTCTTTTCCCAGCCTGCTCTAGGCGCTCTACATTAATTAACTGATTTAATTGTCATAACTCTATAAGGTAGACACTATTGTTTTATATCCATTCAAGTTATAATGAAACTGAAACACAGAGAGTTTGAATAACTTGCCCAGGGTCACAGAGCTTGAAGTGAGATAGGTGGAATTCAAACCCAGGGAGTTTGGCTGCAGAGCCCATTGTCTTCATCACTGTGCTAACACTGGGTCACGATGAGTTTCTGATTTGTTGGCGCATGCTAGGTGTTGTTAATATTGTTGCCATCACCATCAGCTTGCTCATCTTCATCCTCGTTTTCTCTGCTCATCGCTGTTGCTAGAGATGATTTCCTCATCTTTTACTTAGTGCCACAACAAATCGTGCTTTCCCAACTCAGCTGAACCCTCGGTGCTGCTTCAGTGTCCTTCCCATTCTTAATTAGCTCCTTTTCTCCTTCCTCACACAAGTGTCCCAAACCTTTGCCCTTTCCCAAGCCTTAAAGCCTGCGATGATCTCCTTTATTTTTGGAAGATAAACTTGTCTCCTTTCTCTAAGACCCTCAGGAATGCATACCATTGACTTCTTCTCTTTCCCTCCATCACCTTCATTCTCGAGCATTATCTTCATTCGTTCTTCCTCCTGCCTCAGAGAAAAATTGCTGTTATTCCTTTTTAAAGCTAAAGATTCTACCTGATGCCATTCTCTGTTCCCTTCCTCAGGGCATTGCTCCTTTCCTGCTTGCATGTACCTTTCATTTCTCCTTCAACAGTCCATAAACTTACATCTTAGACTTAGTCACATTCTTCTTATACTGTCCAGGACCAAGCACAGAGTTTGCTTGGCATACGGTAGGTTTTCTATAAATGTTTGTTAAATAAAATTGAGCCCAGTGGTTTGCAACTTATGAATATCCTGCTCATCATATTAAATTAGTTTCTACAGTGGCTAACGTGTATATGCGTAATGGTGGGGGGTTTGGTTTCCAACTACTGGAAACTATTCCTCAGAGATTGCTCTCAGCAGATAAAAACCAAACAACATCTGAGGATGTTTATTTTTATCTTTTTGACCACAGGCTGTAGACAGTCACCATTAATGTTGCTAAAAAGTACACCTCCTCTCCTTGTTGGCCTAATTTTGTATCAGCAGGTGTTATCTTCTATTTGGAGCCTCGGTGGATCAGTGGTTAAGAGCTTGGCTGGCAACCAAAAATGTCGGCAGTTTGAATCCAGCAATTGCTCCTTGGAAACTCTATGGGGCAGTTCTACTCTGTCCTATAAGGTTGCTATGAGTTGGAATCGACTCGAAGGCAATGGGTATCTTCTATTTACAGCCTCAGGGGAGGTGTTAACGATGCTGCTCTGAGGGCATTGACAAAAATCTAGGATTGCTGCGCTCGGAGATTTATGGCTTTTCTCCAGACTTGGTCACCATTACAGGTTGTGGAGAAATGGCAGCCCAACTGTAAACATTAGATGTTTACCTTAACAGATCCCACATGAAGAAAAATAACAGCTCAACACAAAATGCATGGAGATTCAAGAGCTTTTGGTTCTATTTAGTTTTTAATCAGGAGGAATCTAAAGGAGGGACTCCACTAGTATAGAAAAATCTCTGCAGTGTGATAACAAGACAAGCAATAATCCCAGTCTCATGACTGCCACAAGGCTTGGTCTGTAAAGATAGCACCCTGACGCCAAGGCTCAGACATTTGCTTTTAGTTACTTTCTTTCCTTTTTTTGTTTGTTTGTTTTGCTTTGTTTTGTTTTGGGGGGTTATATAAACAAATTTCACACATCGAATCAGTGATGTATAGTTTCAATAGCAGTAGTACTTTTATTCCGAGGCAAGAGATCTGTCTTCAACATCCAAAATCGTGACCCATCAGCAATTTATTTTGTATTTAAGCTAGAAAAGACCAGTTGCTGTCGAGTTGACTCTGACCCATGGTGACTCCATGTGTGTCATAACCCACGGCCATCGAGTCGATTCTGACTCATAGCGACCCTACAGGACAGAGTAGAACTGCCCCGTAGAGTTTCCAAGGAGCACCTGGCGGATCCAAACTGCCGACCTTTCAGTTGGCAGCCGTAGCACTTAACCATTATGCCACCAGGGTTTCTATGTGTATCATGGTAGAACTGTATTCCATCGGATTCTCAGTGCCCGATTTTTCAGGAGTAGGTCACCAAGCCTTTATTCTGAGGTGTCTTTGGGTGGGCTTGAACTTCCGACCTTTCGGTTAGCATCTGAGTGGATTAACTGTTTGCACCACCCAGGAACACCTAATTTAACTAGAGTTCTGTCATTTTCCTTGTTGATGGTGTATTGCCCTCTGACACTCATACCATATTCCCCACCCCCTGATTTAAGTCAGATGTGTCTAAATAAAAACAGGTTTCTATAAAGAATTTTTGCAGAGGAATAGAATATACCAAATTGGTAAATGTATAGACTTCATTATATAGTTTTGGAAGGACTGATTCTGCAGGTGGGGATCATTATTTCTATAGATAAAAATAGAGGATAAAATTCAAGGAGAGTTATTAATAGAGGGGGAATGGAAGATAATCGTTACAGAGAATAAATTATAAACGCCCCTTGAAAAGCTCTTAGGAGATCTTTAGACAAGGTGTTGTTCAAGTCTAAACCGTTTAAAGATGATTGAAGTACAAATCCCACTGCTACGGAACAGCATTTTTCTGTGTGGGTGTAGGAGCAGCAACCCAACTGAGATGTGGCAAAGTAGAATTATCTGCCAGCCTTCATGGTGCTGCTGTTGCAGCTGCTTCTTACAGTGTAAACCTGGAAGCCATTCGTGACTTTTAATTTTTTCTTTACATTGCAAAGGCATAGGTACTGCTTTCAATTATTTCTGCATGATTATAGTTCAATTCAATTATAGGCAAATATTTTAAGTGCTTACTATCTTCCAAGAAATTGAAGCTCAGGCAGAATGTGGTACACTTGAAAAATTGAAAGATAGTCTGTGTGGCAGCATCCAGGAGTAGGCAGTGAAAGGAGACAGGAAATAGACTCATCAGCTCTTGATGAACTCTGTATATGACATGTTAAGGAGTCCAAGCTTGAGCCTAAGGGTAGAGAGAAGCTATTGCAGGATTCTGAGCATCAGTGTGAAGATGACCCTGGCTAGAATATAAAGAACAGTTTGGAAGGAAGCAGGACCAGGATCGGTAAAACAAGTTAGGTTAATGTAATAACTTAGACAAGAGAGAATGTGGCAGAGAGAAGTGCATGGCTTTGATTGGGTGTATAGATGGCAGAGGGGGAGGAGCTATGAGTGATGCCCGATTTCTGATTTGGAAGACGGAGTGGGTGGTGAAGCTGGTCACTAAGACTGGGGACATAGAAGAAGTAGCTAGTTAATTGAAGAAAGTGATTAGTCTATTTTGAATTTGATATGTCTGGGAACATTCAAGGGGAGATGTCCAATTGGTAGCTAGATGTACAGGTCAGAAGGAGCTGGACTTGGGCAGGAGATACACTTTTGAGACAAGTTAGCCTGTAGATAGACTTAAAGCCATAGAAATGAATACAATCGCCCAAGGAGAATGTGATGGATGGAAGGGGAAGTAGGATCTGGGTAAATCCTTGAAGAACACCAATATTTAAAGGACAAACAATGGGATAAGATTCTATAACCAAAAAACTATGACCCTTGTCTACATTCTGGCTATATGTCTATAGGAACATCATGTTCATATTTCTGATTTAAAATGGTTATGATCTGATTTAACTCATTTTAAAAAGGTTAACTTCTGAAATGGCTGAGATTTTACTAACTCTAAGGCTTCCTAACAGAAATTACGAGAAGCCTTGGATGGAAAAGAGACATAAAACTTGCCGAGCTGCTAAAGGAAATGTTTAGTGAGTAAACTCAAGCAGTATTGCATGAAATTGGATTTATACAAACTCAAATTTAAAGGAGCTAATGCTGAGTTAAGAAAGGGCGTCAAGGGTGGAAAATTTTTATTGAATCAGAAAATTATGGAGCTAAAAAGGACCGTAGAAGTTAGATTGTTTAGACATCTTCTTGTCACATATATGAACTGGACGTGGAGATGGTGAGGCTTGCACAAGTCACAGCCAGTTAATGATTTCCCTAGATGAGTTGTTCTCAATGTGTAGTCCAGGGACCACTGGGAGACCTTGAGGGATTTTCAGGGGATCTACAAATGCAAAGCTGCTTTTATAATACTATCGAGATGCTATTTGCCTTTTCCACATTCGTTCTTTCATGAGTGTATATTGGAGTACTATGGAGGTCACGTGACATGTGGTATCACAAAAGACTAAGTACAGAAGCAGATCTCAGAATCTGTCTTCTCTTCAGGCAGATATTAAAGAAATTTGAAATTATGTAAAAATTTCCACTTTCTCACTAAATTTTTTTGTTTCAGGAAATAGTTATTTTTTATAACAATGGTATATTAATATGTAATAGGCTGATTATTATTATTATAATAGTATTTTAATTGATATAATACAGTTGATATAATAAAATCTATCAGTTTTAATTTCTAATATGGTAAATATTGATATAAATACATATATATATAACTCACAAAAAAGCTCTTTGGAGTGCTTGCTAATTTTTAAGAGTGTAAAGAGGTCCTAAGACCAAAATATTTGAGAGCTAACATCCTAGACTAGGCTATAAATAGCAATCAGAGATTAATTGCCCTGGCAGATGGAGACTGTACATACTCGCCTTTATAGTCCTTATGCTGGAAGGAGAAGATATGGGGAAATTCTTAGGTTGTTGTAGAAGACAATCAAGAGAAGGCCTTTTTTAGGCTTAATTTGATTTTTTTCCCCATTTGGGCAATTAGAAAGAGGTTAGCATACGTTTTTCTCTTTGTTTCCAAATGTGGACAATTAGAGCCAAAACAGAAGAAAAACTGCATGAGTTCTGGCAGTAGGAAAGCCAACCAAGGGGACAGAACACAAGCCCCAGACAAATCCCAACACTAATAAGTTTCCAGGGTGCGTTAGATCTCATCAAGCCAGGAAGAAACTAGTATGAGTGTTGACTAAAAGGGGCACTATGTGTTGGAATCAACTTGACAGCAACGGGTTTTTGGTTTTAAGGGTAGGTAGATGAGAAGAAACAGCTACAAACATCCATTAATAATCAGAACCTGAAATGTATGAAGTATGAATCTAGGAAAATTGGAAATCATCAAAAATGAAATGGAACACATAAGCCTCGATATCCTAGTCGTTAGGGAGCTGAAATGGACTGGTATTGGCCATTTTGATTTGGACAATCATATAGTCTCCTGTGCTGGGAATGACACTTAAAGAGGAATGGTGTTGCATTCATTGTCAAAAAGAACATTTCAAGATGTATCCTGAAGTACGGTGCTGCCAGTGATAGGGTAATATCCATATGCCTACGAGGAAGGCCAGTTAACACAACTATTATACAAATTTATGCACCAACCACTAAGGCCAAAGATGAAGAAATAGAAGATTTTTATCAGCTGCTGCAGTCTGAAATTGATTGAACAGACAATCAAGATGCATTGATAATTACTGGTGACTGGAATGCGAAAGTTGGAAACAAAGAAGGATCAGTAGTTGGAAAATGTGGTCTTCATGATAGAAACAATGTCGTCAATCAAATGATAGAATTTTGCAAGACCAATGACTTCTTCATTGCAAATACCTTCTTTAACCAACATGAACGGTGACTATACACATGGACCTCGCCAGATGGAACACACAGGAATCAAATTGACTACATCTGTGGAAAGAGACAATGGAAAAGCTCAATATCATCAGTCAGAACAAGGCCAGGGGCTGCCTGTGGAACAGACAGACCATCAATTGCTCATATGCAATTTTCAAGCCGAAACTGAAGAAAATCAGAGCAAGTACACAAGAGCCAAAATATGACCTTGAGTATATTCCACCTGAATTTAGAGGCCATCTGAAGAATAGATTTGACACATTGAACACTGGTGACTGAAGACCGGACGAGTTGTGGAATGACTTCAAGGACATCATCCATGAAGAAAGGAAGAGGTCATTGAAAAGACAGGAAAGAAAGAAAAGAACAAGATGGATGTCTGAGGAGACTCTGAAACTTGCTCACGAATGTCAAGCAGCTAAAGCAAAAGGAAGAAATGATGAAGTAAAATAACTGAACAGAAGATTTCAAAGGGCATCTCGAGAAGACAAAGTAAAAGTATTATAATGACATGTGCAAAGAGCTGGAGATAGAAAACCAAAACAGGAGAACACACTCAGCATTTCTCAAGCTGAAAGAACTCATGAAAAAATTCAAGCCTCGAGTTGCAATAGTGAAAGATTCCATGGGGAAAATATTAAACGACACAGAAAGCATCAAAAGAAGATGGAAGGAATACACAGAGTCATTACACCAAAAAGAATTAGTCAATCTCTGACCATTTCAAGAGGTAGCATATGATCAGGAACTGATGGTACTGAAGGAAGAAGTCCAAGCTGCTCTGAAGGCACTGGCGAAAAACAAGGCTCTAGGAATTGGTGGAATATCAATTGAGATGTTTCAACAAATAGATGCAGTGCTGGAGGTGCTCACTCGTCTATGCCAAGAAATATGGAAGACAGCTTCCTGCCCAACTGATTGGAAGAGATCCATATTTATGCCTATTCCCAAGAAAGGTGATCCAACCGAATGTGGAAATTATAGAACAATATCATTAATATCACACGCAAGCAAAATTTTGCTGAAGATCATTCAAAAACAGCTGCAGCAGTATATCGACAGGGAACTGCCAGAAATTCAGGCCGGTTTCAGAAGAGGACGTGGAACCAGCGATATCATTGCTGATGTCAGGTGGATCCTGGCTGAAAGCAGAGAACACCAGAAAGATGTTTACCTGTGTTTTATTGACTATGCAAAGGCATTCGACTGTGTGGATCATAGCAAACTATGGATAACATTGCAAAGAATGGGAATTCCAGAACACTTAATTATGCTCATGAGGAACCTTTACATAGAGCAAGAGGTGTTTGTTCGGAGAGAACAAGGGGGTAACTGATTGGTTTAAAGTCAGGAAAGGTGTGCATCAGGGTTGTATTCTTTCACCATACCTATTCAATCTGTATACTGAGCAAATAATCCAAGAAGCTGGCCTATATGAAGAAGAACAGGGCATCATCATTGGAGGAAGACTCATTAACAACCTGCGTTATGCAGATGACACAACCTTACTTGCTGAAAGTGAAAAGGACTTGAAGCACTTACTAATGAAGATCAAAGACCACAGCCTTCAGTATGGATTGCACCTCAACATAAAGAAAACACAAATCCTCACAACTGGACCAACGAGCAACATCATGATAAACGGATTAAAGTTTGAAGTTGTCAAGGATTTTATTTTACTTGGATCCACGATCAACAGCCATGGAAGCAGCAGTCAAGAAATAAAATGACGCATTGCATTGGGCAAATCTGCTGCCAAAGACCTCTTTAAAGTGTTGAAAAGCAAAGATGTCACCTTGAAGACTAAGGTGCGCCTGACCCAACCCATAGTATTTTCAGTCGCATCATGTGCGCATGAAAGCTGGACAATCAATAATGAAGACCAGAGAAGAATTGATGCCTTTGAATTGTGGTGTTGGTGAAGAATATTGAATATACCATGGACTGCCAAAAGAACAAACAAATCTGTCTTAGAACAAGTACAACCAGGGTGCTCCTTAGAAGCAAGGATGGCGAGACTGCGTCTTACATACTTCGGACGTGTCATCAGGAGGGATCAGTCCCTGGAGAAGGACATCACGCTTGGCAAAATACAGGGTCAGCGGAAAAGAGGAGGACCCTCAACGAGGTGGTTTGATACAGTGGCTGCAACAGTGAGCTCAAGTGTAACAGCGATTGTGAGGATGGCACAGGACCGGGCAGTGTTTCGTTCTGTTGTCCATGGGGTCCCTATGTGTCGGAACTGACTGGACGGCACCTAGGCCAACAACAAAAACAAAGCTTAGAGGGAAAGTAAGTTTTTGTACTTTGTTGTTTATATTCCTTTAAATCAAGCTTTAAATTTTGTATCCCATTAAATTAATAGTAGCAAATATTTCTGTTCATCTGTTTTGAGGCATTCTGTTTTTAGAGCAAAGGCATACATGAAAGGAAAGCATGCAGTGATCTTTGACTTACTAGATAAAGCTTGTGAGAGTCAGAGATCATGAAGTTGGGACCCAGGCAGTTGTCTTAAATTTTAAGCGGTTCCTGGGAAGCAATATACTCCTATGTCATTCATTCATTCATTCAGCAGTTATTAAATGTATACTGTGTGCCAGGATGTGAACTCAAGCTTGCAAAGTTAAGCCAAGTATTCTGTGTTCTCCATCCCCCGCCCCCCACACACCCAGTGGCTGTAACCTTTCAGAAGTAGATTGCCAGGCCTTTCTTCTGAGGCATCTTTGGGAGGATTCAAACTGCCAACCTTTTGATTAGTAACTGAGAGCTTAACCATTTGCACCACTCAGGGACTCCTTGAGTATCCTGGGGTTTTAAAGAAAGATCTGCCTGGAAGTAATATGAGGTGAGATGGGAGGTGAGGAACGCTGTCATTCCCGAACCTGGGGGGCAGGTTAAAAGCACAGCTCTACTAATCTCAACTGCCAGTGGGAAGAAGGTAGATCCTTTATTTTTTAACAGCCTCCTGTGTGAAGCTTGCTTGCAGCGAGAATTGTGATTAAAGAATGAACCACCAGCAATGAATGGGCTTGTCTAAAAAGTAAAGGGAGCAAACAAATACGTCAGCAAGGGCGGAGGACTAAGGCCTAAAGCATGGCTCTGACTGGTTAGGATTCCATATGAAGAGGATTTGGAATAACACTAACAGCTGATTAGAACAGTAGGTCTTGACTTTCATACCAGGAGACAAGCAAAGAAAGCTCTCAATTCACCTCAATACAGAGGCCTGATTTGAATGTATCAACCCTTCAAAAACAGGAGGCAAGGAAAAGAGGGAGGTCTTGTACATCAGACTGAAAACACTTGTTTGAGAAATCAGAGAATTCCAGCAGATCCTAAAACATTCTGCCCCTTTCCAAATGGCCTGCCCGGAGCCCTGGGAGAATCTAGGTTTGGCGGATTTCATTGATAATGATATACTTCTCCAAATTTTTTTCTTTTCAGTTCGAAACCCAGAAGGGCAGATAAAGCTTTATTCCAAAGGAGCGGATACCGTTCTGCTTGAAAAACTTCACCCTTCCAACGGAGACCTTCTCTCCTCAACATCAGACCATCTCAGTGTAAGTGCCTCTGTCTTTAGATTGGCCTGATGGCCCTTTTGCCATTTCCTATGGGTAGGCCTTGTTTAAAAAATATCAGCTATGGGTAGGCCTTGTTTGAAAAATATCAGCTAAAGGACCTGACTCCTGAAATAGAAAGCATCTGGGCAGTGATTCCAAAGGAAACTGTGCCAGCAGGTGCCTGGAAGCTGGCATATGGCCCTTCTCCCTGCCCTGCTGGAAGTCCACTTCATCTTAGCGCAGGTGGATTAATATTCGGCAGCTGAGAAGTAGCCACTGCGTGTGGGCTCTGGCCAGAGAAAGGGCGCCCTGGGGGGAATCTGCTCTGGTCTGGGGTCGCTCTTCTCAGGACACTGGACTGGTTCTGGGAAGATGAGCAGGAGACCTGCTCCCACCTTGGGCTCTGACGTTCTGGGCATCAACTGAATCTCTTATGATTATACCCGGGGCATAGCTTAGGGTTCTTTTTTTTTTTTTTTAATTGTGCTTGAGGTGAAAGTTTACAGCTCAAGTTAATTTCTCATTAAAGAATTTATGCACATATTGTTTTGTGACATTGGTTGCAATCCCCACAACGTGACAGCATGCTGCCGCTTTCCACCCCAGGTTCCCCTTATCCATTCAACCGGTTCCTGTTCCTTCTTGGTTTTGCTTTTGGACAGGAGTCACCCATTTGCTCTCGCATACTTGGTTGAGCTAAGAAGCACGTTCCTTGCATGTGTTATTTTTTGCTTTGTAGAACTGTCTTATCTTTATCTGAAAAGTAGGCTTTGGAAGTGGTTTCAGTTTTGAGTTAGCAGAGTGTCCAGGAGCCATATTTTCGGGGGTTCCTCCAGTCTCTGTCAGACCAGTAAGTCTGGTCTTTTTTTGTGAATTTGAATTCTGTTCTACATTTTTCTCCCACTCTGTCTGGGACTCTCCATTGTGATCCCTGTCAGAGTGGTCATTGGTGGTAGGCAGGTATCATCTCGTTCTCAGGCTGATGGAGTCTCTGGTTCATGTGGTCATTTAGTCCTTTGGGATAATATTTTCCTTGTGTCTTTGATTTTCTTCGTTCTCCTTTGCTCCAGACGGGATGGGACCAATAGATGTATCTTAGATGGCTGCTTGCAAACTTTTAAGACCCCAGACACTACTCACCAAAGTGGGATGTAGACCATTTCTTTATGAACTATGTTATCCAGTTGACCCCAGTTCCAGCTGCTCTGTCCCTCAAAGTGTTTGGATGTGTCTAGGAAACTTCCATGATTTTGCTCTGGTCCAGTTGTGCTGACTTGTTGGATATGTGGTAATCAATTTTCTTTTTTCCCAGTCTGTAGGTTCTCTCTTTTCTGTTTTGGTGAAGACTTTTGATGAGCGTATTTGATTTTTAGGAGCTCCCATTTATCTAGTTTCTCTTCTGGTGTTTTTTGCAGGAGCATTTTGTAGCTTTCTTTGTATAGGTCTTTTACATCCCTGGTTAGATTTATTCCTAAGTATTTTATCTTCTTGGTGGCTATTGTAAATAGTATTGATTTGGTGATTTCCTTTTTGAAGTTCTCTTTGTCTGTGTAGAGATTCAGAATTGATTTTTGTATGTTAATCTTGTATCCTGCTAAAATCTTCTATTAGTTCCAGTAGCTTTCTTGTGGATGCTTTGGGGTTTTCTATGTATAAGATCATATCGTCTGTGAATATGCATAGTTTTACCTCCTTCTTTCCAATTTGGATGCCCTTTATTTCTTTTTCTTGCCTTATTGCTCTAGCCAGAAATTCCAGCACAATGTTGCATAACAGTAGAGATTAAGGGCATCCTTTTCTGGTTCTCGTTCTCAAGGAAAATGCTTTCAGTTTCTCTCCATTTAGGATGATGTTGGCTGTTGGCTTTGTATAAATGTCTTTTATATTTTGCAGAGAGTTTTTATCAGGAATAGGTGTTGGACTTTTTCAAATGCCTTTTCTGCATTGATTGATAAGATAATGTGGTTCTTTTATTTATGTAGTGGATCACGTTGATTGATTTTCTAATGTTGAACCATCCCTGCATACCTGGTATGAATCCCACTTAGTCATGATATATTATTTTATTTTTTGATATACTGTTGAATTCTATTGACTAGAATTTTGCTTAGAATTTTTGCATCTATGTTTATGAGGCATACTGGTCTGCAGTTTTCTTTTGTTGTGGTGTCTTTGTATGGCTTTGATATCAGGGTTACGCTAGCTTCATAGAATAAGTTTGGGGGTATTCCTTCCTTTTCTGTGGTCTGAAATAACTTTGGTAGTATTGGTATTAGCTCTTCTCTGAAAGTTTGGTAGAATTCTCCAGTGAAGCCATCCAGGCCTGAGTTTTTTTGTTTGTTTTTTCTCTAAGTTTTCAAATTTGTTGCACAATTTTTCATAGAATTCTATTGTGATACTTCTTATTTCAGTTGCACCTGTTGAGATATCACCCGAGTCATTTCCTATTCAGATTATTTGCTTCCTCTCTTGCTTTTCTTTTGTCAGTTTGGCCAATGGTTTGTCAATTTTTTTGACATTTTCAAAGAACCAATTTTCAGTCTTGCTGATTCTTTCAATTGTTTTTCTATTCTCATTTACTTCTGCTCTAATCTTTGTTATTTCCTTTCTTCTGGTGCCTGAGGGCTCCTTTCACTGCTCTCTGCTTGTTTGAGTTATAGGGTTAATGTTTTGATTTTGGCCCTTTCTTCTTTTTTGATGTGTGGGTTTGTTGCTATAAATGGACCTCTGAGTTCTGCCTTTGCTGTGTCCCAAAGGTTTTGGTATGAGGTTTTCACTCTCAGGTGAATCTATGAATTTTTGAACTCCATCCTTGATTTCTTCTATTACTCAGTTGTTCTTAAGCAAGGTATTGTTCAATTTTCATGTATTTGATTTTTTTTTCCTTGGTGTTTCTGTTATGATTTCTGGCTTTATGACATTGTGATCAGAGAAGATGCTTTGTATTATTTCGATGTTTTCAATTTTGTTAAGGCTTACTTTGTGGCCTAAGATGTGGCCTATTCTGGAATATGTTCCATGCACATTGGAAAACAATATATACTCTGCTGCTGTTGGGTGGAATGTCCTGTATATGTCTATGCGGTCAAGTTATTGGATTGTGACATTTAGATCTTCTGTATCTTTACTGAGTTTCCTTCTAGATGTTCTGTCCTTCACCAAAGGTGGTGTGTTGAAGACTCCTACTATTATTATGGAGCTATTTCTCTTTTCAATGGTGTTAGAGTTTGTTTTATGTATTTTGAGGCCCTGTCATTGGGTGCATATATATTTATTATGGTTGTGTCCTCCTAGTGTATTGACCCTTTAATCATTATATAGTGTCCTACCTTATCCTTTATGGTGGAATTTACTTTGAAGTCTATTTTATCACAGATTAATATTGCCACTCCTGCTCTTTTTTGGTTATTGTTTGCTTGGTATATATTTTTTCATCCTTTAGAGTTTTAGTTAGTTTATGTCGTTGTGTCAAAGGTGTGTCTCTTGTAGACAGCATATAGATTGCTTATGTTTTTTAATCTACTCTGCCACTCTCTGTCTCTTTACTGGTGCTTTACTGGGTAGGATGGTGTTAAACGTCACAAATCTGTAGCTCCCACTTGGCTGCTGTAGGTGAAAATGGGCTTCAGGTGAATGCCCTGCCCGTGTTTTCCTCATGAAGGCATGCAGTGTTTGGATCGGCCTTCAAGGCACAGGCGTAGGAGCGAAGGGCAGGGGTCAAGGGTGCTGCAAGTCTGTGGACCCCCTACACCAGTGGCTGGGCAAAGGAGCTGGTGCCTCTGGACCTGGCAAAGAGTTCTGGGCTTATAGGGCATGGTGTTGTTGAATGTCGAGGGACTGATGTGGAAGCTGGGAGGGGGAAGGCTAGGGGGAAGGAATTGCTTCTCTGCTGTGGAGCTCTGGTGGGGGAAGGGCATGTGGTAGGTTGGGAGCTTGTACTTTCACAGGTCTGGTGTCACTCCTGTTTGGCTCTGGAGGTGTGTGCAGATTTGCTGCTGTTCGGCTGCACCAGATGGGGTGGGTTTCAGCTTGAGATGTTGCTGCTTGTCTCAGCCTATGTTTGCTGTGCAGATTCAGCGAAAAGGATGCTGGTGATCCCGCAATCCGTAATTCCCTGTTTCCACTGTTACTGAATTGTATCTCCTTCCATCTGCTGTTCAGCTTGATTCTTCAGCTTTGTCTTTGATGATTAGGGTTCCTAGACTGTCATATATATCTGATTCACTTGTTTTGGGGGGTCTTTGTTGTAAGACAGATGACAGGAAGCTCTGACTATTCTGCCATCTTGGCCTCATTCCTTCATAACTTAGGGTTCTGTTGAGGAAGTTAGGGGAAAATAGTCTCAAGCCAACTTGTTCCTCCAAGAGTCCTTTTATTCAGATCATAAATCATTATGAGACCCTTGTGTCCCAGGCAATAGGTTGAAACTGTCAAACTTATACAGCCTTAACTTACGTAGTCTGAAAGGAGCAGGGGGTGATCTTTGGCACTATTTTTTTTTTTTCAAAAGAGTAAGAGACTCTGAATTAAATATGAAAATTACCTATTTTAAACCTGTGATTCATATATCTCTGTAATATTTGCTTGAGGTTCTGTTTAACCCCATATGAACTTTAAGGGCAACTGGTCAAAACTCTCATTTCCTTATAAGTTTCTTTCCTTTAAAAAATTATTGAGGATTCATGTTCTTTGGCAGGCCCTATATTTAATACAAAACATCCTCTGAATCTTTAAAACACAAGCAAACAAATAAAATAAAAAAACTCTCTGCCTGAGTTTAAGTTTAAAGAATGATGGTTTAGTAATATTGGTTACAAATATAGCTATTATTTTTGTCTTTCCAATAGAGAATTCTTGATTTTCTGTTAATCTGTTCCAGAAGGCCTACGTGGTCTTTTTTTAATTTTCTTTTTTTTAATGAAAACAACATTGGAATCATAAGTATCTGATGTTTGCCATTGCTTAAATACAAAGACCCTGGATTTTCACATATTCTTCTTTCTTCTTAAAAGTGTAGGAAACCTAACTTTGTCTTTTTACATTTCTGTGCAAAAAAAAAAAAAAAAAAATTTTTTTTTTTTTTTCCCAGTGAATGTCAATTTGCCTTGCCCTTTGTTTTGTTCACCTTTTTTTTTTGGTCTCTAGATTCTGAGGTTTTAAATTTGTATTCAATTATTGATTTCGAATCATTTAATGATAGGAAAAGACCTTGCTCAAATGCTTATTTAGGATTAAACTTGTGTTTCATGCAGTAATTAAATAACTCAAATCATCTGCCCCCTTTTGTAATGTCTTCTGAGAACTGATTCATTGTATGGCACAGAGAAGAAGCCACTAGTAATGCCCAGGGGAGCTACAAGTTAAAGGCAAAAATGTATTTGTGTAATTAAGAGGACAAAAGATTGGTACAAAGGAGTAACTAGAGTTTCAGATCAATAGGGGACCTGGCAGTGGTCTTGGAAGGCAGGGTTTGTAAAATATTATTGCAATATCCAAAGTGCTACCAACTGCCTAAGAGATAATTTTGGATAAATTTTCTTATGACCCCCCCCAGGCTAAACCATATCATTGCAGTGTACGATGAATTTTCTTGCCATTTACCTAATTAAAATGTGTCATGGTTTAACTTGTACCTGATCACAAACCTATGTCCGTACAATAAGCCAAAGGGCAACAGAGGAGACACAATGGCAAAGTCCCAAGGAGCAGATGTGGCTGTAAAAACATTGAGAGCACAGAGGCCTATAAAATGACCGCTGGAGGCATAGGTAAAGGGGGAGTTTTTAGTGTTTTCCCCAAATAATCTACACATATTTCTAGCTATTGTGGTTGTGTGAGAGACTTAGCAAGTACAGTCTACTTTTTTTTTCCTATTAGAAGGATAAAGCACCAGAGGTATTTTTTAAGATTGTCAGTTTATTGAGACACTAAAGGAGAAATAGGGAGCCCTGGTGGTGCAATGGTTTAGCACTCAACTGTTAACCAAAAAGTCAACAGTTGAAACCACCAGCTGCTCTGTGGGAGAAAAGACCTGGCAATCAGCTCCTGTAAAGATTAAAAAGCCTAGAAAATCCTATGGGGCAGTTCTACTCTGTTCTATAGGGTTGTTATGAGTCAGAATCAGCTCAATGGCACACAACAACAACAGCAAAGAAGTATGGTCCCTTAATCAATTTGATCAATGATTAAATATTAGCTCCATGACACAATTTTCAAACAATTTTTTATTATTAAAACTCATATAGAACCAGAGTCTACATCATCCTGAGACTAGAAGAACTAGACGGTACCTGGCTACAATCGATGACTGCCCTGACAGGGAACACAACAGAGAACCCCTGAGGCAGCAGGAGAGCAGTGGGATGCAGACCCCAGATTCTCATAAGACCAGACTGAATGGTCTGACTGAGACTAGAAGGACCCCGGTGGTCATGGCCCCCAGACTTTCTGTTGGCCCAGGACAGGAACCGTTCCTGAAGCCAACTCTTCAGACATGGATTGGACTGGACAATGAGTTGGAGAGGGATGCTGGTGAGGAGTGAGCTTCTTGGATCAGGTGGACACTTGAGACTATGTTGGCATCTCCTGCCTGGAGGGGAGATGAGAGGGTGGAGGGGGTTAGAAGCTGGCGAAATGGACACGAAAAAGAAGGTGGAGGGAGAGAGCGGGCTGTCTCATTAAAAAAAAAAAGAAAAAAATTTTTTTTTTTTTTTTTTGTCTCATTAGGGGGAGAGTAATTGGGAGTGTGTAGCAAGGTGTATATGGGTTTTTGTGTGAGAGACTGGCTTGATTTGTAAACTTTCACTTAAAGCACAACAAAAATTATATAAAAAACTCATACAGCAAAAATTAAGAAATTATACAGAAGAATCTAGAACAAAAAGTAAAAATCAACTTGCACTTCTGGCCCTGCTTCCTAGAAGCAACCACTTATATTAGCTTCTCTTTCTCTATCTCCTTTTTTCTCTTAAGTTACTGTTATAACCTTGAATAATATGCTTAAATTTCTATAATCTAACATTTATTTACTCAACTATTTTTAATTTTAACTTGTTCATAAAAAAATTTCAAGCAGATATAAAAGGAGACATACATACCACGCAGCTTCAACAATTGTCAACATTTTGCCAATCCTGTTTCATCTAATCCCATCTGTTGTTGTTGTTGTTGTCATTAGGTGCCGTCAAGTCGGTTCCAACTCATAGTGACACTATGCACAACAGAACAAAACACTGCCCGGTCCTGTGCCATCCTTACAATCGTTGTTACGCTTGAGTTCAATGTTGCAGCCACTGTGTCAATCCACCTCGTTGAGTGACTTCCTCTTTTCCGCTGACCCTGTACTTTGCCAAGCATGATGTCCTTCTCCAGGGACTGATCCCTCCTGAAAACATGTCCAAAGTATGTAAGACAGTCTCGCCATCCTTGCTTCTAAGGAGCACCCTAGTTGTACTTGTTCTAAGACAGATTTGTTTGTTCTTTTGGCAGTCCATGGTATATTCAATATTCTTCACCAACACCACAATTCAAAGGCATCAATTCTTCTCTGGTCTTCCTTATTGATTGTCCAGCTTTCACATGCATATGATGCTATTGAAAATACTATGGCTTGGGTCAGGTGCATCTTAGTCTTCAAGGTGACATCTTTGCTTTTCAACACTTTAAAGAGGTCTTTGGCAGCAGATTTGCCCAATGCAACGCGTCTTTTGATTTCTAGACTGCTGCTTCCACGGCTGTTGATTGTGGATCCAAGTGAAATGAAATCCTTGACAACTTCAATCTTTAATCCATTTATCATGATGTTGCTCATTGGTCCAGTTGTGAGGATTTTTGCTTTCTTTATGTTGAGGTGCAATCCATACTGAAGGCTGTGGTCTTTGATCTTCATTAGTAAGTGCTTCAAGTCCTTTTCATTTTCAGCAAGTAAGGTTGTGTCATCTGCATAACACAGGTTGTTAATGAGTCTTCCTCCAATGATGATGCCCCGTTCTTCTTCATTTAGACCAGCTTCTTGGATTATTTGCTCAGTATACAGATTGAATAGGTATGGTGAAATAATACAACCCTTATGTACACCTTTCCTGACTTCAATCCAATCAGTATCCCCTTGTTCTGTCCGAACAACTGCCTCTTGATCTATGTACAGGTTCCTCATGAGCACAATTAAGTGTTCTGGAATTCCTAATCTTTGCAATGTTATCC
The DNA here is from genome assembly GCF_030014295.1 of Loxodonta africana. Classification (NCBI taxonomy): domain Eukaryota; kingdom Metazoa; phylum Chordata; class Mammalia; order Proboscidea; family Elephantidae; genus Loxodonta; species Loxodonta africana. The sequence continues at coordinate 4,736,021 of NC_087351.1, forward strand.
ATAGTTTGTTATGATCCACACAGTCGAATGCCTTTGCATAGTCAATAAAACACAGGTAAACATCCTTCTGGTATTCTCTGCTTTCAGCCAGAACCCATCTGGCATCAGCAATGATATCGCTGGTTCCACGTCCTCTTCTGAAACCGGCCTGAATTTTTGGCAGTTCCCTGTTGATATGCTGCTGCAGCCATTTTTGAATGATCTTCAGCAAAATTTTGCTTGCGTGTGATATTAATGATATTGTTCTATAATTTCCACGTTTAGTTGGATCACCTTTCTTGGGAATTGGTATAAGTATGGATCTCTTCCAGTCAGTTGGCCAGGAACTTATTTTTTACAGAAATATTTTAAAGCAAATTCCAGGCATAATTTTATTTCACTTGTAAATATTTCTGTGATTTATCAAAATGAGATAGTATTTGTTGATTCTCCACTGTGAAGGACATGTAATTAGCACAGTGACACTTTCTCCCATTTACCCACTCCCTACGCTTCTCACTTTTTATCTTTATATTATTTTTACTTTGTCGAAGCTTATAACATTTACATTCTATTCTGTAGCTAAAATCAAGTCTTCATTACTTCGTTTACAGGTTAATTCTAATGTGTATATCCAGTAAAAATAACATTTATGCAATTGTGATTGTATCAGTATTGTCCACTGAAGAACAATCACATGACTGAATCCACAAAGGTGAAATATAATTCTGTTGCTTAACCTCTATAATCTCAAGAAAATTTTTCCATATGTCATGGCCAATGAATTTTCTTCTACTTTATCTTTAGTTTCTTTGTTTCTTCTAAGTGATACTCAGCTACTGTTGTTGGTTTTCTCTCATATTATGTGCTGTCTTATATTCCTTTTTCATTTTACTGTAGCACATCCTTGAGTAGTTCTTCCAAGGAGGATTTATAGGTGGTAAACTTTCTGAGTCCTTGTAAATCCCAAAGTGTTCTTGTTTTGACTTTATATTTATTTAATGTTCTGACTGTATAGAATTCATTGGATTAATCACTGTCCCTTAGAACTTTAAAGTTACTGCTCATTTGTCTTCTAAGCATTGAGAGATGCTGGTGAGAAGTCTAATATTAGTTTGAATCACATTCCTTTGTAGGTAGTCTCTTTTCTCTCTGGAATTTTTTAAGGATTTTTGTTTTTTTTCTTTAGCCTTGGAATGCTGAAAGTTTGCCAAGTTCTCTGGAGGTGCAGGAATCATTTCATTCACCTTGCCCGGAACTCTTGTGGATCCTTTGGTATAAAGACATGAGTCTTTTCTTGAACAAACAGAAAAATTCTGTTGTCTTTTAAATTATTTTCTCTCTTACATTGTCTCTTCTCTCTGTTTCTAGAATTCCTGTTAGATAAATAATTGATTTCCCTTATTGACCCAACATGCTACTTCATTTTTCTCATATTATCCATCTCTTTGCCTTTTTACCCTGAATATTTGAGAAATGGGAAGGGAGAGGTGGGACAGGTGTGACAGGCCCAGATGTACCAAGTTCAGTTATTTAGTTAATTATATTGTAGCTTTTTCCTGGAGCAGCTCCAACTATTTGTATTTGTTGCTTCCAAACTTGGACGTTATCCAGTGCTCCCACGAGAAGACAACTGTTTTCTGAAATGTTGGGTAGTAATTTTCTCTGCTCTGTTATCTCTGTCAATCTGACCTCTTTATCATCTCCAAACTCTCCCAAACTTTCTGGTCCTTGCTGACTTTTTCTTATCATTTATGGCTTCATTCTTAAAATCTGTTCTCTAGTTTCAGGGAATTCTGAGAAGAAGTGGAATGAGATGTGTGTTCTCAGTCTACCAATTTATATCTAGAACCCCAATGAATTTTTTTGTTAAAAATTGAAAATTTGATGATTAAAAATATATTGACCCCAAATGGGGAAAAGTCTCCATTATGCTGGTAGAAGTACTTTGAAGGTGCCTTTTCTTCCAGCCATGTACAGGAGTTTGAGCACACCAAATCCATCTCTAACATTTTCTCTTTTATGCTAGATTTTGCTTAGCTGGTAAATAGACACTTGGGGTACTATGTAACTTTTAAACGTCTTTATTGAAGTATATTCAGAAAAGGATGCAAACCAACAGTGCATAGCTTGATGAGTCTACACAAAATAAACACATCCATGTAAACCAGCACTATGATCAAGACATAGAATATTCCAGAATCCCATAGTACCCTTTGTGTCCCTTTCTTGCCACTCCTCCCCCCTGCAAGGGTAACCTTTATCTTGACTTCTAATACCATAGATTAATTTTGCCTGTTTTTAAATTTTTTATAAATGGAATCATTAGTATGCTTGAGGTAGCTCATACCAGTTCATAAGAGCCAATTTTTAAAAATCAGAGAACTTTGTGAATAATTTCTTAGACTATTGGTAATTTAAAATTGATCATAGAGGAAGTATCTACACCATTGAAACTGACAAATGCTATAAAACAGGGCTCCCCTCCATCCCCCCAGAACAGGGGTACCAGCATACCACTAAATGTAATCATACAATATGGACAGAAAATACCAAATTTTGGTGAGGATATGACACAACCAAACTCTCCTATACTGCTGGAGGGAATACAAACTGAGACAACCACTTTGGACATCTATTTGCTTAGTATCTTTTTTACCTAAATATATTAATACCGTATGACCCCAGGATTCCAGTGTTAGGTATACACCCCATGAAAATATCTGTGTAGATTCACCAGAAATTTAAGCATAATAATATTCACAATATTCATAATAACCCCCAAAAGGAAACTACCCAAATGCCCATCATGAATAGAAATCATGGTATATTCACATAGTAGAATATATATAGCAATGAGAATGAATGAATTAGAACTATATGCAAAAATGGATGAATCTCACAAACATAATGTTGAGAAGCCAGAGGAGAAAACCATATAACTTTTGAGTTACCAACTGTCTATCAAGTACTCACTACGTAAAGAGTCTTATCAGACAGTTATCTACTTTAGTGTACGTGTAAGTGTTCTGGGTTACACGTATACTTGACTAGGCATTGACATCTCTCCAACTGACAAAGCCCAACAGCAAGGCCACTACTGCTGAGCTCCTGAAGACTCTCAGTCTCCTGTACTGCACAGGGTTATATCAGACCACAGAATGAATGATACGACACTGTCCAGGTGTGGCCCATCCACTGACAATCTCAGGAATCTAGAGTTAAGGAGATAACAGGGTTTGGTGAAAAAGCCCTATCCAAGGAATCAGGAAAAAGGTGTACTTATTCTGTCCTATTTTTCTGTGGACAGTCCATTTGCTTCTAAGAAATGCTTTCCTCTAAGAGCCCAAGAGACAGAAAGGGCCACATGAACCAGAGACCTACATCACCCTGAGACCAGAAGAACTAGTTGGTGCCTGGCCACAATCGATGACTGCCCTGACAGGGAGCACAGCAGAGGACCCCTGAGGGAGCAGGAGATCAGTGGGTTGCAGACCCCAAATTCTCATAAAAAGACCAAACTTAATGGTTTGACGGAGACTAGAGGTATCCCGGCAGCCATGGTCCCCAGACCTTCTGTTGGCACAGGATAGAAACCATCCCCAAAGACAACTCATCAGACATGAAAGGGACTGGTCAGCGGGTGGGAGAGAGACGCTGATGAAGAGTGAGCTAATTATATCAGGTGGACACTTGAGATTGTGTTGGCAACTCTTGTCTGGAGGGGGGATGGGAGGATAGAGAGAGAGGGAAGCCGGCAAAATTGTCACGAAAGGAGAGACTGAAAGGGCTGACTCAAGAAGGGGAGAGCAAGTGGGAGTATGGAGTAAGATGTATGTAAACTTATATGTGACAGACTGATTGGATTTGTAAACGTTCACTTGAAGCTTAATAAAAGTTAATAAAAAAAAAAATGCTTTCCTTATCTTCTTTAACTCACCTTATCTATCTTCTACCTCAGTTGTCAGACAAAATAATGAGTATAGAAGTTTTATGAAATACAACATAAAGGGCTATACAAATAAAAATTGTGTTTTGTTAGATGATTTTTCAGGAAAGCCTTACCGCTAACAAGGCAATTTACATTGTGGCCTGATTCCAGAATATTCATTTGGCTTTTAAATTAGGAATGTCACTATGCAGCAGAGATTAATTTTTTTAGAAATGCATGGTTTCTCAATATGTGGTACTGGGTTCAAGGATGGGGAACTCACAATCTCTTCCCCTAAGTGTTTGTAGTCTATCAGGAATGATGAGACAACTGTACAAATACCTACAAAAACAAACAAAATGTGACACATGCCACAAGGGATTTATTAGAACATGGTGTGGGAGTTCAAGGTGGGAAATGGCATGTCACCTTCAGAATGTGAAGCTGGATTTCAGGAGGCAAAGACTGTGTGCCTCAACAGATGTACCAGCAGTGTACAGAATTTTCAGAATTTTTATGAGCACAATAGTCTTTGTACTATTAGTGGCCTTTTCTTCCTCCCTGATGCCCTGGCACTGCCTGGATAAGAATTGTGGTGCAGAATCTATGTTAAGAGCTCAGACTCTGTAGTCAAAGATCTGAACTTGAATCCCAGCTTTGTAACTTGCTAGATGGATGACCTTATACAAGTTCCTCAAACTGTGCCTCAGCACAGTAATATATTTGTGGTAAATTAGGAAAAAAAAAAAATTTTTTTTTTTTTTTTAATTAGGAAATTCACGAACAGTGCTTAGAACAGTGCCAGTCACACAGCCAGGACTTAATCAATTTAGATGTAATTATGTTACTAGGGGAATGTGACAAGACTTTGGTGACATGTCATGCTGCATTCCCTTGAGAGAGTATCCTGTTTTTGTTCTGAGAGCTGTGGCTTCTCTGAGCATTCTATCCTCTCCTCTAGAATCTGAGGGTCATGGGCCACGAAACAGGCCAGGCCCCTGTCATGACCAGGAGAACTTCCTACAGGCAAATAATAGGTTGGAACCCAATATATGTAACTTCAAATGAATATCTCAAGGCATCGCCACCATGGATCACCTCTCAATTAGAACACTTCAGCAGGCATTTCAGCTGCCTTTTTAGTGAGAAGTCTAGCTCCTTTGACTATTTTAACCCTGTAGAAATAGAACACAAAATCCAAACATTACCTCCCATTTCCAAGTAGCTGAAAGTTTGGAGGCCAGTATGGTCAAGCATTTGAGTAAAAAACTTGTTGTTATTATTACTGTCATTGTATTTTGACTGTTCCCAAGTCTATGTCTTCTCTGGCAGGAATTTGCAGGGGAAGGCCTCCGAACCTTAGCCATTGCGTACAGAGATCTGGATGACAAATACTTTAAAGAGTGGTATAAGCTGCTTGAAGACGCAAATGCTGCCACAGATGAGAGAGATGAACGAATAGCTGGGCTCTATGAAGAAATTGAAAGAGATTTGATGGTATGAGTTTAGAAACGTGATGGTTCGTGTTTAGGAAAGGGATAGTGTATATTTAGAGCTCTAGCATTGGAATCAGCCACGGGCTGAATCATCTTGCGCACAGCAGATGTTACTCTTTCAAACATTGACTCATGCTTTATGTGTTGGCTTTCCATTTGCCGTGTGTGGCCTTTGAAGGCTTACAGGTGTATTTTACTAGTGGTGGCTTATGCAATTGCAAGGGCCCCCAATAATACAAAATAGCATACTCCTTATTTTTTGTCAGCCTCCAGTATATCCTTGATGTTTTATTTCTTTTTCCTGCTTTATGACTCACCTTTTGAAAGCAGAGAAATTGCCATGAAGTGTGGCACTCTAGCTCTAATTCTGCTGATAGCTGTGCTGTTGAGAGTGTGGTCTATTCTAGAAACCACTCTTCCTTGACACCCCCGTGTCCAGGTTGTTCAGCCACTGTGAGGTATTAGGGAGGATGCCTTGTTCATTTTTGGATAAATGAGAGCATAGAAGCCTTCAAGTTTTTGTTTTTGGTATCTGGTGGTTTGGGGAATGGCTTTTGTTGTTGTTGTTGTGATCAACCTCCTGTGTATAGGGTGAGGGCTTTTCTTTGGATCTCCATGGTTGATACATGTAGGGTAGCAGCTGGGGGTTCTTAAGTCCCTACAGGGCTAAGTAGCTTCTGACCATGCAAACTAACACGCTATCTGAGCATATTACACCCCATAATGTATATTCTAACTCCCAGGATCTCTGTCGTTAATTAGCGTACCAGTCACTTAGCTCGATTTGGGCACCTCCTCTTGGGGTCCTTTCCAGACCATTTCTGCACATAGTGAAATGATTGCTACATCAATGCATCATAATTTCTGTCTTCATTCCATGTTCCTTGACTCTGTGATTAAAAGCCATAGGTGTAATGAGTGTTGCTTGCATGCATTAACATTAAGGTAATCTCTGTTTTTCAATGAAGCTACTAGGTGCCACTGCTGTAGAAGATAAGTTACAAGAGGGTGTTATCGAAACAGTTACAAGCTTATCACTAGCCAATATTAAGATTTGGATCCTAACAGGAGACAAACAAGGTAATTTGAAAATGAATTACGATGATGTTTTGAAAAGGGGAAAATAACTTTTATGGTAAAATTATAATTAACCAAAAAGCTTAGTTAATTAAATATTTGCTCAGTCCTGCATATAGGAAAGAGTTGAGATACAAAAAAGAAATTTAATATATTGCAAGAATTTATTATTGAGAAAGAAAACTAAGACAAACTAACAAGATACCTTCAACAGTATACCCTAGGGTCAGTTGACTGTCAGCCTCATTGCCTGTTTCTCTTAACTGTAATAGTTATACCTTTAGAGAATAATGGTATTAAAAATGTTTAACAACTGGTCCATATGAATGTCACCCGTAATGAGGACAGGTGTTGGTACAGCACTGAAGCAGGACACTGGAATCCTCTAGGTCATGTCTTTCGTTTCTAGATGGTAGGGAGGTTTGGGAGATTTTGGAGGAGGGGCCAAGGTGGAGGAAGGGCTTAGGAGAAGCTCAGGGCAGCGGCTGTTTATCAGCTGGTATGGAAATATTTTGGTATTTTAACAATCACTACAGCTGTCCCAGTGCAAAGTAGTTGAATTCCAGGACTGCCCATACAAACAGTGAGAATGGACCCACTTCCAATCATGACAAAAATGCTAAGCTACCAGAGAAAGAATTATTATGGTCAGAATACGAAGTTTTCTAAAATGGAAAAAGGGAATCAATACTTTGTGGATCTGTTGCTAGCAGTAATGGTGAAAACCAAAAATTATTTTATGCTTGACCATCAGTAAACTGAAAATACTCAATTAACTGGCACACACATTCTTCTAAGAGTCTACCTACCTGTTAGGTGTTTTTAAAAGTGCATTGGGGAATTTAGATGTGATAAATCAGTTGTCTATATCTTCTTCCAAATCACTGATTACAAAAAATAAACAGTAGAGAGTTGAGCCCAGTGGTGTTACTAGTAAGAGACTCCCTAGAATTTGATATTGATCAATGGGGACAGCTGTTCACTTAATTGCAAGCATCTGTAAGTTTACTATTATTTGGCTTCAATTTCTGTAGATTATACAAAGAGTGGAGCCCTGGTGGCACTGTGGTTAAGAGCTTGGCTGCTAATTAAAAGGTTGTCAGTTCAAACCCACCAGCTTGTCCTTGGAAACCCTATGGGGCAGTTATACTCTCTCCTATAGGGTTGCTATGGGTTGGAATTGACTCAACAGCAATGGGTTTTGTTTTTTTTTTTTTTTTTTAATACAAAGGATATGCTGAGATTTTATCAACTGACTTCCTTGATTTAGGATATATCCAATGACTCTATAGAGTTAACTAGAGTCTAGTGACTCCATACAGTTAGATAGAACCTAATGACTACTGAAAATGGAAGGGGTTACCTAACTAACCTAGGATCCGTTTCTGTAAAATTAGAAGAGGAACTGTTTAACATCATGTGATTCTCCAGTTCTCTAGTATCAGCAATGCTGGGTGATCATTGAGATGTTAGTCAAATCCCAAGTTTCTGCTCGTTTAATGGCAATGGTGCATGCAGGAGAACTTTAGAAATTTAGAGGAACATTTTTATTCAATTGTCTATTTTATGAGCTTTTGCCTTAATTTTTCTACATATCAGAACTGAACATTAGCTAAGTTTATAATTTTAGCTTTCAAAAGGCAGTATTTGAAACTTCTGGTAAAATATTTTATATTTCTGCATTTGACTATATCGTAAGATCTTAATATATTTTCATGAGTACATTTTGGGAATCAAAAGAGATTTTCGAAAGTAGATGAGAAGGACAGATCTATAGACGTTGTTACTTCACCAAGTGATGAACTTGATCATAGAACTCAAGTCTTTGAATTTCCCTCTGGGTCTCTTTCCTTTCATTGCCCATCATGCTCTGTTTGGCATTTTTTTTATAGGCTATTAAGAACTACAAGTATTGCTTTAAAACTTATGAAAAAGGTACTTACATTATTAAGTAATATTCTAACTCATTTGTGCTTCATTTTTTATCAGAAACTGCCATCAACATTGGTTATGCCTGCAACGTGCTGACTGATGACATGAATGAAGTGTTTGTTATAGCAGGAAACACCATGGTGGAAGTTAGAGAGGAACTCAGGTAAGTGCTAAAGGAAGGAGAAAAGACAAGAAGTGAAGAGGATAGGGAAAAAGGAAGATCGAAGAGTTGAGAAAGTAGAAAGGTAGTCTGTAGTGTCCTATGGTCCTAGCTTAGTACGGAGCTCTTTCTTTGTGTTTCCTAAGCTTCCATTCATTTTGACGACAAACCAAGGTAAGTTTAACATCAGAGATAACTCATTGGGTTCAGGTCTTCAACATTTTTCATTTACGTTATCTTCTAAAATTATACATTATTGAGTATCTGCTATTCTTACATGGTGATCAGCGATCAGTACCATTGAAGGCACTTCTAAAAATACCAATTCCCTAGCTTCATTCTGATCTAAAAATTAAGTACCTTCAGGGGATGGGGCTGGGGGATATGTATTTTTAATAATTTTTATTGTGCTTTAAGTGAAAGTTACCGTTTCACTTTCACTTTGAGTCCGAATCGACTCGATGGCACTGGGTTAAGTGAAAGTTTACAAATCAAGTCAGTCTCTCACATAAACTTACATACACCTTACTAAAAAACCTTACTACATACTCCCAATTAAAAAAAAAAATTTTTTTTTTTAATGAGTCAGCCTGCTCCCTCCTTCCAGTGTCTCTTTTCATGTCCATTTTGCCAGTTTCTAACCCCCTCTACCCTCCCATTTCCCCTCCAGACAGGAGATGCCAGCATAGTCTCAAGTGTCCACCTGATGCAAGTAGCTCACTCCTCATCAGCATCTCTCTCCAACCCATTGTCTAGTCCAATCCATGTCTGACGAGTTGGCTTCAGGAACGGTTCCTGTCCTGGGCCAACAAAAGGTTTTGGGACCATGACCACTAGGGTCCTTCTAGTCTCAGTCAGACCATTAAGTATGGTCTTTTTATGAGAATTTGGGGTCTGCATCCCACTGTTCTCCTGCTCCCTCAGGGGTTCTCCGTTGTGTTCCCTGTCAGGGCAGTCATCGGTTGTGGCCGGGCACCATCTAGTTCTTCTGGTCTCAGGAAGATGTAGTATCTAGTTCATGTAGCCCTTTCTGTCTCTTGGGCTCATAATTACCTTGTGACCTTGGTGTTCTTCATTCTCCTTTGATTCAGGTAGGTTGAGACTCATTGATGCATCTTAGATGGCCGCTTGCTAGCATTTAAGACCCCAGACACCACTCTTCAAAGTGGGATGCAGAATGTTTTCTTAATAGATTTTATTTTGCCAATTGACTTAGATGTCCCCTGAAACCATAGTACCCAAACCCCTGCCCCCGCATCGCTGACCTTCGAAGCATTCAGTTTATTTAGGAAACTGCTTTTGGTTTAGTCCAGTTGTGCTGACCTCCCCTGTAATTAAGTGTTGTCCTTCCCTTCATCTAAAGTAGTTTTTACCTACAATCTAATTAGGAAATAATGCTCCCCCACCCTCCCTCCCTCCCCCCTCTCATAACCACAAAAGAATGTGTTTTTCTCAGTTTAAACTATTTCTCAAGATCTTATAATAGTGGTCTTATACGATATTTGTCCTTTTGCAACTGACTAATTTCACTCAGCTCTAATGCCTTCCAGGTTCCTCCATGTTATGAACTGTTTCACAGATTCCTCACTGTTCTTTATTGATGTGTAGTATTCCATTGTGTGAATACACCATAATTTATTTATTCATTCTTCTGTTTTTGGACACTTTGGTAGCTTCCTTCTTTTTGCTATTGTAAACAGTGCTGCAATAACATGGGTGTGCATATATCTGTTCGTGTAAAGGCTTTTATTTCTCCAGGATATATTCCAAGGAGTGGGATGCTGGGTCGTATGGTAGTTCTATTTCTAGCTTTTTAAGGAAATGCCAGATTGATTTCCAAAGTGGTTGTACCATTTTATATTCCCACCAGCAGTGTAGAAGTGTTCCAATCTCTGCACAGCCTCTCCAACATTTATTATTTTGTGTTTTTTGGATTAATGCCAGCCTTGTTGGAGTGAGATGGAATCTCATCGTAGTTTTAATTTGCATTTCTCTAATGGCTAATGATTGAGAGCATTTCCTCATGTATCTGTTAGCCACCTGAATGTCTTCTTTAGTGAAGTGCCTGTTCATATCCTTTGCCCAATTTTTAATTGGGTTGTTTGTCTTTTTGTGGTTGAGTTTTAGCAGAATCATGTCGATTTTAGCGATCGGGGGCTGGTCAGAGATGTCGTAGCTGAAATTTTTTTTCCAGTCTGTAGGTGGTCTTTTTACTCTTTTGGTGAAGTCTTCAGATGAGCATAGGTGTTTGATTTTTAGAAGCTCCCAGTTATCTGGTTTCTCTTCGTAATTTTTAGTAGTGTTTTGTATTCTGTTTATGCCTTGTATTAGGGCTCCCTAACATTGTTCCTATTTTTTCTTCCATGATGTTTCTCGTTTTAGACTTTATGTTTAGTTTTTGTGCATGGTGTGAGGTATGGGTCCTGTTTCATTTTCATGCAGATGGATATCCAGTTATGCCAGCACCAGTTGTTAAAAAGACTATCTTTTCCCCAATTAACTGACACTGGGCCTTTGTCAAATATCAGCTGCTCATATGTGGATGGATTTATATCTGGGTTCTCAATTCTGTTCCATTGGTCTATGTGTCTGTTGTTGTACCAGTACCAGGCTGTTTTGACTACTGTGGCTGTATAATATGTTCTAAAATCAGGTAAAGTAAGGCCTCCCATTTTGTTCTTCTTTTTCAGTACTGCTTTACTTATCTGGGGCTTCTTTCCCTTCCAGGGAATATGTATTTTAATAAGCACCTAGGTGAAGCTTATGATCAGAAAATTTGCAAAACACAAAGTCGGTAGCATGTAAATTTGAAACAGATTCTTTCAGCACTGAAGAAAGTTGATATTTTGACACAGGTGTGACTGAATCCGGATATACAATGCTTATGAGAAACAGAATCATGTGATATTTGTGTAAGGGTTGCATGATACTGGTATGTGCTGTGTAAATAACAATATATATAAATATAAAACAAAGAACAAGCCAGTTGCCATTCTAACTCATGGGGACCCCATGTGTGTCAGAGTAGAACTGCACTCCATAGGATTTTCATGCTGTGACCTATGGAAGTAGATAGCCAGGCCTTTCTTTCCATGTGCCTGTGGATAGGTTTGAACGACCAACCTTTTGGCTAGTAGCTAAGTGCTAATCTGTTTGCACCACTGTCTTAGTCACCTGGTAACTAAGTAACAGAAATATTGCAAGTAGGTGGCTTTAACAAAGAGAAATTTATTCTCTCACAGTCTAAAAAAAAGTCTAGTAGGCTAAAAGTCCAAAGTCAGGGTGCCAGCTCCACGGGAAGACTTTCTCTGTTGGCTCTGTAGACTGTGATGGTTAAGATTGTGTGTCAACTTGGCTGGGCCACGATTCTCAGTGTTTTGGCAGTAGTTTAATGTTGTGATCACTTCCCTGTTGAGATTTGACATGTGATCACCCCCATGATGGCATCTGCTGTGTGTAGCCAATCAGGTGAAAGGGAGTTTCCTTGGGCATGTGGCCTACATCCAAATATAAGCGGATGTTCTGGCTTTTGCCTGCACTGTGTCCTTGGCTATGTGAATCAAGAGAAACCTCTGTCCTGATCCATGGACTTGGGACATCTCAGCTTCTACAACTGCCTGAGCCATTTCTTTGATATGAATCTCTCTCTATATATATTTATACGCTTTGTTGATTTTGCTTCTCTAGAGAACCCAGCCTAAGACATAGACCATATTATTATCTGATTCAAGATGGCCAATACTGTCCATTTCAGTTCACTAATGCCTAGGATATCAATGTTTATGCATTCCATTTCATTTTTGATGACTTCCAATTTTCCTAAATTCATACTTCATGTATTCCATGTTCTGATTATTAATGGTTATTTGCAGCTGTTTCTTCTCATTTTGAGTTGTGCCACATCAGCAAATGAAAATTGGCAAATACTTTGAGGAGGCAGCTCTTCCCCAGGGCCTTCCAACCTGAGGGGCTCATCTTCTGGCACTATAGCAGACAATGTTCTGCTGCTAGTCACAAAGTTTTCACTGGCCAGTTTTCTCAGAAGCAGACTGCCAGATCCTTCTTCCTAGCCTGTATTAGTCTGGAAGCTCCACTGAAACCTGTCCACCATGGGTGACCCTGCTGGTATTTGAAATACCAGTGGCATAGCTTCCAGTATCACAGCAACATGAAAGCCACCGCAGTATGACAAACTGATGGATGTGTGGGGATATATAAATATGTAAGTGCCAAAATTGAACGTAGAAGTGGACAAACATTAGATTTTGAGAAATAATGTTTCTTAAAATATCCTAGTTTGTTTTATCTCTTTATTTTCTGTTACTTCATTTAGAGGAAAACATATTTAAAATTCCACATAATTATTTCCCTAGCAGTTCTTAAATTGCTGTATTACAATAATTTTTACATGTTGTTGCCTATAGTAGCTTCTCTAACCTCAATCCACTTTGGGTCTGGCCAAGCAGATTTTTGACTTGAAGGCAAACTTAGAATGCTTGTTACATTCTAAAATAGGGCTAACCTTCCTTCAACACAACAATAGAGCATTATGGGCTTCCTTAATGTGTCTTCATCTTTTATACCACAGGTACTTATGTTCCTGAAAGGAAATATTTAATGTCAATGCCACCTATTGATATTTCCAGATCAAATCTTTCAACTTTACCATGTCTTATAAACAGGTTTTAAAAAACCTCCTTCTTTAGATGACCTTTTATATTTTGGGGAATTTGACACTTGCTGAAGGAAGATAGATGTTAGATTTAGATTCTAATAAACCTATTGCTAAATTCTCCAGGACAGTCTCTGAGACACTATTGTAAGTAGTCTCCATGTCTCATTTAATTCTCAAAGCCACCCAATACTAGATACCATCATTTTCCCTTTATAGGTTAGGAAATTGAGGCAAATATAGGTTAAGAAATTTGACCAAACTTTCACAGCTAGTCAGTGCTTCAGCTAGGATTTGAATCTAGATAGTGTGACTCCCGAGCCTGTACACTTAATCACTTGCTGTGTGCCTCCCTAAACACATTTTAGATGTCTTCTTACTCCCTTTAAATAATTAATCTAAAAAAGATATTTGTTGAGGCATCTTACAACTTCACTTGAGAGTGGTCTGACACTGAATTAGCAACTAGAGTCAAAATACATCTCACGGGAGACAGCCAGATATAAGAAGAAGGGGACACTTCGTATTAGCTGGATCTGTCTGAGCTGGAATCCCAGCTCCATGTTCGCTGGCTGGCTGAGTGACTTTTAATATGTTCTTTAGCCTCTCTCTGCTTGGTTTCCTTATCTGGGGATGGGGATAAAAATATCTTGCATATTTTATTTTGAAGATTAAATGAGATAATGTCAAGCTTTGTGGCTGTTCAGTGAGCATCCTTCCATCTTCCGCCTTTTCCTTTCTCTGTTTCCTCCCATTCCCCTTCCCTCTTTTAGTCGTTTTTCCAAATCTTTCCACCAACGAGGACTACTTTTGTTAATATCTACTCAAAGGCCCTATGGAGTCCCTCATTAAAATTATGCAAATTATAATAATAAAATTATATCAATAATAATTCACTAGATTTCCCAGTTTTTATTGGGCAAAGACATATACAGTTCCCAGTCATAGCTTCTAACCAGCATACTATAGCAGTTTCCCACACCACGTTGATGTAATGGTAGCCAAAAGTAACACAAAACAAAAATAACATTAGTGAGTCTATGCATTCATATCATAGGCAAATCTGCATTTTTCTCTAAGCTTCTTAAGATATTGAAAATAGCATGTTGGCCCCTATTATAACCTCTATGAATCCATCTTCTCAATTGGCTACAGTGGATAGAGATACTGCAGGTTGATCAAACAGGAATACAAATGCATAGAAACATGAAAAAAAAAAAATCATGTTATATTCCAGGAACAATATTCCAAGTTGTAGCTAGGGTGCATAATAAAGCTAAGGGTGAAGGTGGTATTTTAGAGATAACATTGGAGACACATTGATTTACAAGACAACATGATTAGACTTTATCCTGACGGTATGGGGTAGATATGGATGGCTTCTAAGCAGAAGAGTGAAGTGTTCAATTTTGCATTTTAGAAATAACGCTCTAGTGGCAGGATGGATGGATCATGTTTGAATGGGACAATGAATGAATGGGACAAGGAGATGAATCCAGAGGCTGTTGGAATAGCAGAGTTTAGAGATGATGAGGGTTGAATTTAGGCAGCAAGGCTGTGACAGGTCGGAAGGAAAGAGTGGGATGAAATTGACAACTAGTTTGGAGGTAGAAAGGATAAGACCTGGAATTTGATTGGGTGTGAAGAAGACAAATGGAAGGATGCTGTGTCATTTCGAGCTCGTAAGCCAAAACCAAGCCAAACCCGTTGCCGTCGAGTTGATTTCTACTCATAGCGACTCTATAGGACAGAGTAGAACTGGCCCATACAGTTTCTAAGGAGCACCTGATGGATACAAACTGCCAACCTTTTAGTTAGCAGCCGTAGGTAGCTCTTAACCACTACGCCACCAGGGTTTCCATCTAGCTTATATAGCAGGTATGGCTTTCACAGTCCAGAGTACACTCTGGCATGCAAAAGCAAAAACTTGTTAAATTTTCTAAAACTGAACTTGAATCCGTTTTTTGCCTCAAAACAGAACAATTAAACTGGATGTTTTTGGTTAAGTTTAGTTTGAATCTGGGCTGCACAACTTCCTCATCTGTCACTGATCATCAGCGTCTCTTCTGCAGGCATTTGGCACTTCCTCTTTCTGAGTCCCTGTCTGGTCTCTGGTCTCCTTGGGTTGCTGGCTTTACCTCTCCCTCTCGACTGACTTCTACATCCTCCTGGGGAAAGAGGAGGGAAAGTTTGGTTGCTCTCCTCCATCTTTCTGGGGCTAAGAAGCTTGGACTCTCTCACAGGGTCCTCACCGTTACATCCCTTTTCTCTACTATTCCTGTGTGACTGCACCTCACCGGGAAGCAAGCACCCCTCTGCACTCAGACCCCCAAAGCTATCTGAGCCTCCTATTACCCACACTGTTCTGCCATCCCCCGCCAGTCCAGGGTGTGGGGCAGCTCCTTTTAGGGACTCACCAGCATCTAAGTCCCTTCCTCTTTCAAGTCCCTGGGATAGGAGATGCAGAAAAGAGGTCATTTCTTTCTAGACTGTTGCTTATGGAACATTTTATGTCCTGATTGCTTAAAGGATTAGTCTTTTGTGACTCCAAGAAACTTTTTTCTTTCCCCTTGAAAAGCCCAATTAAGTGAAATTCCAGGCTGCTGGAATTCAGAATGACAGCGATGACATGCGTTTCAAGAGCCTATTGGGTGTTCAAAAGCAGAAATTTGACTTTTTTCCGCCCTCTGTATTTGGCTCTGTCAGATGCCCCTGAGGCAGAGCATGTTGCTGACTAAATAAAGAGGCTCACCTATGGTAGTGGTAGTAACTGGAAAGAGGTGGGAAAATAAAGTTAGTATCTCAAAATTTTATCAAGCTAAATTTGGTTGACTAAGTAGAAGACATAACTATCATTAAGTGGGAGGAATTTGGGTAAATATGAATTCTTATATACTGTTGTTGGCAGTGTTAATTGGTAAAAACTTTCTAGAGGGGAACCTAGCAATATATTTCAAAATCTCAAAATATATATGCTTTTCACCCAAAGATTCCCACTTTCAGGAATTTACCTAAAGAAAATAATCGGACGAAATATATGAATATGTATGTAAAGGAATATTCACTGCTGTGGCACTGGGTTTTATCAATTATAATAATAGAAATTAGAAATAACTCACATACCCAGCCATGAGGAATTTTGTTAATAACTATGACATATACATGCTGTTAAGTACTGTGCAGTCATTTAAAGTAACTATATATTTATTGGCATTGGAGGATGTTCATGATATATTGGTTAAGTGCTAGATGAAATTACAAAACACCAGGCATAGTATAATCCTCCCTTTTTTTTTTACAAAACTATTGGTGTATATATATGTGTGTGCATATAAAACGCTGTATTTCTATATCTATATTTATCAACCTACCTACCTGTGAGGAAACTCTGGTGGCGTAGTGGTTAAGTGCTACAGCTGCTAACCAAGAGGTTGGCAGTTCGAATCCACCAAGCGCTCCTTGGAAACTCTATTGGGCAGTTCTGCTCTGTCCTATAGGGTCGCTATGAGTCAGAATTGACTTGACGGCAGTGGGTACCTACCTGTCAATTCCAGGAGGACATATACAATGGCCCCATCTGGATGATAGGATTATAGGTTTTATTTACTTCTTTACGGCTTTTTGTGTTTTCTGAAGTTGCAGTAATGACCATGCAATGCTTTTACAATTAGATTAAAAAAAAAGTTCATTTTTTAATGAAAGGAAAAAATATTAAGATAGGAAAAAAGAAAGACTTTCCATTTAGACTTAATATTTCAGGACCCTTGAGGCCTCCTTGCTGAAGTGATAGGTGGATGATATGTTTATTGCAACTCACACCTTGAGGTAACCCCATTCTTAGAGTCAAAGAGAGGCAATGCATAGAATACAGTCTTACATTTCCTTTTATAATTAATATAAATTATAATACATTTATATCATAATTAATACTAGAATTGGGGGAAAAAAGAGCATTCAAGAAAAGTTATCACTCCAAGGTCCTCTCTGCACTCCCGGACTGGCTACTTAGATCTAAATCCATAGATTTAAGGATGAAATATTGAAATCATAAGTTTGACCATTCAGTTTTCTTATGTTATCTTTTGAGTTCAATGGGAGTTCATGCAAAAAAAAAAAAAAAGTGTATCAAAATAACAGGATCTGAGTGATAGTAACTATTGAAAGGAAATGACCTAAATGCTTATACTTAAACCTGTCAAGTGCGTTTAGATTACTTCATAAACATGGATATGAGGTTTTCATGCGTATCATGCATACGGCTTGTTTCAAATTTAGTGTCATAGAACCATTTTTGACACTTTGAGCCCGGGGTTAATTTTGCTGCCGTAGCTGCTTTAGTATTAAGGGCATGGCCAGAAATCTACAATTTAAACTCTGCTATGGTTTCTCAGAATCTTACAACGTCGATTATATGTCTTCTGCCAAAAGGAAAATAGACTGAGTATAATTTTGATTGATCTGAATGGTGAGCTCATTTCATATTTTATTTTTATAGCATTTATCACGTCCTTACTAGAAAAATTCATGTCTTATAGCTAATTAAACCATGAAGTTATTTCACTGCTTCCGAGAGGTATGCCAGTGATATACCTTGGAAATGATATACCTTGGAAATGATACATCCTGTTTAATCAACGAAATATGCATTGTTTTTTTAACACCTTCTCAGTGGAATGTTATTTGTTTGAATGAGCAGAGTTCTCAAATATAAATGGCTTCAGGGCCAGACGGGTAACATTAGTTGTGTGATCTGGGCTATGTATAAGACATTAGGGAGTGGTGGGGCCTTTGGTGAAGGGGAACATCATGTCTTCCATAAAGTCATATGGATTATTAAAAATACCATGCGGGTGAAATAAAATACAACTTGGTCATAATTCCCAAGTTCTGGTCACCCAGAAAAAAATGTTCTAGTAGGTTAAATTTCTATTATAAACTAAAACTTTGGAGCACTAAATAATCTTGAGATCTTCTAATATACAAAAATATAAAGTTGAGCAGCTGCCCAAATTTTCATAGCTGGTATCTATTTTGACTTTTTGGTGCCTCATTCTGATTGGTTGGTTCCCTTCCCTAATTTCTAACAAAGAAACTGGTAGTAAGGAATGGACATGGGACTTGAAATCAAGATTTCATGTACTTTCTCCCTTTCTTTATTGTGGGCAGGGTAGTGCTGTCCTTACCTGCTCCCCTGGTACAGTGTCAGAGTAGTGAAATAGAGGCAGCCTGTGGCTGATTGTACCTGTAAACCGTTTGGTGTAGTAGACAGAGAAATAGGTATTTGATGACCGGGGTTCTAGCCCTGGGTCCTTCACTCACTAATCAAGTTGGAAAGAGGTTGGATCATTTGGCCATGGGCACATGCGATCTTAGCAGCAAACCATGGACTTGAACCTAGGTCTCCAGATTCCATGTCCAATGTTCTAGCCTTTGTACCAAAGCCAAGATTGTCTTCATTTAAACATGGTGTCATGGTTTCAAACCATATCCTAACAGGTCCTTTTAATATTTAAAGGTAGAGTGCCTTAATAGGGCTGACAAAAATGCTTGTTGCCCTACCATCTCTGTTCTTCTTGACAGACTGCATGCAAGCCAGTATGGGACTAATTGTGCTTTGCTATTCTTGTGATGGCACAGGGCTGTGAATGCCGCTGTTGCCTCAACCATTAATACATTTCTGCATGCCAACATTGTAATAAACTGCACTTCATTACGGAGCTTGGAAAAAACAAGCACAGTTTTGTTTTAGCATTTGTTATTTGTATTCCGTGGTTATGCATTGTGTGCATGCCTGCAAAGATGTATAGTTCATATTCACTGAAGAGGGTTATATGTGGTTTTCCCCCCTACTAATATATATATATATACATATATAGTGTGTGTGTGTGAGAGAGAGAACCAGCTGGTGTTTGAAGAGCTAAGTTCCAGGGAAAAAAAGGAATGACTGCTATAGACATGGGTAGAGGTCTAAAACTGTGGGCACCCTCTCTGGTGAGGAGACACTGGCCTCTGGAAGGGGGCGGGAATACAATGGGAATTTAAGCAGATCTGGAAAAACTGCCCCTTTTCTGCCTGGCAAAGGGATCATGTGAGATGTGAGGATGACAGTTTAGGGGAAAAAAAAGTCCTAAGTAAATAGAATTTCAGCCAATGCTTTCATGAACTTCACCCTTCTTTGGAATGTTTTCTTTCTCTGGGAGGAAAACAGAGGTTGAGTCATTTATACATCATGAGTGAGAACTTCACTAAAAAGGAAAACACATGAGTTGTTTTCCCTTCAGTGCTTTCTTAAAAGTCAATTTGTGAGCTCTGCAAGCTTGTCAAAGAAATGGAGAAGTGTTCATTTCTAAAGAACTCATCTCCTTTACCTTCTTTGTTCTATGGGACTGTAAATCTTCATAGCTCGGAGGACTCCTTACCATGATTATGTGATGCAAAAGCTTGATCCTCCCACTTATGACAACGATTTGTCATGTCTGATCGGCCTCCCTCTCCCCACCCTAACCCCCTAAATTTCACATGTATCACTCTGACTTTATGATTCTTTTTCTGTGATTCTGCAAACTGTTAAATGTATGATATCATCCTTGGAGCCGGGGGCATGTCACCTCTGGGTTCCTACATGCAGGCTGTCATTTTGATCCTGAACAGCAGAAGGAGATGTTGAGCCAGGAGATGTTTAAAAAAAAAAAAAAAACTTAGTATGTAAACAATTAGTGGTACATTTCAAATAATTACAAGGCTGAGGGCTAAAATGGTTTTTTTTTTTTTATAGCAAACGTTCCCCAACATTCTCTTCTTTCAGAGGAGCCTCAAAATAAAACCATTTTCATAAGTGTTTTCTACATAGAATGAGCCTTCAGGGAATCGTTTCGTTTTGATGTAAGCCAAAACATTCCGTTTTCTGGCCTATCTTGGATTCCCAGTTTTCTCATGGGTACTCATTTTATATATGCGAGTTGGAGCCTGATGTGTTAGTGGCTGACTCGAGTGCCCATCGGCAGGGAGCGTGGTGGGCTGAGTCCTCTGCTCCAGCAGTAGGTGAAGTGAAGCTTCTGTAGTCAGACTGACTTATGCTGTGCTACTTTGAAGACTGTCATCCATTTATTATGAAGTCAAGGGTCCTTGGAGAGGAAATTTGCATTCCTTTAAAGGCATCATCTTTCCAATTTGAAGGGAACAGTACAATGCCACTTCCCAGGATGGAATGTCACCATAAAATCATCCTCTTAGGCAGCCAAGAAGGAGGAGATGTGGGCAGGACTGCTCCCCAGCCACTGCTGATTAGGTTAGGGCATTCGGAGGGTTTTCCATGTGGGAGGACCTCTCCATTGGGACATCTGTAGTGTCTTTCCCAGAAGACTTACTCTATTGTTTGAGCCAATGAGTACAATTTTTGCTTAAAATACATTATTATAATGACTGTGTCAATTCAGTAAATACCATCATTTATTTTTATTGTCATTAAAAAGAAAAAAAAAAGCTTCTCTGAGAATTCTTTTAAGCTGTATCACATTACATTGTTTTGCAAATAGATGAATTTATCTTATGTATAAAGATGCCCTGGAATTCCTAGATTTCTTTAATTTTCTTTAGTCTTTCACGTTCCGTTATTTAACAATATTGCGCATCAGATCAGTCTTTCTTAAGCCTTTGAAGCTCTGACAACATTATGTACCGAACTTATCAAGAGACCCTGGTTCAAACCCAGCTCAAAATGGTGATTTAGCTTTTAGGTAATTTGAAACATTCAAGATGATTCTGTTTTTGTTATGTTTACCCTCCTACTTCCTGGAATTTGGAATTTGCTATGGTATCCCCATCGCAAAGAATTATCCATCTAGCTCACTGAAACTGGATCTTACGCCACAGCCTGTCTGAATAGTGCTGAAGCGATTTACCTCTAGGTCGCTCTCTTGTTAGAGTTAACAGGTACGCTCTGTATACTTCGTTATAATTTGCTTTTCCTCTCCTTCTTTAAGGAAAGCAAAGGAAAATTTGTTTGGACAAAGCAGAAGTTTTTCCAATGGCCATGTAGTTTGGGAAAAAAAGCAGCATCTGGAGCTGGATTCAATTGTAGAAGAAACCGTAACAGGAGATTATGCCTTAATCATAAATGGTCACAGTTTGGTGAGTTCGCTTAAGGCTTTTGTTCTTTCTTCTTCTTCACCTCAATAATCATCTCTACTGTGCTGTCATAATGAAACCTCCTTTCGAGTTTTCCAAACAAATGACACTAGTAGAAACGGTGTACACAAAGATTTCCTATTTGCAAAGGGAAGGGAAACTTCTAGTATATATTTCATACATTATTGTTTGAACCACTACAGTGAAGGGGAGACTTCAAAGAAATACTGAATTCACAGACTATCAGTCTTCTCTAAATAACTGTAGAACATTTAGCAGTATGATTTAAGTGTTTTTCTCATGGGGGAGGTGTGTCACAGCTCACTGTTATTTAATTAAATAATGCAACTGGATGGATGTATTGTAATTATGGCTCTTGTTAATGTTTGTGATTTGCAGAGCTCAACTTGACCTTCATATAATTACCACATCAAATTATTGCCATTAAGATACCTCTAGTGGTTTTTCTAAATAGCCGCATCTTACAGCAATGCCAAACAATTTGCTTTGATTAGGAAATCTGGTTCTTGTCATAATAGAATAAACTTGTATTGCACGTTTAATGTAGTTCAGCTTCCAAATCTTGAACAAATATCAAAACACTCCTCTGAGTTTCTAATTTAAAAGACAAAAGCTCCAATTGCACTTCACCAAAATTATCATTTATATGTACAAAGAGCTAATCTTGAATCTTTCTCTGGCTTTGATGATCATTTTTCACTTTCAGTGTCTGGAAAATAAGTGTATCATCTTGTAGACAGTTTCTTAGAGGACAAAAGAAGTTGAATATGGGTGTATTGTATTTCCCCTTGTGATCAGCTGTCTGTTAGCTCATAGTGCTTAGAGCATTATCCAGCTGGATTCCAGACGTAATGATGTGTTGCCTTCTACACCATGGAAAGTTACAGAGCTCAGCTGCAGGCCAAGCTCAGCTGAAAGTTTTCCCAGATGACAGGAACCTCCTCTCCCTTACACAAATGAACAGCAACTGAAAATTCTGAGCCTCCCAGCTGGGACTTGGGCCTGGTAGCCTCCATGTTGAATTGCCCAGCAACCACAATGTGGAAAGGGTCCCTACTAAGTTCTGCTTTGACTTTCTCTCAGGCTCAAAGAAGCCAGTGTGTGGTAGAATTAGAGTACTGAGGCAGCTACATTCCCTCTTCTCTATTTCTGTCTCTTAATAAGTTGAAAAAAGAAGATGACATAGCTGCTCTTCAAGAACCCTTCAGCTTCAAATCCTGAAGCTCATGAGACCGTTAGATGTCAATTTTCATTTAAGGAGACTTAATCACATTTCTGTTAGTATAGTCAGATTTTTTTTTTTACAAAGAAATCATGATTCCAGTTTGCTCAAATCTTGATTCTTTGCAGAATGTAATTGGGTCTTTTTGTTTTAGAGTCCTACTTTGGTTTTTTACTTGTTGATAATAAGAAAGAAGGAAAAAAGGGACCATTTTGAGTAAGACAGTTTGTTACATACTTTCTCTTTCAGAAAGGGAGATCATATTTGAGAATGCAAAATCATCATCTCCCCCTAGGAATTACTGACTCATACATAAGAATTTTCTATACCAGAACCACATTTTTTTTTTCATCGTGGTTTAGGTGAAAGTTCACAGCTCAAGTTAATTTCTCATACAAAAATTTATACACATGTTGTTATGTGACATTAGTTACAATTCCTATAACTCCCCCTTTCCAACCCAGGTTTTTTGTGTCCATTCAACCAGTTCCTGTCCTTTCTTGACGTTTCATCCCACCTCTGGACAGGAGCTGCCCGTTTGGTCTCATATATCTGATTGAACTAAGAAGCACACTCTTTACAAGTATTATTTTATGTTTTATACTCCCATCTAATCTTTGAAGAGTGGGCTTCAGGAATGGTTTTAGTTCTGGGTTAACAGAACATCCGGAGGCCATGGCTTTGGAGGTTCTTCCAGTCTCAGTCAAACCATTATATCTGGTCTTTTTTCATGAATTTGAGTTCTGCTCCACACTTTTCTCCTGCTTCTTCAGGGACTCTCTGTTGTGTTCTCTGTCAGGGCGGTCATTGATGGCACCATCTAGTTATTCTGGTCTCAGGCTGATGGAGTCTCTGGTTTACGTAGCCCTTTTGTCTTTTGGGCTAATATTTTTCTTGTGTCTTTTGTGTTCTTCATTCTCCTTTGCTCCAGGTGGGGTGGGACCAATTGATGCATCTTAGATGGCCGCTCACAAGCTTTTAAGAGCCCAGATGCCACTCACCAAAGTGGGATGCAGATCATTTTCTTAGCCACCTTTTTTATGCCAATTGACATAGATGTTCCCCAAAACCATGGTCACCAGGCTTCAGCCCCAGCTACTCTGTCCCTCAAAGTGTTTGGGTGTGTTCAGGAAGCTTCACAGCTTTTGCTTTAGTCCAGTTGTGCTGACTTTCTGTGTACTGTGTGTTGTCCTTTCCTTCACCTAAGATGATTCTTGTCTACTGTCTAGTTAGTGAGCTCCTCTCTCCCTCCCTCCCCACCCTGAGAACCATCAAAGAATGTTTTCTTCTGTGTTTAAACCTTTTCTTGAGTTCTTATAATAGTAGTCTCATACAATATTTGTCCTTTTGTGACTGACTAATTTCACTCAAAAGAAGATGGAAGGAACACACGGAGTCATTATACCAAAAAGAATTAGTTGATGTTCAACCATTTCAAGAGGTGACATATGATCAGGAACCGATGGTACTGAAGGAAGAAGTCCAAGTGCTCTGAAGGCGCTGACAAAAAACAAGGCTCCAGGAATTGATGGAATATCAATTGAGATGTTTCAACAAACAGATGCATCGCTGGAGGTGCTCACTCATCTATGCCAAGAAATATGGAAGACAGCTTTCTGGCCAATTGACTGGAAGAGATCCATATTTATGCCTATTCTCGAGAAAGGTGATCCAACCAAATCTGGAAATTATAGAACAATATCATTAATATCACACGCAAGCAAATTTTTGCTGAAGATCATTCAAAAACGGCTGCAGCAGCATATCAACAGGGAACTGCCAAAAATTCAGGCTGGTTTCAGAAGAGGACATGGAACCAGAGATATCATTACTGATGTCAGATGGATCCTGACTGAAAGCAGAGAATACCAAAAGAATGTTTACCTGTGTTTTATTGACTATGCAAAGGCATTTGACTGTGTGGATCATAACAAATTATGGAAAACATTGCGAAGAATGGGAATTCCAGAACACTTAATTGTGCTCATACAACAAGAGGCAGTTGTTCAGACAGAACAAGGGGATACCGAATGGTTTAAAGTCAGGAAAGGTGTGCGTCAGGGTTGTATTCTTTCACCATACCTATTCAATCAATCTGTATGCTGAGCAAATAATCCAAGAAGCTGGACTATATAAGGAAGAACGGGGCATCAGGCTTGGAGGAAGACTCATTAACAACCTGTGTTATGCAGATGACACAATCTTACTTGCTGAAAGTGAAGAGGACTTGAAGCACTTACTAATGAAGGTCAAAGACCACAACTGGACCAATGAGCAACATCATAATAAACAGAGAAAAGATTGAAGTTGTCAAAGATTTCATTTTACTTGGATCCACAATCAACAGCCATGGAAGCAGCAGTCAAGAAATCAAAAGACGCATTGCATTGGGTAAATCTGCTGCAAAGGAGCTCTTTAAAGTGTTGAGGAGCAAAGATGTCACCTTGAAGACTAAGGTGCACCTGATCCAAGCTATGGTATTTTCAATCGCATCATATGTATGTGAAAGCTGGACAATGAATAAGGAAGACTGGAGAATTGATGCCTTTGAATTGTGGTGTTGGTGAAGAATATTGAATATACCATGGACTGCCAAAAGAACGAACAAATCTGTCTTAGAAGAAGTACAACCAGAATGCTCCTTAGAAGCAAGGTTGGTGAGACTGTGTCTTACATACTTTGGACATGTTATCAGGAGGGATCAGTCCCTGGAGAAGGACATCATGCTTGGCACAGTACAGGGTCAGCAGAAAAGAGGAAGACCCTCAACTAAGTGGATTTACACAGTGGCTGCGACAATGAGCTCAAGTGTAACAATGATTGTAAGGATGGCTTAGGACCAGGCAGTGTTTCGTTCTGTTGTGCGTAGAGTCGCTATGAGTCAGAACCGACTCGATGGCACCTAACAACAACAAGAACAGGATGCAGAGATAAGAGTATGAATATTTCTCTTGTGGTAGAGGTGATCACACAGTGGTATCACAAATGCTAGAAAAGAGGAATGAACACCATGCTTTGAAAGTATGGAGGCAGGCACATTTAAGTCCTCTTGGGAAAGTCAGGGAAGATTTGTTGGAGGAAATAATATTTTCAGGTAGAGGAAATAGCAAGAGTAAAGGCACAGAGGCAAAAAAAACCTGTAAAATCATGGGAAACAGGCAATTTGACATGATGGGAATAAAGAGTATATCTAAAGGTGATGGTAGAAGATAAAATTCAAAAGGAAGGTAGAGGCTAGATGTAAAGAGCTGTGAATGTCTTACCAAGGAACTTAGAGTCAAAAGTTTCTCACTGATTATTCAAAGATTCTTTCAAAGATACCAGTGACTTAATGTTTAGATGGATTCTTGTTTCTTAATATGCTTATTAAATAGTATACAGTGATAAGTTTTCTACAAGAAAAATCATGCAGTTAATTGGAAGGGATTGTGTTCTCTTTTATAGTAATTTCTTGGCAGATAAAATCATAGCAATTTCTTGGTGGATAAAGTCTCTTATGTTTTTGGAGGTGACCAAGGGTGGAGACAGTCAGGGAATCCTGTCCAAGACATGGGCTGCATGCCACCCTTTGCACAGGCTTCTCTTGATTTCAGTCACTAAGTTCTTCAAGTGCCTTTCTCCAGATCATATGCTTTTTGTCTTGCCCAGCATTAACAACCACAGTAACAAACACCAAATATGCAAGACAATAATGCAAAGAAAATGATTCCATCATGTAGAAAAAATAAATCACCATCATTTTGTAGCTCATTGTAAACTTGGTGAGATGGGGTGTCAATTCTGTTTTTTAGTGGTTTCTAGAACTTCTCCAGCATTTAACTGTATCTCTCCAATGAAGCATGATGAGGTGTCAAGGAGGACACACAAAAGGTGCTTTCTTTTACCTTTTTTTTAAAATTCCTTGGCATTTAATAGGGGTTCAATATTCATTTCTTTAGTTAATTTTTATTGCTTGTGTTGCCCAAATCGATAATGATTTGTTGAAGTGAATTAAACTGTATAGAAAAAATCAGTTGAGAAAGGAGAAATTTGCTTCCCAAATTACATCTCTCATTCATTGTTTCATGATCCTTTCTGGAATTTTTTTTTTTTTAATAATAACATAGGCTCATGCCTTAGAAAGTGATGTCAAGAATGATTTCCTAGAACTTGCCTGCATGTGTAAGACTGTGGTGTGCTGCCGAGTCACCCCGCTCCAGAAAGCCCAGGTAGTAGAGCTGGTGAAGAAGCACAGAAATGCCGTCACTTTGGCCATCGGTGATGGAGCCAATGACGTCAGCATGATCAAAAGTAAGAGACCATTTGCTCAATGGGGCATGCTAGATACACAGTGTCCTCAAGTTTAGCATTTGGTAATATGCCATAGAGATTGATTAAAATTGGTTTTTGCCGGTGGTTCTGAAATGGATGATACTTTCTGGGCTCAACATGTTGATCATTATTAGCATTTATCAAAATACCGCTTTGTCTTTAATTAAATCATCTGCATATTTTCAGGCTAGGACAGGACATCGGTGACTTCATACAGTTTGGGGAAGTAAGTTCCTGTAGTGTAGAGGAAACCATGGATCCAGAGTCATAAGACTTGAGTTTAGTCCCAGTTTTGCCATTTACGAATTCTAGAACTTATATAAATTACTGAACTTTTCAGAGCCCAATTTCTTCTTTTGTAAAACTAGGATAAATACCTAACTACCATGAGTGTTTTGTGAGATAACCAAAAAACCAAAGCCATTGCCATCAAGCCAATTCCGGCTCATAGCAACCCTATAGGACAAAGTAGGACTGCCCCATACAGTTTCCAAGGAGCACCTGGTGGATTCAAACTGCAGACCTTTTCATTAGCAACTGTAGCTCTTCACCACTACACCACCAGTGGTCCATGAGCTAGTATATGTGAAAAAACTATAACTGTTTATAGCTGTAAGGTTTCCATAAATAAAGAATAACATGAAAGAAGAATGACAGGCTCTCAAAAGAGATTGTGTCTTTGTTTTGGGAATGAACATGTTCCTCCTTTCCTTCGTAGGTGCACACATCGGCATTGGCATCAGCGGCCAGGAGGGACTGCAGGCAGTCTTGGCCAGTGACTATTCGTTTGCACAGTTTAGATACCTCCAAAGGCTTCTCCTTGTTCACGGAAGGTGGTCCTATTTCCGAATGTGCAAATTCTTACGCTATTTCTTCTATAAGAATTTTGCATTCACACTTGTGCATTTCTGGTTTGGTTTCTTCTGTGGTTTCTCAGCCCAGGTTGGTAAAAAGCACTTTTCTTTCCTTAATAAGATCCTCTGAATTGCAGATGGCTCTCCTTCGTGGCTGTTTACTAATAAATAGAGCATTTTTATATACATAATACAAGTGACAGTACACAATTACATAATTGATAGTTGACTCGAACTTTGAACCCAAGAAAAATATATATTTAACTGGAGTTTTTTTTTTTTTCTTATTGACATAGTAATCAATAAGTACTCCTTCTTATGCATTTTTGAGTTTTTACTTGAATGTTTTAGAAAGATAACAGGTAAGCTTAATGGAGAGTTTCAATTCAGAAGTCTAAGAAACACTAACAAGAAATGTTGAGGTATCTTTATGAGGAAAGGGGTCACTTGCCCAACACACTGAATGTATATTGGCTGAGAATTAATGTGTTTTAAATCAAGGAGAAGTAATTGATACCATGATGTCAAGGTTGTTTTGACAGCAATTCATCAGGTAAAAATGGATTTATAGATAATATTGATAGCAAGAAAGAAAATTAGCAAATTCATGAGTTTGGGCTCTATTTTTATATCTACTTATATTCATTTTAAAGGATAGTTATTTAACCCTGTGTCTTAGATATCAGGAAAGTTTTGTCCTGCGTAGCAACTGTGAAATGTAAGATCTATAGCACTGAAATACATTTATGAATAAAAATAAATTCCACTGAAAATTTGAGTGCAGGTTTTATACCATTAATATTTTGGACAACAAAAGAAAAAAGCTGTCCAGGAAAATGAAGTGGTAAACATAACTCTTATAAAGAATTCTTCAGTTGTCCTTACTTCATTTTGGGTTTAATCAGTGATACTGGTTTTAATGAAATGAATGAAGCTAATTTTTTCAATCACTTTAATTCCAGAACGGAAACCCTGGTGGCATAGTGGTTAAGAGTTCAACTGCTCACTAAAAAGTCGGCAGTTTGGATCCACCAGGCACTCCTTGGAAACCCAATGGGGCAGTTCTACTCTGTCCTATAGGGGCGCTATGAATTGGAATCGATCCAACGGCAACAGTTTTGGTTTAATTCCAGAAAAATTGATGATGAATTAAATCTTGGCATTTTATGTTATCTCAATGTGCCAAGGTGGATTAATGAATTCTTACTGTAAGGAAAGTATATTTTGCACATTTTTTCCTTTTCCTGGGAATTTGAGATTTCTTAAAGTGATGCACACCTGTGCCTATTCCTAGTAATCTCTTTAAGGATAACACGCTCAGAACTAATAGAATATGTTGATTCTTTGCCCTTCTTGGAAATCTCTTGATAGCTGAAATAAAGCAGAGTGTTGATTTTAACTTCTCAAAACTGTTCTTAGTGCTACTTCAGAGCAGGCCTGGCAGTGGGGTTACCTACGTGTTACAACTCCTCCCTTGCCTGACAAAGACAAATATGGGAACGTGGCCTGTGTCTTCCTATGCTGGTGACTCTCCCTCTACATAAGAACAAAACAGGGCTATTTGCAAAAGATTTAATTTTCATGTTGCAAAGGTTTGGGCCGAAGAATCACAAACTATGAAGCGACAGCTTAACCTTTGTTTAGTCCTCTGCTGATCTTTTGGTTAACAGCCGAGCTCTTAGCCACTGTGCCGCCAGGGCCCCTTAGTCCTCAGGACCCAGAAAAGTAGTTAATGGTTTATATTTAAACACATCCAGCTGGATAGGCAGGCTAACCACCACCAAAAATCGTCTTCGTTGGAACCGTGAAGTCGAAACTAAAGTTCAGTGACTTCTAACCTCTGCGTCTGGGTGATTTTCTGGTCTGCTCTCAGGGTCTGCTGAAACTGGCCAGAGTCAGATACTAAGCAACTGGGTTTTTAATCCTCTCACCAATATTTACATTTGAAAAGAGAACAGCAAGGGAGAGCAGTGATTACAACAGAGACATGAACATCTAATAGTTAAACTGCAACTGAAGAACACGCCACCTGCCTGAGGATAGGTTTCTGAAATGTTTGATCTAACTCAGCCTGTTTGTTTTCTGTTTTCCTTTCTTCCTCTTTTTTTTATTTTTCACACTGAAAGCTCTAATTAACTGCACAATCTTCATTTTGAACCTAGCATCAGCCCTTCAGTCCTGACCGGCTGTGTTCTTTCCTATGTGGGCGAACTGGACTGGAACAGTGGTTCTTAGCTGTTAGATTGCATTGGAATCACCTGGAGGCTTGTTAGAGCACACATCTCTGGGACCATCCCTAGAGCTTCTGATGCAGTAGGTCGGAGGTAAAGCCCGAGAATTTGCATTCCTAGCAAGTTCTCCGAAGGTGCTGTTGTTACAGATCCAGGCACCATACTTCCCAATCCACTGGGCTGGGCAAAAGGAGTACTGGTGACACAATGGTTAAGAGCTCGACTGCTAGCTGGAAGGTCAGCCACCCACCAGCCGCGCTGCGGGAGAGATACGACAGGCTGCTCCTGCAACAGAAAATCAGAACGTCTACCTTGCTCTTGTCCTTGAGCCCAGAGTGAAATCCAAGGTGTAGACTTTTTGTTTTGTCCCTGCTATTCATCTTTTTAGAAGCAAAGGAGGCCAGTTAAGCAAACAGCTCACCCCCGCAAAACCAAAAATTTCTAAAGGACTTAGAATCCCCTCATCCCTCCTGCCACAGCTATCATCCCTGAGGCTTTAAGGCAGGATCTGGATGAAAAGGGATGTCTGCTTCAGGGTAGAGGATTGCTTTTTCCATTTTACCCAGTCTATTATGATTTTCTCTAGTTTAACTATGAGTTCCTTGAGGAAAGGAACCACATCTAAATCATCTATAGGGCCCATCACCTTGAATAGTACGTGGCACACAGAAGGCATTCTGTTCATCTCACATTGTTGGGTTCTTCTAGAGCCCTTGCTTGTACATGAGGCAGGTGCAGCAGGAGACTCCTTTTGATACGCCAAGCACTCATGCAAATTGCCGCTTACTCCACCTGCGCCAAAGGGCATCTCTGCTGACTGCAGATGGACTTTGTGTAAATGTGTGCAGCCTGGCCCACACTATGGGGAAGGGGCTTGATGTCTTAAGGCTTAAGATCTAAATGTGATTATGGCATCAATTCCAGAAGATAGAATTTTTTTTTCCAGTTGTGTTAATGTTAATATACAATGTTTAATTGGGCCACAAGTGATGCATTTCTTTTCTTTTTGAACTTTTCAGTTGTGAAATTTTATTTTAGTTTAGCTAAAATAAATGAAAGATGATACACTTTTGCATCAGTTTTTTTGCAAACTTATAGAAATAAGTAATTATTCCAATTTCTGAAAGAAAGCATGTGAAATGCATACAGTGCCGTGGTGACACCTGAAATCTGGGTTCTAACTACAGCCCCACCACTTATTAGCTATTTGAGGAATTTTGTGAGCCAGTGGTTAAATACAAGCCATTATTCTCTCACTTAATAATGACACAAGCCTATTATTAAAAATTAAATTATATCCCAGACAGAGCAGGAAAAAAACGTAGGACAAAATTCAAATTCACACAAAAAAAGACCAGACTTACTGGTCTGGCAGAGAATGGAGAAACCTCCAAGACTATGGCCCTGACACCCTGCTAACTCAAAACTAAGGCCACTCCTGAATCTACCTGTCAGCCAAAGATTAGACAGTCCTATAAAACAAGCTGCATGTGAGAGCTGGACAATGAATAAGGAAGACCGAAATTGACGCCTTTGAATTATGGTGTTGGCAAAGAATATTGAATATACCGTGGACTGCCAAAAGAGTGAACAAACTTGTCTTAGAAGAAGTACAGCCAGAACGCTCCTTAGAGGCAAGGATGGCGAGACTGCGTCTTACATACTTTGGACATGTGGTCAGGAGGGATCAGTAGTCCCTGGAGAAGGACATCGTGCTTGGCAGAGTAGAGGGTCAGCAGAAAAGACAAAGACCCTCAATGAGGTGGATTGACACAGTGGCTACAACAATGAGCTCAAGCATAACAACAATTGTAAGGATGGCACAGGACTGGGCAATGTTTCATTCTGTTGTGCATAGAGTCGCTATGAGTCAGAACCGACTCGACGGCACCTCACAACAACAACATAAAACAAGCAATAACACATGTGAGGAACTTGCTCCTTAGTTCAGTCAAGTATAGGAGACCTAATGGGCAAATCCTGCCCCAAAGCAGACAGGAAGGCAGGAACGAACAGGAAAACTGGCCGAACAGACATGGGGAACCCAGGGTGGAAAGGGGGAGAGTGCTGACACATTGGGAGGATTGCAACTAATGTCACAAAACAATTTACATACACATTTTTGAATGAGAACCTAATTTGCTTTGTAAACTTTTACCTAAAGCACAGTAAAATAAAAAAAAAAGAATGAGCCCCCCAAATAAAATTATATAAATGTACCATTTAAAGAAGTTATAAAAACAAAGTTAATAAATGCTCAACTTATCACTACCTAGTTGTGTTACCACGTTTGACTATTTATGCTCTTGAAGTTATTTACAGCTATTGGGTCTGTATGGTGGAAATACCACTGCACGTCTCTTCCCAACTTCCTGTTTACTGACATCACTGCTTGAAATTGGCCCATGCACGAAGAGTCACACCACGGAATTTGGCAAATGCTACAAATTAGGGTTTTTCTTTTTTTTTTTCTTTTAAGAGCTAGTTTTAAACAGTTACCTGCATATCACTGGACACAGATCCCTTTTTCAAATTCTTACTGCGGAGTTCAAAACGGACAATGAAACTAAATAGGATAACAGGACTCAAGAATAATGGAAGGGAATTACCATGCAGGGAACTTAAAACTGGTTATTAGATATGCCCCTTGGTGGGGCAGATGGTCCCTTGTGTTACTGCTTTGGCCGAATCCTGTCTTGGCTGTCGGTGGTAGAATTAAACTTTCCTGCCTAGCTTTGGCCCACCCTCAAAGAGGATGACCTTCAGCAGGTCTTTCCTACGTGGATTACAGGCCTCAATTCTCTGAGATACGCAGAGGGCAAAACAATTTCCTTCCTTCACCTGTTTACCCTAGTCCTCCTCTTCCCATTTCTGTCCTCTTTTTTTTGACCCTAAGATTCATGATTGACGGTAGAAATGCCCATGCCCCTCACCCCTTCCCACAGGGGCTAACCTTGCTGACGATAACTCAAAATGGAGGAATCAGTTTATTCCCCAACGTCTGGTCTCTTCACTGTTGAATAAAATTGCCTATGGACCTTCAACAGCACTGTCCAGGTTGCCTGACATTCAGAGCTATTGCTTCCCGTGTCCTTGAACAAATACACAGCCATCTCAAGAATAAGCAATAATGCTCAGACATGCTCAAGAAAGAAAGCCTCGTGTAACTTACTGTCTATATATGTGAGGGCATATTTTTATTGTCTTCCTTGTTCATACCCAGCATAGGGAGCAGCTAGCTTCATGCCTACCTTCTTTTAAATCCCTCTCAAGAAAAAGCTCTCTATTTGAACCCAGGGCTGGGTTGACAGGTTCATTTCTGTATCTTTCTCTGAGGATTTGAGCGGATCCTTTGCTTATCCCTTCTATCAGATAATTGGACTCTTTATGAGCCATTGAAAATGGAGAATGAAATAGCCCACCACAGGGACCAGGGCCTAATATGTGCCTGGCATTTTGTTAGGTGTTGTGCACGTATTTTCTCATTTTATCCCCACCAAAGTAGGGAGGGCATTGGCGTTATTGTACAGATCAAGAAACTGGAGTTTAGAGAGATTTAGCATCTGACTAAGGCAGCAGAGCTTGTAAGAGAAAAAGCCAGGGGAGAGCCTGTATCTAACACCAAATTCCCACCCGCCTCAGGAAACTGGGATATTGAACCCAAGAGCTTGAAACTGAATAGTCTAACTACCGTGGATGGTGTTTCTTACTGATAATGTTCTTTCTTTTTAGACCGTTTATGACCAGTGGTTCATCACCCTTTTCAACATTGTCTACACTTCGCTGCCTGTTTTAGCCATGGGGGTTTTTGACCAGGTATGTGTTTTTCTCCATCTTTATAGCTTATTTTGCTCTTTTGAAGCCTTTTGATTGCTTCTAGCTTCTAAGTAGAAGACATGATTCATGGAAAGAGTTATTTCAATGGGTGTTGGTGGATCACAAAATCTTCCAGTTTCACTCTCCCAAAAAGGTTATCTGATCAAAGTTTGGCTACTGTCATCTTAGAGGTTCACACTCCACATTCTTGCTCTAAAGGCTCTAAGAAGTCTACAGTGAATAGTCTCTTCGACTTCATTTAGTCTAGCATTTCCCAAACTTATATGACTACAGTTCCCCTCCCCCCCACACACAGCCATATATCACAGCCATATATCGTCTATTAGCGGAGTCCCTAGGTGGTATAAATGGTTAACGTGCTCAGCTGCTAAATGAAAAGTTGGGGATTCAAGTCCACGAGAAGTACCTTGGAAGAAAGACCTGGTGACCTACTTTTAAAAAATCAGCCACTGAAAACCCTATGGAGCAGTTCTGCCCTGACACACATAGGGTCACCATCAGTCAGAATCGATTTGCTGGCAACTGGTTTGGTTATCACCTATTAATATATCTCAAAACTAGTGTCTCATGGTTCACACACTGGGAAATGCTGCATTAGCGTCTGAGAGTTTGTAGAGAACCAGGCACTGATAGATGGAAAATCACGGAACTAGGTTGGAGTGCAGAGGGCAAGCATCTGCAGTGGGGTTTCCTTGGCCAGCACAACCCCGGAACAGTAACTACAGACAAGCACAGTAGCCTGCCAAAGAGAGGACACGAAGCCCCCTGCCAGCCATGGAGAGAAGGGCACACAGGCTTCTTTTGTTTAGCATCAGTGTGCTCAAGAGGAGAGAAGGGAGAGAATCACTTAAAAAACAGTGCATCCTTGGTATGCTCAGAGCCTTGGAAAGTACTTCCTGAAAGGGGAAACTGGTCTGGCTAGCCACGGGGAAGTGGAAGACTAGCCAGAGGAGTTTCCATGGCACAATTAGAGTGTATTATTTAAAAAAAAAAAAAAAAAAAATGTTTTTTAAGTATTTTTAAGGAGACCAGATTTTCTCCAGGCTGTTCTTGGACCCATTTTCTGGGCCCCATTTTCTGGCCCAAAGCCTTATGTTGCAAAATATAAATCTTCACATTATGAGCTCATTCTGCTGCTCCATTCTGCTGGCTTCTCAGTCACTTCTAAGTCTCACTTCTCGTATGTAAAAGGGGCAGCTTGTGAACAACAGAGTTTGTAGAACTCTACAAAAAGTGATGAACTCCTGAAGACCTTAGATGTAAAGGGTTAAGCATGCTCATTTCCAAGTGCCTGTGTTTACAAGTGTTTCTTTTCTTGGTGCTTTGTAGCTGCCCAGAATGTGGAATAAAATAATAAAAAGAAAAGCAGATTCTGGGAAAAGATAGCTATTGTGCAATTTGAAAAAAAAAAATAATAATAATAAGGTCCCTATTGCAATCAAGTTGAAAGTCTCTCCCTGTCCTTTCCCCGCTGTCAGCTTTGGCCCTGAAGCTGATCACAGGACTATGAAATGCTATGCTGGAAGAGCCTCAGTGGCCATCTATGGATTCACTCATTTTATAACAAGGAGGCTAAGGCTCAGAGGTTCTAGTGACTGTCCTAAAGCCACATAACTCCTAAGTGACAGAACTAGGTCCAGTGCCCAGGCTGCTTGACTTTGAGGTTGTTACATTTTTACTAA
This sequence comes from Loxodonta africana, assembly GCF_030014295.1. Classification (NCBI taxonomy): domain Eukaryota; kingdom Metazoa; phylum Chordata; class Mammalia; order Proboscidea; family Elephantidae; genus Loxodonta; species Loxodonta africana. The sequence continues at coordinate 4,771,553 of NC_087351.1, forward strand.
GGAAGCCTGGTGGCACAACGGTTAAGTGCTCAGGTGCTAACCAAATGGTTGGCAGTTTGAACTCACCCAGCTGGTCTACAGGAGAAAGACCTCCTGATCTGCTTCTGTAAACCTGTCACATGTGAATCTCACATGTTGCTATGGGTGGGAATTGACTCGATGGCATTCAGCAACATCAATGGTTTTACTATTATTATTACCATCTGTTATATTTATTGTTATTTACAGAACCATCTGTATTTATTACTTACTATGTCGCTGTGAGTAGGAATCAACTCAATGGCAACGGGTTTGGTTTTTTGCGGGGGTTTATGTGCCAAGAGTGGGAGAAAGACGTGGTAATCTTCTGTAAAGACAGCCTTGGAAACCCTATGAGTTGGAATCGACTCTATCGCAGTGAGTTTTATGTGCTAAGCACTCTGCTGAGTACTTTACATAGGCATTTCATTGTGACAGTGGCCCTGTGAGGTAGGTGGTGTTGCTTACATTTGACAAATAAAGAAACTGAGGCTCAGACAGGCCTAAGACTACACACATGCTAAACAGCAGAGCCAGAGTTTGAACTCAGCACTGTCTGGTTTTAACCCCACCAGTCACTGGACCGGAGAAGGAAGCACCCCAACAGCACCTCAAAGCAGGGCTTCCTGAAGAGAATTTGCTAGTATTCTTTATGGGGCCCAGTTCAGTGAGACTTGCACCACCCACAAGCAAGAAGAGGAGCCTGATCTATCCCCCGAATTCACCATCTGTGTTGCTCCCACTTCGGCTGCATCTCCTCTACCCATGATCCTCCAGTATCCACAGTGGTCAATCCTTGGTATCCATTTTGTTTCTTGGCTTTTGGCTTTGGTGCTCATAGCATGATCTAGGGACCTTCAGCATCACTTGAGAGTTAGTTGGAAATGCAGAGTCTCAGGCTCTACCCCACACCTATTGAATCAGAATTTGCTCTCAGATGAGAGCATTAAGTCTGAGAAGCACTGCTTTACTTTCTTCCAGGACCTGTTTAGTGCTAAGTGTGATGTGTTCTCACTCTGTCCAAATTACTCATCCTGAATACTTGGTAACTGCCATTGTAATTCTCCCTGGGTAGAACACTTAAACCCCAAGTCTTTAGTTTCAGGCCTCCTCCCATCTGGAATCTCACCTGGAATTCTCTCCTTCTCCTGTTCCCCTCCTGCTCACCTTCCCCAAAGGCTGGCAACTCGGACTTGCCCATTCACACCCCACAGCTCTCTGCTTCCACCTTCTGGTCAGGAGCACTCCCTGCTTTTGCAGTTCACCACCAGGGCCCGTTGGAACATAAAACGGGCTGGACTTCTGGGAGCATGCGTGCCGTTTAGGGGTATCAACTCAGCAGAGTATAGGAAAGAACCTTTGATTTGAAGTCAATTTTCTAGGTTCAAGTCAAGCCAAGTACTTAAGATTCTGTGTGACCTCTCATGCATCTCTCTGAGCCTTAAGCTCCTCATCTGTAAAATAGGGGTCATTTTATTATCTTCGGGGTTATTGTGGGAATGAAAACAAGACAATGCCTTGCTCTGGCTTAGTGAGAAGTGTACATTAAGGCATGCTTAAAGGGCACACCTACTCGTCCCTGAGACATGGACTACAAGGCCTCTCTGGTTTTCCTCAACTCCCCTCTGCTGACGTTCCCCTCTTTTTACAGGATGTGAGTGACCAGAGCAGCACGGGCTATCCCCAGCTCTACTAAAGTTACGCTCTGTTTACAGGATGTAAGTGACCAGAGCAGCATGAACTATCCCCAGCTCTACGGACCTGGACAGCTAAATCTACTTTTCAACAAGCGTAAATTTTTCATCTGTGTGGCGCATGGAGTCTACACCTCATTAGCCCTTTTCTTCATCCCCTATGGGGCCTTTTACAATGGCTCTGGAGAAGATGGCCAGCACATAGCCGACTACCAGTCGTTTACAGTCACCATGGCCACGTCTTTGGTCATCGTGGTCAGTGTGCAGGTAACCTTGGCGGTGAAAGCATCTTAACATGGTGGATTTACAATTTTAAAAATCGTATTTCAATGTTGGCTGATTTTGTCTATTTATTAGTAAAACAAATAATCCTAAAGAAGTGCTGCTGTTTTCTTTTTAATTACATACTTTGAGATGGAAACAGGAAGCTTTAACATAAATTACCAGACACAGGGATTAGCATAAGATGTCCAGAAGCTCCATTTAGTAGAAGCCTGAAAATAAATGAGTTGTTCAGCTTGGGCATAAAGAGAAATGATTATACTACTTCCTTCTTGTGTTCTAAGAAGCAAAATTGTCCAATAATAACAGAAAGAAAAAGTCCTCATGATTTCTAGAGGAATTAACAACTTCCAATTTTATAGTGAGCTAAAATATATTTGGTAATACATTTCTGTGGAATTATTAAAGATGTTCAATGCTATATCAGTGGCATATCTTAATCCCAAATTTAGAGATGCTCTTCTGGTGGGGATGATAGTTTGTTCTCCATTGGCTTTCTTTCATCAGGTTTCTTGAGTTACATTTTCATTTCCTTTCAATGGCGATTGTGGTCAGCACCATTAGATACTGAGTTAGAGTGCACACAAGCTTATGATCCTTTAAGATCTATAGCTCTGGGTAGATACAGCAAGCAATGTGACCTCTATTTTGTTTTGTCGCCTTTGGATTATTGAGCAAACTCTGTGTATACTCTCATAGTCCCAGCCTAGAGAATGAGGTGATCTCTTCCTTGTCATCAGAGTACATTTCCAGTTTTCTGGATTCTTGTTTCAGGTGGAGAGGGCAGTGGGTAGGACGTGCTAATAGCTTATTTGCCTTCAGGACAGGCCTTTTACTTGATGCTCCAAGAAAAGATTTAGAAGGTAATAACTGAGATAACAGACCAATGTCTGAAGGAAAAAGCAAATGGAAGACAATTCTTCAAACTGTCTATAGTATTATATGCTATTTTTAAGTAAGGGTAATATGTCCCTTGGAAAATGCATTACAGGTATGACATATGATAAGCGTTAGATGTTTTTAGTGAACTGGTCTTTGAGAATTTTTGGTTTATTTTTATTTTAACGAAATGTGTTAATATTCTTATATATCTTCTTTTTTTTTTTTTAACTGTTTCTTGCCCATAATTTTTTTTTTTTTTTTTTTTACATGCTGTTATTCCAGTAGAGTTTCCGGGTGGTACGATCAGTTATGCTCTTGGCTGCCAACCAAAAGGTTGGAGGTTTGAGCCCACCCAGAGGTGTCTCAGAAAAAAGGCTTGGTGATCTACTTCTGAAAAATCAGTCATTGAAAATCTGTGGAGCATAGTTATACTCTGAGACACATGGGGGTGGGAGAGTCATGAGTTGGAATCTACTTTTTTTTTTTTTTTAATTGTGGTTTAAATAAAAGTTTATAAATCAAGTCAGTCTCTCATACAAAAACTTATGTACTTGCTATGTACTCCTAGTTTCTCTCCCCCAATGAGATAGTGTACTCCTCCTCTTCACATTGTATTTCAGTGTCCATTCAGTCAGCTTCTGTCCCCCTCTGCCTTCTCATCTCATCTCACCTCCAGGCTACCCACGTAGTCTCATGTGTCTACTTGAGCCAAGAAACTCATTCCTCACTAGTATAATTCTTTGTCTTACAATCCAGTCTAACCCCTTTGGGAATGAGTTGGCTTTGGACATAGTTCCAGTCTTGGGCTAACAGAAGGTCCAGGGACCATGACCTCCGGGGTCCCCCTAGTCTCAGTCAGACCATTAAGTCTCGTCTTTTTGTGAGAATTTGAGGTCTGCATCCACTGTTCTGCTCTATCAGGGATTCTCTGTTGTATTCCCTGTCAGGGCAGTCATCGGTTGTAGCCAGGTACCATCTAGTTATTCTGGTCTCAGACTGATGGAGTCTCTGGATTATATGGCCCTTTCTGTCTGTTGGGCTCATAATTACCTTGTGTCTTTGGTGTTCTTCATTCTCCTTTGCTCCAGGTGGGTTGAGACCAATTGATGCATCTTAGATGGCTGCTCGCTAGCATTTAAGATCCCAGATGCCACTTACCAAACTGGGATGCAGAATGTTTTCTTAATGCATTTTGTTATGCCAGTTGATCTAGATGTCCCCTGAAACCATGGTCCCCAGACCCCTGCCCCTGGTAGTCTGGCCTTCGAAGTGTTCGGTTGTATTCAGGGAACTTCTTTGCTTTTGGTTTAGTCCCCTCGTGCTGACCTCTCCTGTATTATGTGTTGTCTTGCCCTTCGCCTAAAGAGTTCTTGTCTACTGTCTATATACTGAATTCCCCTCTCCCTCCCTCCCCACCTTGTAACCATCAAAGAATATTTTCTTCTTTGTTTAAACTATTTCTTGAGTTCTTATAATAGTGGTCTCATACAATATTTATCCTTTTGCAACTGACTAATTTCTCTCAGCATAATGCCTTCCAGATTCCTCCATGTTATGAAGTGTTTCACGGACTGATCGTTATTTTTTTTAATCGTTTTATCGTTGTAATATTCCATTGTGTGAATATACCATAATTTATTTATCCATTCATCTTTTGATGGGCACCTTGGTTGCTTCCATCTTTTTGCTATTGTAAACAGTGCTGCAGTGAACATGGGTGTGCATATATCTGTTCATGTGAACGCTCTTATTTCTCTAGAATATGTTCCAAGAAGTGGGGTTGCTGGATCGAGTGGTAGTTCTATATCTACCTTTTTAAGGAAGCATCAAATCGATTTCCAAAGTGGTTGAAACATTTTACGTTCTCACCAGCAGTGTAAAAGTGTTCCAGTCTCTCCGCGACCTCTCCAACATTTATTATTTTCTGTTTTTTTGGATTAATGCCAGCATTGTTGGAGTGAGATGGTATCTTATTGTAATTGTGATTTGCATTTCTGTAACAACTAATGATTGAGAGCATTTCCTCGTGTATCTGTTTAGCTGCCTGAATGTCTTTTTTTGGTGAAGTGCCTGCTTATGTCCTTTGCCCATTTTTTAATCGGGTTATTTGTCTTCTTGTAGTTGAGTTTTTGCAGTATCATGTAGATTACAGAGATCAGACGCTGATCGGAACTGTCGTAGCCAAAATTTTTTTCCCAGTCTGTAGGTAACCTTTTCACTCTTTTGGTGATGCCTTTTTGGATGAGCATAACTGTTTGATTTTTAGGAGCTCCCAGTTATCTAGTTTCTATTCTGGTGTTTGTGCCTTGTTAGTAATGTTTTGCATACTGTTTATGCCATGTATTAGGGTTCCTAGCATTGTCCCTACTTTTTCTTCCATAATCTTTATCATTTTAGATTTTATATTTAGGTCTTTAGTCAATTTCAAGTTATTTTTTGTTCGTGGTATGAGGTCTGGGTCTTGTTTCGTTTTTTTTGCAGCTACGCCAGGACCATTTGTTGAAGAGACTGTCTTTTCCCCATTTAACTGACTTGGGCCTTTGTCAAATATCAGCTTCTCCTATGTGGATGGATTTATGTCTGGGTTCTCAATTCTGTTCCATTGGTCTATGTATCTGTTGTTGTACCAGTACCAGGCTGTTTTGACTAGTGTGGTGGTATAATAGGTTCTAAAATCAGGTACTGTGAGACCTCCCACTTTGTTCTTCTTTTTCAGTAATGCTTTATTTATCCGGGTCCTCTTTCCCTTCCATATGAAGTTGGTGATTTGTTTCTCCATCTCATTAAAGAATGTCGTCGGAATTTGGATCGGAATAGCATTATATCTACAGATTGCTTCGGGTAGAATAGACATTGTTATGATGTTAAGTCTTCCTACCCATGAGCAAGGTATGTTTTTCCACTTATGTAGGTCTCTTTTGTTTTCTTGCAGTAGTGTCCTGTAGTTTTCTTTGTATAGTTCTTCTATGTCTCTGGTTAGATTTATTCCTAACTATCTTATCTTCTTGGGGGGTATTGTAAATGATATTTTGGCGATTTCCTCTTTGACCTTTCTTTGTTGGTAGAGAGGAATCCAACTGATTTTTGTATGTTTATCTTGTATCCTGATTCTCTGCTGAACTCTTCTATTAGCTTCAGTAGTTTTTTTGAGGATCACTTAGGGTTTTCTGTGTATAAGATCATCTCATCTGCAAAAAGAGATACTTTTACTTATTCCTTACCGATTTGGATGCCCTTGATTTCTTTATCTAGCCTAATTGCTCTGGCTAGGACCTCCAGTACGATGTTGAATAAGAGTGGTGATAAAGGGCATCCTTGTCTGGTTTCCATTCTCAAGGGGAGTGCTTTCAGACTCTCTCCATTTAGGATGATGTTGACTGTTGGCTTTGTATAAATGCCCTTTAATATGTTTAGAAATTTCCATTCTCTTCCTATTTTGCTGAGAGTTTTTATCATGAATGGGTGTTGGACTTTGTCGAATGCCTTTTCTGCATCAATTGATAAGATTGTGTATTTATCTTTTGTTTTATTTATATGATAAAAAAAATATATTAATCATTTTTTCTAATGTTGAACCATCCCTGCATAGCTGGTATGAATCCCACTTAGTCATGGTGAATTATTTTTTTAATATGTTGTTGAATTCTTTTGGCTAGAATTTTGTTGAGGATTTTTGCATCTAAGTTCATGAGGGATATGGGTCTGTAATTTTCTTTTTTTGTGGTGTCTTTACCTGGTTTTGGTATCAGGGGTATGCTGGCTTCATAGAATGAGTTTGGGAGTATTCTGTCCTTTTCTATGCTCTGAAATATGTTTAGTAGTAGTGGGGTTAACTCTTCTCTGAAAATTTGGTAGAATTCTCCAGTGAAGCTGTCAGGGCCAGGGCTTTTGTTGTTGTTGTTTTGGGGAGTTTTTTTGTTTGTTTGTTTTGTTTTTTCACCTTTTCAATCTCTTCTTTTGTAATGGGTTCATTCAGTTGTTCTACCTCTGTTTGTGCAAGTTTAGGTAGGTAGTGTGTTTCTAGAAATTCATCCATTTCTTCTAGGTTTACAAATTTGTTAGAGTACAATTTTTCATAGTAATTGATATGATTCTTTTAGTTTCAGTTGGGTCTGTTGTGATATCACCTATCTCGTTTCTTATTTGGGTTATTTGCTTCCTCTTCTGTTTTTTTTTTTTTTTTTCTATTTTTCTTTTGTCAGTTTGGCCAATGGTTTATTGATTTTGCTAATTTTTTTGAAAAACCAGCTTTTGGTCTTGTTAACTCTTTCACTTGTTTTTCTGTTCTCTATTTCATTTAATGCTGCTCTAATTTTTATTATTTGTTTCTTCTAGTGCCTGAGGGTTTCTTTTGTTCCTCTCTTTCTATTTGTTCAAGTTGTATGGATAGTTCTTTGATTTTGACCGTTTCTTCTTTTTGGATGTGCATTTATTGATTATAAATTGACATCTGAGCACTGTTTTAGCTGTGCCCCAAAGGCTCTGATAGGAAGTGTTCTCATTCTCATTGAATTCTATGAATTTCTTTATTCCGTCCTTAATTTCTTCTGTAACCCAGTCATTTTTGAGCAAGGTGTTGTTCAGTTCCCAAGTGTTTAATTTCTTTTCCCTCTTCTTTCTGTTATTGATTTCTGTTTTTATGGCTTTATGGTCAGAGAAGATGCTTTGTAATGTTTTGATGTTTTGGATTCTGCTAAGGCTTGCTTTGTGACCTAATATGTGGTCTTTTCTAGAGAATGTTCCAAGTGCATTGGAAAAGAAACTATACTTGGTTACTGTTGGGTGCAGTGTTCTGTATATGTGTATGAGTTCAAGTTGGTTGATTGTGGCATTTAGATCTTCTGTGTCTTTATTGAGCTTCTTTCTGGATGTTCTGTGCTTCACCATAAGTGGTGTTTTGAAGTCTCCTACTATAATTGTGGAGCCGTCTATTTCACTTTTCAATGCTGTTGGAGTTTGTTTTATGTGTCTTGAGGCCCTGTCATTGGGTGCATAAATATATAATATGGTTATATCCTCCTGGTATATTGTCCCTTCAATCATTATATAGTGTCCTTCCTTATCCTTTGTGGTGTATTCAACTTTAGAGTCTATTTTGTCAGAAATTAATATTGCCACTCCTGCTTCTTTTGAGTTGTTCGCTTGATATATTTTTTCCATCCTTTGAGTTTTAGTTTTTTTCTGCCTTTAAGTCTAAGGTGTGTCTCTTGTAGGCAGCATATAGACAGATTGTGGGGTTTTTTTTTATCCATTCTGCCACTCTCTGTCTCTTTATTGGTGCATCTAGGCCATTTACATTCATTGTACTTATGGATAGGTATGAGTTTAGTGATGTTATTTTGATGTCTTTTTGTGTGTGTGTGTTGTTGATAGTTTCTTTTTTACACTTAATTTTTTGTGCTGAGTAGTTTTTCTGTATATATTGTCTTTTCTTTCTTTTTGTTGTTGATTTTGTTTTTGCTGAGTCTTTATGTTTTTCTTGTATTTTATTTTGATGTGTAGGATTGTTAGTCTCCTTTGTGGCTACCTTAATATTTACCCCTATTTTCTAAGTTTAAACCAAACTTTTATTTCTTTATGTCATCTTGATTTCCTTTCCATATGGAAGATCTATGACTACATTTTTTAGCCCTGCTTTATTGATTTAATATTGTCACCTTTTACATAATGACATCACTGTTTCCCTGTTTTGAGCATTTTTTTGTCTTGATTTATTTTTGTGATTCCCCTATCTGGGTTGATATCTGGTTGCTCTGTTCTGTGTTCTAGTCTGGGTTGATATCTGATGTTACTGATTTTCTAACCAGAGACCTCCCTTTAACCCTTTAGTATTGCTTATATTTTTGGTTTGGTTTTTGCAAATCGCCTAAACTTTTGTTTATCTGGAAATGTCCTAATTTCACTTCCATATTTGAGAGACAGTTTTGCTTGATATATGATTCTTGACTGGCGATTTTTTTTCCTTCAATGCTTTATATGTGTCATCCCATTGCCTTCTTGCCTGCATGGTTTCTGCTGAGTAGTCCGAGCTTATTCTTATTGACTCTCCTTTGTAGGTGATTTTTCGTTTATCCCTAGCTGCTCTTAAAATTCTCTCTTTATCTTTGGTTTGATTTTAATATGTCTTGGTGACTTCCTTTTGGGATCTACCTTATGTGGGGTTCGATGAGCATCTTGGATAGATATTTTCTTATCTTTCACGATATCAGGGAAGTTTTCTGCCAACAAATCTTCAACAATTCTGTCTGTATTTTCTATTCCCCCTTCCTGTTCTGGTGCTCCAATTTTAGGTTATTTCTCTTGATAGAATCCCACAGGATTCTTAGGGTTTATTTTATCTGAATTTTCCTCGACTATATTGGTGCCAAGTGTTTTATCTTCAATCTCACTAATTTTGACTTCGGTTTCCTCAGTTCTGCTCCTCCAACTTTCTATGAGTTGTCTAATTCTGAAATTTTATTGTTAATCTTCTAAATTTCTGACTGCTGTCTCTCTCTGGATTCTTGCAGACTATTAAATTTGTCATTATGCTCTTGAATAAGCTTCATAATTTCCTCCACTCCTTTATCTGTGTGTTCCTTGGCTTGTTCTACATTTTGCCTGATCTCTTGAAGAGTTCTGTAAATTAATCTTTTGTATTCTGCCTCTAGTAATTCCAGGAAAACCTCTTCATCCAGAAAACTCCTTGATTCTTCATTTTGAGAGCTTCTTGAATCAATCATGGTCTGCTTCTTTATGTGATTTGATGTTTACTGTTGTCTCTGAGCCATCTATAATTTATTGTATTAATTTATTTTATGTTTGCTTACCATATCCTAGCTTTTTGCTTTGTTTTGTTTGGATATGCCGAAATAGGCTGCTTGAGAGAGCTAGCTTAATTATTTGCACCTCTGAAGCTCTAACATCCTGCCACCAGATGGCTAGAGCTGTTACCAGGTATATGAGCCTAGGAGTCCATTCACTTTTCTTGTATGGACTCAGCTCACGTGTCCAAATAGTCTGTCACCAAATGTGTGATACAGGCTCTGTCATACAGCCTTAGAGGGGCAGGGGTGATTGATTGGTATAGGCACAGGTATCTGTTTGTAGCAGGGGTCACACTCTGAGCAAGGCAGGGTTGACGACAGTCCCCTGAGTGTCCGTGAGGAAAGTGAGTCCCTGTTCCCGAGAGCTCACAGGTGGGTAAGTTCTGCAGCTGGACCATGGGTACTCAGTGCTTTTGGTTCTAAGGACTGGGTGGCACCATTTATCTGTGGACCCCTGTTGCAGGTGGCTAGGTGGCATGGGTGGGGTCACCAGTCCTCAGGCCCCTGATTTGGATAGGTGAGGACCCTGTTTAATAGGCAGAATGGTGTGAAAAGTCAAAAACCTGGCTCTTCACCACACAGCTGAAACAGTTAAAGTCAGATCTCGGGCACATACACCATTGCAGTCTGCCAACAAGGTCCTAAGCTCCTGAAATGGGCCTACACAGTCCATGCAGGGTTAAAGGCATTCAAAGTCCGTGGACTGTTTGTGCCTTGACAGGAACTGCTTCTGTCCTGGGTTCCTATCTCTGGGGAGCTGGCAGATTATCTTTTTCCCCACTTGTTAATTTATTCCTTCTCCAAGGCTGGGAGAATGGCTCAGTGCATGCAGCAGAACCTATCTCATCCCAGAGAAATCAACTGCCTCTGAAGCCGGTTTGGGCATTGGGGCACAGTAAATTAGATGCAAGTCATAGCTTTTGGCAAAAGCACTGTTCTCTGATTCCAGAGGTGTGAGTAGACTGTGTGGCTCGCTGTCTCTCGTTAAGGAATCCGCATCCCGAACACCGCCAGCCCCACTGCTGTCGTGCCAGGGGATCATGCCTGAGGGACTCCGGTTCCTGCCAAGTCAGGTCCAGCAACTACTCACCGCTTCTGAACAGTCTCTCCCCCTGCTACTCAGCCTGATTTCCTAACTTTGCCTTTGATGTTCAGGGCTCCTAACTTGTCATATATATAATTGCTTCACTTGTTTTTTGGAGGGGGGGGGTCTTTGTTGTAAGAGGGATCACCAGAAGCGTCTGACTACTCCACCATCTTGGCCCTGCCTTGGCTCACCACCATTTCTTATATTCTTTGTTTTCCACTATTTTGAGGTCTTTGTTCTGATTTAATTTTTATTTGGTTTTGGTAATTTCCTTGACTAATTTCTTCAAAAAAGGTTAATAGACATTATACTTTTGAGCTGAAAACTGTCTTTCTTTGTCTGTACATTTAAATGACTTATTGAAAGGGCATAAAATTCTTGAGTCAGAGCCTTTTTAATTAGAACCTTGTCAGCGTTGTCCCTCTGCATCCCAGGTTCAGGGCTGTTAGGTTGAGTCTCTTTCTTTTGTAAGTAATGTCTGCTCTGTCTAGAAGCTTATGTTCTTTATCCTTGGAGTTCACAAATGTCATAAGAATGTATCTTCTTTTACTAATTTGTTTAGGAGTTAGAGGGCCCTCTTAATCTGAAACTGCATGCTGTTCTTTATCTTTATTTTTAGAGTTTTCTTCTATCATTTCTGTGATCGTTACTTCTCTATTCCTTGTTCGACTTCTAGAATGCCCATTATTTGTATTCTGGGGTCATGGATCTGCTATTTGTGGCTCTGCCATCCATCTCTCATATCTTTTTGGACATGTTTTCCATTTCTTCAAGTTTTGCTGTCTGTTGAAAGATATTATTTTCATTTTTTTTCTAGGATATTAATTCAGTTCTTATCAGTGACTATTCTTTTTGGTTTCTCTATTGAATTTTAAAATTCAGAAATAATGCTTTTTTCTCCCAGAAATATTTTCTGTGACCTAATTGCATGTCCTTAAGAATTCTTCTTACATTTTTTTTTTTTTTTTTTTTGTTATAGCATAGGTTTGTCTGTTCTATGAGGAGCCCTGGTGGCACAGTGGTTAAGTGTCAACTGATAACTGAAGGGTTAGTGGTTCAAACCCACGAGCTACTCCACAGGAGAAAGATGTGGCAGTCTGCTTCCATATAGATTTGTAGCCTTGGAAATTCTATGGGGAAGTTCTACTTTCTCCTGTAGGGCTGCTATGAGTCAGAATCGACTCGATAGCGAAGGGTTTGATTTGGTTTGTTTTCGCCTGTTCTATTAGTTCTGCTTCAATAGGAGCCACCTGTTCTTGTTTTCTAGCTGAGTGCTCTTGAATGGATTGTGTTTTTTTTCTTTGCTTACTCATACCCACACAGGTCAGGCTATTGGTGTGTCTTGGTGGCTGTGAACTGAAAAGTGGTTGGAGGTAAAGTCAGAGATGTTGGTCTAATGTCTTGCAGCCAAGGCTTTGGACAAGTTTGTTCTGGTTTGAACCCCTGCTGAGAAATTGCATTTCTCACAGGTTCCCAGGAAATTATAAGAGTCACCTGAGGATCTTGTTAAACTGTAGATCCTGATTCAGTATATCTGGGGTGGAAATGCAAATTCTCAGCAGAGGTTCTAACCAGAATGAACTTGTTGGAAGCCCTACTTGCAGCTAAATCTACTGGAAAACCAGCATCTCTGTGCTGTGGCCTGGATGAGAGGGCTTTCTGTACTCAGACCTCTTGAGGAGAGAAAAAGTTGTCCTCTTGTAATCCCTGCAGTTCACACCCAAGTTGCCAACATCCTTAGAATGGGGCAACATTTTAAAAGACAGTAAACTGCAAGTGACAAGTGGCAGTCTGTGTCCATATACTGAGAGGAGTCTATCTGTCTGATCCCCTTCAAGCAGCCCAAAACTCTTACCCTAGGTCGGCTAGAAATGCAAACCTTTGCTTGGACAGCTTGGGTCCTCTGAGATACAAATATTGATGCCCGAAACTACTATTTTCTCTGGAGAATTTAAGGGTTTATACTCCTCAGTGGTTCCCTTGATTCCCCAATAGCAGATGACTTTTTTTTAAAGATAAACTTCTATAACAGTTATTGGAAGAGAAAAGGTCTGTGAACATGCTCCCAGGTCACATGAATTCTAGTTTCTCAATTTTATGCCAAAGAGGATTAAGAATTTTCTTTGTTATTGTTTAAGTAATTTAAGAGAAAGGATTATGAAAATAAGTTGAAATATTAATGTAAAACAGTTTACAAATATGTAAAAATGGTCCATGAAAATTTATGAAATGTATAAAATTTATATAAAGAAAAAAAAATTTTATATACAGGTTATAAAATATTGCATTTGCTCATTACAGAATTTTTTTTCCAACAGAAAAGCTTTGAGAGGAAATTGGAAAATAACTTTGAAATAATAAACCACTCTGCTTTCCTGTTTCTCACTTGAAAGAAGTTTAACACTTCATCTCCTGATTCTACCCCAACCTTGGCAGATATAATGGATTGGCAGATGTTATTGTTGTTAGGTGCCTTTGAGTGGGTTCCAACTCATAGCAACCCTATGTGCAACAGAACGAAACACTGCCCAGTCAAGTGCCATCCTCACAATCACTGTTTGAGCCCATTGTTGTAGCCACTGTGTCAGTCCATCTTGTTGAGGGTCTTCCTCTTTTTCACTGACCCTCACTTTACCAAACATGATGTCTTCTCCATGGACTGGTCCCTCCTGATAATATGTCAAAATACATAAGAAGAAGTCTTGCCACCCTTGCTTCTAAGGAACATTCTGGCTGTACATCTTCCAAGACAAATGTGTTTGTTTTTCTGGAAGTTGATGGTATATTCAATATTGTTCTTCTTTGGTCTTCCTTATTCATTGTGAAGCTTTCACATGCATATGAGGTGATTGAAAATACCATTGCTTAGGTCAGGCACACCTTAGTTCTCAAAGTGACATCTTTGCTTTTTAACACTTTACTTTAAGATCTTTTGCAGCTGATTCACCCAATGCAGTATGGCATTTGATTTCTTGACTGTTGCTTTCATGGCATTGATTGTGGATTCAAGTAAAATGAAACCCTTGACAACTTCAATCTTTTCTCTGTTTATCATGGTGTTGCTTATTGGTCCAGTTGTGAGGAATTTTACCTTCTTTATGTTGAAGTGCAGTTCATACTGAAGGATGTAGCCTTTGATCTTCATCAGTAAGTGTTTCAAGTCCTCTTCACTTTCAGCAAGCAAGGTTATGTCATCTGCATATCACAGGTTATTAATGAGTCTTCCTCCAATCCTGATGCCCTGTACTTCTCCATATAGTCCAGCTTCTTGGATTATTTGCTTAGCATAGAGATTGAATAAGTATGGTGAAAGGATACAATCCTGATGCACACCTTTCCTGATTTTAAACCACGTAGTATCCTGTTGTTCTGTTTGAACAACTGCCTCTTAGTCTATGTACAGGTTCCACATAAGCACAATTAAGTTTTCTGGCTTAGGAGATACTGGTTCTAAAGCCCATCGTCTCCCAGAAATGATAAAGTTAAGGCAGTCTCCCATACTGTGCAGAAAGTGAGAATGCCAGTGTTAGTCTGGCAGCTAAACAGGTGCAACTATTTTGAGTTGAATACAGCAGTCCTGGGGTATATCAGATAAAGGCAAATTATCCAATAGAGAAGGTAAGCACAGTACTTACCTTGGTTAGCAGCTCATCTGTAGCCAACAGTTTCACATTGTTTTACCAAATTAAAGTGTCTGCTTCTAGGTTTGCCTGTCATCTGTCTCTCTCCCAACCCCATAGCACTTTCCTACAGAATTAAAATTTCTTCAAATTTACAGTCCCTGATGGGGGCAATGACCCAGTAAGCAAGGTAAGCACAGGCTTATTTGTGCTTTCTTAGTAGTCTGTAGTGAAGTTGTTCACTACATATGATCTGGTAAGTGAGGTAACCATTATACTTATCTTGCCTGTTGGGTAGTTCTCCCCTGATCACTCAGGAAAATGACAGTGTTTTAGTTCTCAAAGATTACCCCTTGACATTTTATTTTTTTTTTTACAGATATCCTTGGATACCAGTTACTGGACTGTGATTAATCACTTCTTCATCTGGGGCAGCATTGCCACTTATTTCTCCATTTTATTTACCATGCACAGTAATGGCATCTTTGGCATCTTCCCAAACCAGTTTCCATTTGTTGGTAAGTGAGTCCTACTGTCTAGTGGAAACAGTTTGATGCTGCTATTTGTCTTTGTACCTTATTTTCTGGGTTGTGTGGGGCCTGAGGATGACCAATGATTCCATCTCTAATAGTTCGTTGATCCAGGCATCTTCAGGCTTCCAGACTTGAAAAGGCCCAAAAAAGATGCAGAAGAATCATTGTGATAGCAGCGTGTGGGTTTCCAAAGACCCAGGCATAGTTGGCTACCCCTTGTGAACAAGGGCCATAGCATACACATTGAGGCTGCCACAAGGCCTGTGAAAAATTCATGTATAATAGAGGGAAGATAGAGAACACTAGAATGTCACTTTTTTGCCAAATAATCACCAACATTTCGGCAAAAGTTCAACCATGGAATTTACTTTCATTTAGTTTCTACTCCTTTCTCTGCCTTAATATATTCACTTGTAAACTAGAGGGTGTTAATAGTTTCTATTTTCATAGAAATTCTGTGAGGATTAAATGAGATGATGTATGAAAAGAGCTTAGCTAGTAGCCTAACGCATAGTACTTTTCAATAAATGTTAACCATGATAATGGTAATTATTATTATTCAAACAAATGTACCTTGATTGCTGGTTGAGAACATTGGAGGATTTTGCGTGCCAGATGAGGAGCAAAGAGCCCCTTAAAATCCTTTAAAACTCTGAGATTCTATGATTCTGCAAAGAGTGTGCGTCTTCTACAAAGAGTACATCTCTGCACTCCACATTTCAAAACGATCCCTAGCAAAGGTCATTATGCTTGATGCAAGGGGGCTATTAATATACTTCCTTAGAAGTTTGTGTATGTGAGACATGTTGGTAGGAGTTACGTTTCTGAGTTCAGCCCAGCAGATTGCAGAAAAGGGAGATATAAAAAGTCAACCTTCTTGAGCTTAATCAGGCAAACCTGATATATTTTCATCCACTAGTTAGGGAAACAGGAGCTCTGGTAGTGCAGTGGTTAAGCACTCAGCTGCTAACCAAAAGGTCAGCAGTTCAAACCCACCAGCTGCTCCATGGGAGAAAGCTGTTGCTATCTGCTTCTGTGGTGATTTACAGCCTTGGAAACCCCATCGGGCAGTTCTGCTCTGCTTATAGGGTCACCATGAGTCAGAATCGACTCAATAGCAAAGGATTTTGGGGTTTTTAGCTGGGGAACCAAGTCTAGAAAAACAGTTGTTAGAAGATCGATTCATGTGGAAAGCAAAATAGGAGCAATCATTTCCGTTGATATAGAGTCACCTGAGATTATAATTCCATTTAAATGCACACATACGCTTAAGAACATTATTCTTCAACTTTTGCCTTGCCCTATATGTACATAAACCAAAAAAAAAAAAACCAAACCCAGTGCCGCCGAGTCGATTCCAACTCGGAAACCCTGGTGGTGTAGTGATTAAGTGCTACAGGTGCTAACCCAAGGGTCAGCAGTTCAAATCCACCAGGCGCGCCTTGGAAGCTCTATGGGGCAGTTCTACTCTGTCCTATAGGGTCTCTATGAGTCGCTATGAGTGATATGTACATAGAAATTTTTAAATTGCACCATTGGTACTAAATATGTAATATTAATACTTAGTTGACTGAAAGATTCCAACCATGTAGAGACATGTGGGTTATGAACAAGAATAAGCATATTAGGAAAGACATAAGTATTTTTAAGTTTCTTTTAATTTTTTTTTAAAAAATTTATTGGTGTTGTTGCCAAATCTGAAGTTCAGTGCATTCATCAGAATTATTCCAGTCCTAAAACCATTCTAACAAGCATAATGAGACTGGAACTTCTCAACTGGAGAAAGTAGTTTGTGTGGGGGCCACTCTCTTCAGCAAAGCACATGCCATTTCAGGAATTAATTACTAAGCTCCAATGAGACTTTTCAAAAGTTACATCAACACTGGGGTTTAGGAAAAAAAAATTTTTTTTTTTCTTAGTAGCCAACAGCAAGCAGGAGTGTGGTTTTAAAGTGAAGCTTGTGTTTCCAGCCATGCCTGCGGGCACTGAGATTCAAGGAGCTCAAAGAGACATTTAATTTATTGAGTCAAGTTTGTTTCTGCCCATGTCTGAAGGCAACTGGAAGTAGTTGCTCTTTGGTAGGCAGATTCCACCCTCCAAAGCCAGGAAAAGCAAACATATCAATCAGTAGCCAAGCCCTCATACCCAAAA
The DNA here is from genome assembly GCF_030014295.1 of Loxodonta africana. Taxonomy (NCBI): domain Eukaryota; kingdom Metazoa; phylum Chordata; class Mammalia; order Proboscidea; family Elephantidae; genus Loxodonta; species Loxodonta africana. The sequence continues at coordinate 4,788,626 of NC_087351.1, forward strand.
CCCATTTGAATGATGTTAACACTTGAGCGTTGGGAGAAGGGACCTAGATAATTCTGGGGGTATCATGTGAGTCCCTAGAAAACCAACAGGGACAAATGGTGTTATGGTGATATGAGTAGGGTTGGCTTTTTCCATGGAATATGTCTGACTGCCTTACTGACCCTTATTGCTTTGTTTAAACCAACATTGCAGTATATGAAGTGTGAGTACAAAGTAAGGAAACTGGCTTCAGGCTTGCTGGATCCTGCTCCAGCAGTCTCCCAGTGAGGGCATTGCTTGTCTCCCTGGAACCCTGATGAACTGAATGAACATCGGGGAGATTAGCAAGTCGATTTGAAGCAGGTTTTCTGCAATTTAAAACTTTGGCCCTGCGGTAGCTGAAGCACAGCCTTTATGACATAGCCAGTCATCAAGACCATTATATGAGACTGTACCTGCATCCACAATGTAAACTGTGCACTTTTGATAGGATATTTTTTATTCAAGAGGCAGTAAGAGTAAATGTGCCTTCAGTGTGATCGGTGTAATTGGTCTCACTGGACTGTACACATGAAAGCTGTTGAGTTGACAAATGTTGTGTTATCTATATTTTTTACAACAACAAAAAAAGTTAAAAAAAAAAAAAAGAGTAAACGTGCCTTTCAAAATTAATGGTTGATTTGTAGCCAGGGGGCCTTGAGGCTGAATGAGAGGATTGTGTCTCATGAGTAAAGCTGGACTGAGCCTGGATCAGAGAATGCTTGGCTTGGGCTGGCAGTCCCCGAGGGATCAGGCTGCTAAGCAGTTCTCAAGGGTGATCTGACCACTCTTGCTTTCTCCTTCTTACCATTGAGCATACTGGGGAAAATATCCAGTGGCTCTCCTAGGTAGGCCAAACCTCACAATTTCAAAAAAGTTCTTACAGGAATAAAGAGCCTATTAGTTCAATAATTCAGACCTATTCATGACCACAATGTATGTTCTTCTTTAATGATAGGAAACGCACGGCATTCCTTGACTCAGAAATGCTTCTGGCTTGTTGTTCTCTTAACGACAGTGGCTTCAGTTATGCCTGTGGTGGCATTCAGATTTCTGAAGGTTGATTTATACCCAACCCTGAGTGATCAGGTATGTTGCAGTGCTCATGCGTACTTTCTGGGCTGGTTCTTGGCTGTTGGAATGGTGTCTTTCTCTGCCTGATTGGAGAATGACTGTTCAGGGAAGGGCTAATGAAATACCCATGATCAGGTGCATGGCAGCACATCAGAGAATATTAGACTGCTAACATCTTCAGTGTGCTAGCCCTGTGAGTATAAATGAGCAGAGGTGCCTAAACTGAATGTGGGTGGAGAGTTTTAAATAAGAAGTTGGGTATTTGAGAAGGTTGATTGTTTTAAAAAAGAAGCTTATCAACATCATTTTGGACAATTGTTCCAAGGCAAGGGCAAGCTGTAGGAAAGTTATTGACTTAGGGGCAGATAAAAGACACAGTAAAAGAGAGACAAGTATCATATGAGGTGCAGGGGCTCTAAATTCCTATGGAAATATAGGTCCAAATTCAGAAACATGGAGGAGGTGTGACCTAAACAGTTTAAAAAAAAGGAAGAGCAACATCATGGACAGATGGAAAAGAATAAAGTTAGAACTACAATAGAAAGAACAGATTATAGAACTATCTAAGCCAGGAAATTAGCAGAAAATAGCTCAATATTTCAAGGGAAAAGGAGTCAGCAAGACAATGATAGGGTAGATAAGGACCCAAATAGAAAAAGAAAAGGAGAAAGGAACGAAAGGGAAACACGCATTTGTAGCCACATCATGAAAAGTGGAAAAACATTAATTGATAAGGTGAGTGACCAGGCCCAAGAGGCTGAGAGGAACTGAGGTAGAACTTTCATTATCATGATGTCCCTCACATTCTGGGGCCAAAGTATGAGGAGATTCATCTTGACATACTTCATGGAGTTCCTCCCATACCTGTCCTCTCCCTTGGGCCCCGTGAGCTGATTCTTATGTAAACCCAGTGAAATGACGGATGAGCAGGAGGAAGGAAGATGACGTTTATTTCTTCTCTTCCTATATTGAGTCAGACCATGATTTTTGGCTTAATGGCTTTCTTCTGAGACAAAAATCAGACTCCAAGAGATCCACCGAATCAGAGAACGGTGGGTACTTGCACCAAACCTGGGAGCTTTCCCCCTCAATTTTACAGTAAAATGAAAGGCATGTTGAAAATTCACCCAAATTATGTTGAGCCCTTTAAAAAGCCACACACAAAAAAAAAAAATAAAAGAAGACAAAACCCTGGGAGTCTTCTTGGTACATTGACCTACCACAAGAGTTGGGAGATTTCTGGCTCTCAATCTTATTTCTAAATTTTCCCCTAGTCCAGTTACTAATAACTATCAGATCCTGAGAACCTCTAAACGAGAAGAAAAAAGACCTGTTTTAGAAGAATGAGACTAGAAAGTGTTAGAAACTGAGTTTGGGTAATGCATGTTAAAAAAAAATATTTTTGCACAAAAATGTGTTCCAATTCATTTAAGATGGATGGATGTACGAGATGGAAACAGTAATGAAATTTGTCTTAATGCTTCTTGTTTATTTAATAGTCTTCTGGTAGGAATAAAAATTGATCAGTGTCCAGAGTAATCTTTTGGGTAAAAAATATCTTCTTTTTTTAGGTAAAAAAGCTTTCTTTTGCAATGAAGGTGAATGTTTTGTTATTGTTGATACTGGTTTTCCCAAAAGGCTTTCACTTTACAAAGTGACACACTACCTGAAGTCTATTGTTGGGATACATCACCTCACTCTGGGTCTACTTCCTCCCCAGATCCGCCAGTGGCAGAAGGCTCAGAAGAAAGCAAGGCCTCCAAGTACTCGAAGGTCTCAGACCCGCAGGTCAAGCTCAAGAAGATCTGGATATGCTTTTGCTCACCAAGAGGGCTATGGAGAGCTTATCACATCTGGAAAAAATATGCGCACTAAAAATCCACCCCCAACGTCAGGGTTGGAAGCCCTGTAAAATAGCAATAGCTGGATTGAAAATTTACGTAAGAAAACCACAGACACAGTGAGCAGCCTTAGTCAAGATAAAACAGTGAAACTTTGAATCAAGATGAGTGGGCTCCAGAGTTTGGAATCAGGGAATGAAGTGGGCAGATTGCCTCACTTCACTTAAATCTGTGGCAGACAGATTCGATGGTACCCATCAAGAAGCAGAGTTCTGTGGGCAAACCAAGCCAGATAGCCCCTGCCTAGCTCTTGATTTTTATCAACCTAGATACCAATTGACCCTGAAATTTAGAATCTCTTTTTTTGGAGAAAAACTTGTAAATCTGCATATACATTGAATAGATCCTCAGGTGCATTCCCAAAGCGTATATAATCAGCTGAAAATAATGCTTATTGAGAGATAAACACACACACACACATATATATGCAGGAGCAGCCTTTTCTAAGATATACTTAAACAAGATTTAAAATGTGTACTCAGGGCCTTTCAGACTCAGAACAGCTTGTCACTCACCAGTCTTGATCTCTCCTTGTCTGCTCAGTCAGGACAACAAATCACCTTCGTGCCTGGAGAATAGAAAGTATGTTGGTGATCCTCAATTTTCTGTTAGTAAATGTCTGGGGAAAGAGTAAATGGAGAGCATCTTTACTTTAGTGTATGCTGGTAACTTGGTCCAATTTATTCCAAAACCTCTCAAACTCTCATTTAGGGACATTCCCACAAAATATCAAGGAAAAATGGTCTAGTAAGTATTCTTCATTCTTCTTGACGACTTGTAACAGCCTCAGGAGTAATTTCCTCAGCGTCATCCAGAGCCATTGATGGAATCAACAAAGCATTAGAGTTTCACACTTAAGTGACAGTATTGCACACAATATATGGTCAAATACTATCAACATTTTCCATTTAAAAAGTTAAGATTTTAAACCAAACAATTTTAATAAGAAATCTCTTCAATTACTACTTAAAGACTCAGGTTTAGATCATTTAGAGTTAGTTGCTTATCGATGCCCAACTGTCATGTTTATAATATAAACATATCAAAAAAAAAAAAAACCAAACCCACTGCCGTTGAGTCGATTCTACTTATAGTGACTAGAGTAGAACTGCCCCATAGAGTTTCCGAGGAATGCCTGGTGGATTCAAAGTGCAGACCTCTTGATTAGCAGCTGTAGCACTTAACCACTATGCCACCAGGGTTTCCATATAAATATATGTAAATGAGGTTGAATTTTTAGAGATGATTTACCCTAAGTTTTAAGACCACTCGTGAGTCACCAGGGCATTTCCTATAAAAGGATTCAGGAAGATTTGTGTTCAAACACCAGCTCTGTCACTTATTACCTCTACAACCTTGGGCAGGTAATTAAGGTACCTTCTCTGAGTATTGGGTTTCTCCTCTATAAACTGAGGCTATACATGCTACCTACCTCATATGACTGTTTGAGGGTTGTCAAAGCACAAACTCAAATCATTAAAAACATAGTTCTCATTCAAATCGATGATGAGTTAAGTTTCGTTTAACTCATCATCAGAATAATTCATCTATTTGAGTATGAAGAACTGGAATTTAAGTAATTAATGGGGAAGGCCATGATAAAGTGTGATTGATTGCTAAGTAAGATATAAAACTGGTTAGTGTTCTACAGGGAAAAAAACTATAACCTTTGAGCTGACTTTCTCCACCAGAAAATAAAAATAAATCATACCTTATCAGTTCTCTACAAGTCAGCCTCCAACTTTATAGGAGCCCTAACCTGGTCCCTCTTAAATTAATAGTGAAAGTTACATTTCCCAAGAGAGTCAGATGACCCTTGGGTGGGCTTGATGAACAGTGTGCTAGCATGATATTAATTGGTCACACAATAATCATTTTTCCCTTATTTCCATGTTTGGGATAATTTTTCCTGAATGGGATCAACTGAGATAATATGTGAAAAAGAGACTAAAACAGTGCTTTGAGCATGGTAAATGTGCATAGATCGTTCCCTTTTCCCCTGCATCCCTGCCTAGACCGGCCCAGATGTTAGTTTTCAATGTCTAATTTGTCGGTAGTTTCGCTGTGTTTACTCACTTTTTGTAATGTATTTGTAAGATATTTGAAAGGTTTGAAAACTTTCAGTAAATGTTTTGGCACTACTGGTGTTTGATGTTTTCTCTCTTTATTAGAAGCCATTTGAGAGAGCTTTTGTTACATTGCTCAACTGATCTTTTCTTTCTTTTTTTAATCTATTCTTTACATGCCTGGGGAAAATGTATATCATTCTTAGGATTAGACTCAAGAATAAAATGAACCAATTGGATCTGTGTGTAAGGGATGGAAAAGATTAGGAATGGTCCAAGTTCGAAAATTCAGTTAAGACTAAAAAATGCTGTTTATAAACCGATAACATGGGATGATTGTAAGAGAGACACTTTGTCAATTTAATTTGGCCCCTGAGATCCAAATAAACTCACACACCCATTTCAAGATCATTTCATTACAAAAGCCAAAGTTTATTTTGAACTTGAAGATGAAAAGACTGAGGAGTGGGTAGTGATGGGAGTGCACTGGGCTGATAATAAAATTTTAATTTTACATAAATGTTATCAGATTATTTGGAGAGACTTTTTTCCCCCCCCTAGTTTCAGGATTTAATTTGGTAACCTTGGGATTTTCAAGTTTTAGCCCGAGTTTTGAGCATTTATAAATTGTATTTCTCTTATGTATATCTGCTGTCTTTATCCTTCTCATTTGCCTCCAGGTATACATACCTATGAAGGAAAGAAAAAAGAGAGGGGCAGAGGGAGAGAAAAAGAAAAAATGGAGGGAAGGAAGCAGGGAGAGAGAAAAGAATTTCCAGTTATGTATCTCTTGAGGTGATATGGCTCTCTGAAAAATAAATTTAATCCCTCAAAGGAAAGCAATTAGATCGTATTTGAGACTTAAATAACAAAGCCTCCTTCGTATTTAGTGTGAGATCAAGGAAAGCTACAGGAAAGGGGACGGGAGCGTTGGCTTGTCAGCTGGCAATGCTGCTGCTTTGTGTGAGCTGAGCTGTGCCACCTGATTTCTCCAGGCCTCAGTTTCCTTGTCTATTGATGGCAAAATTGGACAGGATGACCTCCAAGGCCCTTCCTCCTGTGCCCACTCTGTCAGCTGTCCTTGCCAGCATTGTCCACAGTGTACTTGGAATTGTTTTTGCTGAGAAGGGGAGGGAGAGAATCCCATGCTCGCTTGAGGGTAGGTCCTGGCTCTTGCACTTGTTTGTATTTCTCTAGAACAGCCTCTGGTATACTGCTGTTGCCAGTCTCTCACTCACCATGGAGGTGCTAACCCTGTGGTAGTGCTTTGTCTGGGTCAGTCGGGCACATTCAGTTTCTTGCTAACAATTTACTGAGATTTTATCTCACCCCCTTCTCCTTCCTCTTCCATGGTTTTAAAAAACAGTAGTTTACAGAAATTTAGCAAGTTTCTTATGCGTGCCCTGTAAGAAAATGATCATTTTAAAGTCCCCTTCCTCCCTGACTGGATCCCTGGTGGCACAGTGGGTAACAGCTCAGCTGCTAACCAAAAGGTCGACAGTTTGAATCCACCAGCCACTCCTTGGAAACCTTATGGGGCAGTTCTACTCTGTCCCATAGGGTTGACAATGAGTCATAATCGACTGGATAGCAGCATGTCTACCCTTACTGCAAGGAGCCCTGGTAGCATGATGGTTAAGCTCTTGGCTGTTAAATGAAAGGTTGGTGGCTTGCACCTACACAGCGGTTCCAAGGGAGAAAGACCTGGTGATCTGCTTCCATAAAAATCACCACCAAGAAAACCCTATGGAGTAGTTCTACTCTGTCACATAGGGTCCTTGTGATTCAGAATTGACTCAATGGCACCCAACAACAACATCCTAACTCTGGGCTCACAGGAGATTCCTTGGCCCTCACCTTCCTCAGGATTCAAATGGAAACAACAGAGCTTGAGCAATTTTTTTCAAAGTTGCAGAGTGCGTTTCAGTTATCATTTTTATACAAGCTGTATATTCTTTGAGTTTTACAGTAGCTCTGTGAGGTAGTCAGGATATTCACGTTAAATACATTTTAGGAAAGGGAAATTGAGGCCTAGAGAATTAAGTGCTTTGCCCAGTATCAAAAGCAACTAGGAGAGCTAGAGCATGCTCAGACCAGGTAACAAATCCAGAGCTTCTTACCTGAGACTCCCCCTTCCATGCCAAGTGCTCCTCATAGACATACCCCTCCCCCCAAAAAACCCAATGCCATCAAGTCGATTCCAACTCATAGTGACCCTATAGGACAGAGTAGAACCACCCCATAGAGTTTCCAAGGAGCGCCTGGCGGGTTTGAACTGAGCCATAGGATTTCTAAAACATTCATTTGACTTCTCAAGTGTGCAGATTCAAGAAAAAAGAGCAAACAAATGTAAAGCATTTGAAATCTATATTTCAGGTGTTTGTTCTCTTTCCCTGTCAGTGCAGATAACCAAAATACCCTCCTTCCGTCCCTTCTTTCCTCTCTCTCAGCATTCCACGCAGACGGGCTGGAGTGCAGGCCAGGGAACTAAACATGCTTCAAATTATTTAACAAAATGACTAGAAAATAGTGTAAATCAGGAAAGGCCATACTTCTGATTTTTATGGTAAGAATTAGCATTCTGTTAGGGTGTGCACAAAGTGCCTGTCTAGACTGATGTAATTATATCAGTTAAATCACTCAGGATTATTATTTTAAGTTAAAAAAAAAAAAAATTAGGCACAAAGTTGAGTAGAGAAAGAAGCCGGAGCTGATGATGCCTTATGGATTCTCAATGGGCTTTTGCAGGCCAAGAGTCAAATAACCACTTGGGGCCACAATTTTCCAATTTTTACATTAACATCTGGTGTTGAATGTCGGCCATTTGCTCTGCTGCGTCACATTTCATTCCTCACTGAGAAATCATAAACTTTTGCAATACCCTAGCCCAAGTGTCTCATAGAGCTGCCTGGAAGCCAGAACTAAATGACCCATGTGTTTCAAAATGCTCATTGCAAAAGATTTGGAGGGCTTTGCTGGGCTCATCTGTAGGTCTGAAGCTATGACTTAACCAGGGAAGGGGCCTATCTGTCCGCATATTTCAAAATTTCCTGGAAGATTTGTTCCTGTAATTCGTGCAGAATGCAAATCAGCTTGGAACTGCATACGTCAATGTTCAGAGTTCAAGAAATAAAAACGATTATTTGGCCAGAAATTCCTGGCTACATCAATTCAGATTCCTGTAAGTTTTATTAGGACTAGTTTAAATTTTTCATAAACTATAGCCCTGGGCTTTTATAGAAAAATCTTATTGAACTAAGATGTTTGGACAGATGACAGTTACTTATTTTGGAAGTAAAGCAATGATTAGAGTGATCTAGTCCCTTCACACCTTGTTGCCACAAAAGCTTCCATGTCCCCTGCCTCTTGCCCATTTCACTTCTGGTCCTCTTTCCTGACTACACTTTCTCAGCGTGCAATGCTATATGGATATATAAGTACCAAGTGTCATACAGAGATTGGGCAGAAATTATGTTGACTCTAGAATGTCCTCAGAAAATGTTTTGAATAAAATTCCTGTTACCCAACTTTCTAGAGATGATATCACTCTTGTTAAATGATAATTAAAGAAAATTAATATGGCTCGTGATTAGGTGGTTGGGGAAAACATTTAAATTATGTAACAATCAGCTTGGCATTGACGCTGACCACTAAGACTGGACCTATGCCATTAACAAGCAGCACTGCCCAGCTACAGCCTGCTGACTCGACCTGTCTGATCCCAGTGAAGTCACGCAGGAAAGCAATACATATTTTCCTTTCCAGGTGCATACTTGGTCTGGGGAGCCTACAGGTGGTGCAAACAGTTAATTCGCTCAGGTGCTTACTGAAAGGTTGAAAGTTCAAGTCCACCTAGAGGGCCTTGGAAGAAGAGATGGCAATCTACTTCTGAAAAATCACCCACTGAACACCCTATGGAGCACAGTTCTGCTCTGACGCACTGACGGTGCCGTGTGTGGTGCCATAGGGTCGACTAGAAGGCAACTTGTTAACTGGTCTGAACTAAATAAAAACAAGATTTTTAAGTCAAGTCATCCATAAGGTACCACAGAACAGGTCAAGATATTTCCTTGGTACTGCTTTGCTGTACCAGCTAAAAGTCTATGCTTTATAGAGCTATGTGATGATGTGTTTTGAACAACAGAATAGTTTCTATCTGCATTACAGTAATGTTGAAATTTCTTTTGGTATTGTGAATGGCTTCTTATCTGTATAAGTTACTGATATTATTAATTTTTTACAAATAAAATACTTATAAATAATTATCACTGATGAGTTTGGGGACCACTGGTCGACAGGACTTTGTCGCATGGTCTGTCTCCTTCTCACAGTGCTCAGCGTGAGGTTCATATGCTGTTCACACCTAGTAGACATTTCATTATCTCCACAGCAAGCCTGCAACACAGGGAGCGTGTGGAGGTGCAAGTGCAAGATAAAAAATCTCCCGTTCCTGTCATTGGGAAGGTTCTAATCTCGTGTCTGCCTACTGTGCAGTATGCAAAACACGTTTCATTGAATCTAAGATACCAACATTTGAAAGATGCACCCTTTTATATACTACTTGAAAACAAAACCTACTGCCAATTAGAGTTACAAAGATGCCATTGGACATAAGACTTATCCCTGATTTCAGGGATGTTGAAATATGAAATATGGCAAACAGTGGATTGTAGGAGGTTGAAAAATGACTGGTGAAAAATAAAGGCAGTGAGTGGTGACTACTGCTTTAAGAGGTTTGATGGCAAAGGAAGGAGACAGAGGGGGACCATATTTTGAATAGTTATTAGGGCAGAAGAAACATTTTTATTCCTCGGGAAAAAGAAAAGAAGCACAATGAACTCTATTGAAGGCCAAGGAAAAGGGAGCATCTAGAGAAGCCAGAGGCCCGAGGGTGGCACAAATGGTTAAATGCTTGGCCACTAACCAAAAGGTTGGTGGTTTGAATCCACCCAGAGGTGCCTCAGGGGAGAGGCCTGGTGATCTCCTTCCAAAAGGTCACAGCCATTCCAAATTTTATGAAGCAGTCCTACTCTGAAACACATGGGATCGCCATGAGTCAGAATCAGCTTGACAGCAATGGGTTTGGTTTGGCTTGGAGAGGCAGGAACAAGAGGGCCCTCTCTGGGAAACATTTCAGAGAGCCTTTCTAAACCGATTGCCATTGGTTCCAGCTCGTGGGGACCCCGTATGTGCCAGGGTAGAGCTGTGCTCTATAGGGTTTTCAGTGGCTACTACTTTCACAGTAGATCTCCAGGGCTTTCTCCAAGGTGCTTCTGGGTGAACTGAACCCCTAACATTTTGGTTAGCAGGTGAATGTGTTAACCATTTCCACCACCCAGGGACTCCTCCCAGTCCACAGACAGGATAAATAAAGTCCAGGACAGCTCCCCCCGGACCTCATGGGTCTGCTGTCTGGTGAGAGAGCATCACTTCCTCCTTAGGACCCTGCTGCATAGCCCGAGGAGCCCCTGGGATTTACCTGGCATCATACTCCCAAGTTAACCTGATTAATTTACTTGTATCTGTGTTCTGTGACATGGTCCTTAAAAAAAGAATGAGAAAGCTACTTATTGCTTGGTTGATTTATCGATTTTACAGAGGAAGCAGAGTGGTGTGTGATTAAGAGCCAGAGCCGGGTCAGTAGCTTGGATTTAGTTACACCCCTCTAGGCGACCTTCTTAACCGTCACTTCGAGCTTTACTTTTCTGACACATGCAACTGGAAACCCTAGTGGTACAGTGGCTAAGAGCTACAGCTGCTAACCAAAAAGGTCAGTAGTGTGAATCTACCAGCCGCTCCTTGGAAACCATATGGGGCATTTCTAGTGTGTCCTACAGGGTCACTATGAGTAGGAATCCATTCGACAGCAGTGGGTTTGGGCGTGGCTCCTCTGAGGATCAGATGGGATGATGCTTGCTGCAAAACACTTGTCAGAGTGCCTAGCTCATAATAAAAGCTAAATAAACCTAAGCACTTGTTGCTAAAAAAGCAACCACAGCTTTGTGCTGCAGAAAGCTACATTTCACTTGCCCATAAGGAGATTTAACAAGGCTTTGGTTTGAAACTGTGGGCTCATGTAGGTTAGAGAGAGCTGGTTTGTCAGGGAGAAGAAGAAACTCTGGGGGTTGAGAAGAAGCCCCAGTGACTGAATGCTGGGAAAATCTGGATTCTCCAGACTAGAGATTAAGGAGTGGCACATTCCACTTGCCTCCCAACACTCCAAGAGTTGGCAGGTGGCAGGATATCTGAATGCTTGGGGAGTGATCAGCAAGAACCAAGGCCTTCCAGGCAATGTCTCCTGCCCCCTGTAATTTAGCCTGTGCCTGTGTCCGTACATGGAAAGCCAGACATCATTAGGGGCAACAAGGGGGCCTTGGAAACAACGGCATCCATCAGGGACTAGGAGTCTCTGGGTGATGCAAATGGTTAATGGATTTAGCTGCTAACAGAAAGCATGGGGTTCAAGTCCATCCAAACATGCCTTGGAAGAAAGGCCTGGCCATTTACTGAAAACTCAGACATCGAAAACTCTGACACGCATGGAGTTGCCATGAGTCGGGGTCACCACGAGTCGGAGTCAACTTGATGGCAACTTTTTTTTTTTTTTTTAATCAGGGACTAAGGACTAGGCCCTCTCATTTCGTGGGACAGGTATGACCTGAGATCCTTATAGGATCCAGGGGGCTGGGGTGGAGAGACTAGAGGTTCAGAGCCAGTTTAATTGGATATGGAAAAATAAAGGGGTGCAATACTTCTTATATCTGAGTTCTGTGGAGCAAACCCACATCTGTTAAATGATTCTTTGGTCTCCTGTATGATGGTCGTCATCATCATCAGCTCAGTCTGAGAAGGAATCCTAATGAATCCTATGTGAGCCCAGTCTGGGCTGCCTGTAGGGCTCTTATGCCACTCCTCCTAACTTTATTTCCTTTTAGCTATGCCATAGTGTTGCTCCCTAATACATCTACCCACTAGGCTGAAATCAAGGGTGTCAGGCCTGAGCCCTCGAAGACTATTCTAGACTGGACACTTATTCTTATCAACTCACATTTACTATTTACATGGACTTTCTATCTTATCGGAGCCCTAGTGGCACAGTGGTAAAGACCAAAAAGGTCAGCAGTTCGAATCCACCAGCCATTCCTTTGGAAACCCTAGGGGTAGTTCTACTCTGTCCTATAGGGTCCTACAGGGTCACTATAAGTTGGAATTGACTCAACTGCCACAGGTTTGGGTTTTGGTTCTATCTTATCTTCTGGCAAGTAGCCTAGGGAGTTCTCTAAAATATTGTCATAGATGAGCCAAAGGGATTTAGTTGACTTGTTGCTGGATAGAAGGTCTAACGTGGGTGCTGTGGGGTGACTCCAAAGAGGAACTATGTTTCTCTGGGTGTCAGGGAAGATTGAGTCAGGGTTGTAAGGTGAGTGGTTTCTCTTAGGGATCCTCCCTCACTCCAATTCCTACTCTTTTCACCACCCAACATTCCTTCCCCCGCCAGCTTACTTTTCTGAGTCTGTCCCACTGTTTTCTCAGTTATTTGCTGTAATACCTGTTCAAGTGTTCCAGGAGACTGTCCTGCATTCTAGCAAGGGATCACACTTTCTGTTTCATGCAGGAGTCCTCTACAGAATAAGCCTACAAATGGCAACCCACCTCTGCTCAAATGGTCCCAGTAGTGCAGCACTCATGAGCTCAAGACAGCTGAATCCTTACTGGACAACCCCATTGGTGAGGAGCTCCTCCTTTCTGATCAAAGGTATGTTGCCCATAATCACAACCTATTGCTCACTTCTGCCCGTGGGGAAGGGACTGAATAAGTCCCTTTCATATGACAGCTCCTCGAATATTTGAGAACAGTTCTTATATCTCCTGTAATTGTCACTTCTCCAAGGTAAGCAGCAGCTTTATGACTCCTGTAGTCTTTAAAGTCGTCTTTAGTCTAGACAGTGTGGGTTAGAAAAGTCCCTGAACTCAATTTTTTTTTTTTTTTTTTTGATCTTCCTTGTGAATCTTAGCCAAATCTGGGAGGCTGACAACATATGGAGAATTGTAAACCGGGAAAAAGGTGGTGGTGTTGAGAGAAAAGCTTCCAAAGAATGAGCAGCTGATGTCCAAAGCCTAGTGTAGGGTAGGCTGCACATTCTTGGCATAAAAGAACTGATGAAGAAAAACCAGAAACAAAAAAAATATATACTCCAATAGTAAAAGGAGGGTCTTGAGGATCATGGAGGTTTAGAAAGGAGGAATTCAAAAAATGAATAAGTAAATAAACGAGACCTGTGCGGTCGAGTCAATTCCAACTCATAACAACCCTATAGGACAGACTAGAACCACCCCATAGGGTTTCCAAGAAGTGGCTGGTGAATTCAAACTGCCGGCATTTTGGTTAGCAGCCGAGCTACTGCACCACCAGGGGGCTCCAAGAGGAATAGTCGGGGAGAAAGTCATAGAAGCGGAGAATATTGAGTTGTAGGTAAGAAGTGAAAAAAATCTACAATGTGCATAGCCTGGTGTCATGGATTGAATTGTGTCCCCCCAAAAATATGTGTCAGCTTGGTTAGGCCATGATTCCCAGTATTTCGTGGTTGTCCTCCATTTTGTGATTGTAATTTTCTATTAAGAGGATTAGGGTGGGATTGTAACACCACCCTTACTCGGGTCACCTCCCTGATCCAGGGTAAGGGAAGTTTTCTTGGAGTGTGGCCTGCACCACCTTTATCTCTCAAGAGATAAAAGGAAACAGAAGGAAGCAGAGAGTTGGGGACCTCATACTACCAAGAAAGCAGCACCAGAAGCAGAGTGCGTCCTTAGGACACCGGGTCCCTGTGGCTGAGAAGCTCCTCGACCAGCAGAAGATTTGAGGACAAGGACCTTCCTCCAGAGCTGACAGAGAGAAAGACTTCCCCTGGAGCCGACACCCTGAATTTGGACTTGTAACCTACTAGATTGTGAGAAAATAAATTTCTGTTATAGCAGCACTAGTTGATTAAGACACCTGGCCTCCTGGGAAAAAGAGGGGAGAGCAAAGCCCTTCAGCTACTAGCTGTGGGAGTTTAGCAAAGACACACATCCTCTTCAAGCCTGTTTTCCCACCTGGAAAATGGGGATCATTTGATGTTCCTTGCAGGGGTATGAGGATTACATGAGAGCAGCTAGCATTTTTTTTTAGCTCTTGCTGTGTGCTGTATTGTGCTAAGCCTCACCTGCATTATCTCATTTAATTCTCACAACAACCCAATGAGGTGGGTACCATTATTTTCCCCACTTCTAAGTAAGGGAACTGAACCCAAGAGAGGTTAATTAACTTGTTCAAAGTCAAATAACGGAGGAGCTCAGATTCAAACCCAGGGAGTCTGGTTCCACCGTGGCCTGTGATTTTAACCCAGATTGTGTATTTAGTCTTCATAGTTTCTGGTGGCTTAGTTTTTGGTCACAAGTGTGCATACTTGCTATTTATGCTCTCCTTTTTCTCTGGTTCCTTGAGACATCCAACACTACCCTTCGTTATTTCTTAGCTTTGTTTGTTTCTTCAACTTTCAACCAATTGGAAAGAAGAAAAGAGAAGACTATTTTCTTTGAAAGTTACAGCTTTTGCTTTTGTTTAAGAAAATGGTAGAAAGTCAGCACCTGCCTCGAACTAACATCAGGCATGTGTCCATCTTCCATGGAGCCCTGTTTTGGTGAGTCTCCAGACACACATTCTGGAATCAATCACAGGAAATTCCAGTATGCAGGTAGCTTCTCCTCATATTTCTTTATAACTCCCTCAGCATTTGTATTAAATGATTTATGGCCATTAAAATATTCTTCAGCCAGGTTAGCCAGAAGAAGATGAGCCATATTTTGGGGTCAGGCACTGGAGTTCTGAGGGACTGAGATATTTGGTCACTTTTGGTTGCTGGCTTCCAGTTTTGGGTATTGGTCACTGGCAGACAAACCTACCATTTTTCCTTTCAATCGAGGCACTACATTTTTGTTTCAAATGTGATCCCAGGTGGATTGAAAAATGGGTAGTCTGTTAGAAAGTTTATTTTGAGTTCCCTTTATCATATTGAAGGTTGCTAAGAACAATACACCTATTCCATGCCAAGAAATTAGTCTCATTAACCTAGATATCACAAAAAATTTTTTTGCTCTAACATTTCCTCACATTCCTCCATCAGCTTTCTGTGGGAGATCATTTTTGAGCCTTAATTCTGC
Source organism: Loxodonta africana (assembly GCF_030014295.1). Taxonomy (NCBI): domain Eukaryota; kingdom Metazoa; phylum Chordata; class Mammalia; order Proboscidea; family Elephantidae; genus Loxodonta; species Loxodonta africana. The sequence continues at coordinate 4,803,885 of NC_087351.1, forward strand.
ACATAATTAAATTGGAAATATGGAGATATTTAGCAAGTTACAAAGCTTGGTTTCTTATTCTATGATTCCCAGGGGCCCACTTGATTAAGAACGATCCCCAAACCTAAAAACCTCTGCATCCTTGTAGCTGAATTTGTTTTGGTTAGAAATAAGACGTTGTTTTTAGCTGCCTTTGAAGCCACTCCAACTCACGGTGACCTTATGTATTACAGAATAAAATGTTACCCAGTCCTGAGCTATTTTGATGATTGTTGGTAAGTTGGAGTCCATTGTTGCTAAGGGCCATCCAACCTATATACTATATGAGACAATATTCTGTTGTGACCCGTAGAATTTTCCCTGGCTAATTTTCAGAAGTAGATTGCCAAGCCTTTCTTCTGTCTTATCCTGGAGGCTCTGCTGAAATCTGTCCACCATGTGTGACCCGGCCAGTATTTGAAATACTAGTGGCATAGCTTCCAGCATCATAGCAACATGCAAGCCACCACAGTATGACAAATTGATAGACAGGTGAATGGAAGATAAAATATACCCGCCAATCTCAGTGAACTGGTTATCCTATCTCTGCTTCTACAGCCTTTTATCCAACCCTCTATAATCATACTTATTATGTTGTGTGCTAATTACATACTTATACATCTCTCTGCTCCTCTAGACAGAGAAGTCCTTCAGGAAAGGATTCATGAGTTATTTGCCTTTAAATTTCCAATGCATTGCACAGTTCCTGGCAGATAATTTATTGTCACAATATTTGTTAAATGAATGAATGGTCATGATTCAGACTTATTGCTGAAATAAAAGTCCTGTTCTGCACAAAGCATTGACGTGGTCTTTTTGGAAGCATTAGACTTGGAAACACATCTCCCATTTAACCAAGGATGCACGAATACTGTGTGCTGACCACATCCTGGAAAAAGTCTATAGTTTCATTACTTTAATCATTCTTCTGGGTCAATATCCTGCATGGGGTAAAACCCCACAGGAGTTACTAAGCCCTTAAAAATACCTCATAGGCTAAATCCCACACATTGAAGTTCTATTTTAAATGATCTGCAGTCTTTCGGGCTTTAGGAAGTGTCTCCTGTCTGACCAGTAAAATATTTTTCCTTGGACTTGACTTTTTATATTTTCCTCAGCCTAGGTTGCTTTTACTCCTGGAAGCATCTAGAAATACCCATGCACCCCCACCACCTCTACTTCCTTTTACCCACACCATGGTGTAGCTCCATATGTCCACTCACTGGGCTAAAGTCAAGGGTCTCAGGCCTAAGCCCCCAAAGGCTGTCATTACTCATTTTATCTATTAATGTTGCATGGCACTTTGAATCTCTTGGGAAATGAGGTGGACTACAAGTACATAAACTAAGCATATGACTGGGATTAAAATTGGACACTTTAGGGGGAGGTGGGTGGAAGTTGGCTTTCTCCCTTCCAGTGGCTCACTGTGTGGTCATGGGGAGGTGGCTTAATTCATCATTGTTTTCTGCTTCTGTTAACTGATGACATTTCTGAAGTAGAAAGTTGGAAAACAGTGGCTTGCAGGTTATTTATTTATTTTTTCCAGAACAGTAATCAGTCGTGGCACTAAGAAGAACCCACATTCATGCCTCAGCAGTTCTTTCTATCCCCAAAAGAATCGTGAGGGTTTTGTTCTTCAGAGCCTTGGGGCGAGGATGCCTCATGGGAGACTCTTGCTGCTTCTTGGCAAATCAATTAATCAAGCAAGAGGCTGTATAGCCGAAATCTGTAGTGGATACAACCCAAAACCCACTGCCATCGAGTTGATTCTGGCTCATAATGATCCCACAGGGTTTCCAAGGCTGTACTCTTTACAGAGGCAGACTGTCATATCTTTCCGGTGAAGAGTGGCTGGTGGGTTTGAAGCACCAACTTTTCAGTTAGTAGTTGAAAGTTTTAACCACTTTGCCACCAGGGTTCCTTGTAGGGAATACAGGAGCAGTATAAAACACAGTCTAGATCCTCAAGGGGCTTTAGGTCACTGAGGAGCAGAGCCTGATATATGGCAGATAAGAGCCATCGAAACGGTCCTATACTTGGAATCAGAACACCTGGATTCACGGCCAGGCTATGGGATTGTCTGCATTTCACCTAATTTTTCCAGACTTCATTCTCTTACCTGTCAAAGAGAGCTAATAGTGAAGCTGTCCAAAAAACTCATTGCCATTGGGTCAATTCCACTCATATCGACCCTGTAGGACAGAGTAGAGCTGCCCCATAGGGTTTCCAAGGCTGTAAATCTTTACAGAAGCAGACTGCCGCATCTTTCTCCCTTGGAGCGGCTGGTGGATTTGAACGGCCAAGCTTTTGGTTAGCAGCCGAGTGCTTTAACCACTCCATCAGCAGGGCTCTTCTAGTGGGGCTGTAAACAAACAAAAAACACCAAACCCATTGCTGTGTGGTCAGGATTAAATGAGAGAAGGAACACAGAAGAGTTTACAGCTTGCAGAGTAATATATCAGGAGTACATGTTATAATCGATGTTTATACTTCATACAAAATAATGCACTGGAAAGTACGGATTTTGGAGACATACAGAGCCCTGATGGCACAATGGTTAAACATTTGGCAGCTAACAGAAAGGTTGGCAATTCAAACCCGTCCAGTGTCTCCATGGAAGAAAGACCTGGTGGTCTGCTTCCATAAAATTACGCCAACGGGGCAGTTCTGTTCTGTCACATGGGGTCGATGCATTGAAAACCACAACAGCAGAGACTTGGATTCCTATGTCCTTAGCAGCCGTCTGGTTTGGGGTAAGCATAAAGCAGAGTGGTTGGCACCGAACAAGTGAAAGCTTCATGATCACTGCAGTATAACAATAGAAACAGTATATAATTTGGTTCTAAATTGTTTGCCTAGAGTCTATGGACACTGTTGGAGTTCAGAGAAGAGGTAACCCCTTAATCCATTGCTGTCGAGTCGATTCCGACTCATAGCGACCCTATAGGACAGAGTAGAACTGCCCCATAGAGTTTCCAAGGAGCGCCTGGTGGGTTCGAACTGCCGACCTCTTGGTTAGCAGCCATAGCACTTACCGCTATGCCACCAGGGTTTCCAGAGAAGAGGTATGCTAGCTGTATTTGGAGTCTTCTTAAAAAAGGCTTTATGGAAGAGGGCTGACTTGAGCAACAGGCTGTAAAAGAACAGGAAGCTCTGCTTAGTAGACTAACCCAACACCCGGTGCCGTCGAGTCGATTTTAAACACTATTATTTATCCAAAATGGAGTCCCTGGGTGTTGATGAGCAAGCTTTGCTCAGTAGACTAACCCAACACCCAGTGCCATTGAGTCAATTTTAAACACTAGTATTTATCCAAAATGGAGTCCCTGGGTGTTGCAAACAGCTAAAATGTTTGGCTGCTAACCAAAAGGATGGTGGTTTGAACCTACTTAGACACCCCTCTGAAGGTCTGGCCACTATTTCTGAAAAATCAGGCATTGAAAACCCTATGGAGCACAGTTTACTCTGACACACATGGGGTTTCTGTTAGTCAGAATCGACTGACACCAATTGGTTAATTTACCCAAAATAGTGTTCTGGCCTTAGACAGGGTAGCCCACTCCGGATCACACTTGTGTTCTTCTTGGACCTTCTAGTGTAGCTCCCTGCATGGGAGTCTTGGAGTCAACTATGTACCCATGTCTCTCTGAGTTCCAAAAGGGAGGGAACACATCAATCTCCTCTTTACAGTCCTTAAAGCCCAAACCAAACCCAACCCACTGCCTTCAAGTTGATTCTGACTCACAGTGACCCCATAGCATTTCTAAGGCTGTAAATCTCTACTGAAGCAGACTGCCAGGTCTTTTCCCCTCGGAGCAACTAGTGTTTTCAAACTGCTGACCTCTTGGTCAGCAGTTGATCACTTTAAACGCTGTGCTGCCAGGGCTTCTTACAGTGGTGGTTCTCAATGAATGTCACCTAGAGAGCTTTTAGAAATACCCATGCTGGGGCCCCACAGTGGACCCATTACATCAGAATCTCCAGGTGGGGCCTGGATATTGGTGTTTCTTCAAAGCACTCCAGATGTTTATAACACTAACCGAGTTGAGAAGTATTGCCTTCAAGCACCAACAACCTTTGAGGAGAAGTGCATTCAATTATTGAGATGGCTGTGGAATGGAATGTCCCAGAGGATGCACTGGACTGGGACTTGGAATATCAGGTTCTAGCTCCAGCTCTTCCCTGACTGCTATGTAAACCAGTAGAGTCCCTCAGCCTTCCTGGGCTTTGTGTTCTCATCTGTGAAGTAGGGAGCTTGGACTTTATGTCTCTTTGAGCCCTGACCAATGGTCGCACAGTGGTTAAGTGCTCAGCTGCTAACTGAAAAGTCGATGGCTCCAACCTGCCAGCCAAGAGAAAGATGTGGCAGTCTGCTTCCATAAAGATTTACAGCCTTGGAAACCCTATGGGGCAGTCTACTCTGTCCTACAGGGCGGCTATCAGTCAGAATCCACTCATGGGTTTTAAGTCCTATGGTTGGTGATGTAGCCAAGTAGGCGTCACCCCAGCTCTCTGGTTTGAGGAGCCAGGTTTTGTGCTCCTCTCGCCTCTCCTTGTAAGTACACTCTCCTTTTCTCCATCAGCCCCACCCAGCTGGGCATCGGTGAAGCGCACCAATACATTTGAAAACTGTTTTCGTCCTTCCCCAAGAAACGGCATGACATGGTCAATCTGTGTTTATTTTATTTCTAATGAAGGAAATGTGCCTCATTTATTGGAAGCCCTTTGTGATAGGAGGCGAGGACCTCCCCCTGCAGTCTGGCAGCTGAGAGCGGAGTTGCCGGCTGCACCCCACCTGCTTTCCATACGCAAACCTTGTGAAGTTTCCTGTGGACACAGTGCAAACCAAGCCCCAGTTGCTGTTTCTGGCCCCAGTAACTCAAACCACATGCCTGGAAGGGAATCAAGTTGAATATGGGCTCCCCAGAGGCAAAAAGTAAGCAAGCGGCACCTTCTCTGCTTAGTCATGGACCCCTCTCTCATGGACCAGTCAATGGCCAAAGCTACAAAGTAATCAAAAATGTTAGCTCTGAAAATTACTGTGGACTCCAAGTAGGCCACCTGATGCTTCTTAAAATCCAGCCATCCTTTTTCACTCTTAATAAACAAAAGAAAAAAAATACAGAAAACAAACAAAACAGTTGCCGCCGAGTGGATTCCAACTCACGGCCACCCCATATGTGCAGAGTAAAACTGCTCCATAGGGTTTTCAAGGCTTTGACCAATCAGAGGCAGATTGCCCAGCCTTTCTAAGGAGGTACCTCTTGGGTGGATTCAAATCTCCAACCTTTTGGTTAAGTAGTTGAGAGCTTAACCATTTGCAGCACCCAGGGATTCCTATAAACAACAGAAAACCAAACCCGTTGCCATCAGTTCTGACCCATAGTGACCCTATAGGACAGAGTAGAACTGCCCCATAGAGTTTCCAAGGACTGCCTGGTGGATTCAAACTGCCGACCTTTTGGTTAGCTGCTGAGCTCTTAACCATAGAAGGAAGGTAGTATATGCACAGTGAGGAGTTTCATTTGGCATTGCAACTTCTCCATTTGAGCTTAGAGTCAGGAGGAGAGGCAGGGACAGTCCTGCACGTTGATCCTTGACCATTTTTGTGGGCTCTTAAATGAGCTTTAAAGGGCCACATGGGGTGAAGCTGCTACCTGGGCTGAATTGTCTTATGTTTGTGAGAGTTTTGAGGGGAGACCCTGAACCTGTACGTGGTTGGCAGCAACAGGTATTCTAGGAAAAGGCCATCCTGAAGGATAGTAGCCACGAATCCTCTAGAAAACAGTCCCTGACCACACTGCCCTTCTGACGATTTGTAAATAATATTTCCTGTTAGGAACCCCATATGAGCTTCGGCTCAGTATGGTGTTGTAGAAAAAAAAACACAGGCTCTGGACCCAAAATGGAGTCACATTCTCTCTACCCCAGTTAACTGTTTCTATATCTAACCCAAGTCATTTAACATACTCTGAACCTCAGCTTCCTCATCTGCAAAATGGGAAGAATGGTAATCTACCTCAGAGGGTTGTTGCAAGAACTAGACCACATATTTAAGTAGTTAAACAAATGGGCTCTGAAGCCGGGATGCTTTGGTTCAAATACCACTTTGTCACATGCAACCTCTGTGGCCTTGGGTGAGTTAACTATTGTCCCTCTGCGTTGATTTTCTTATCTATAAAATGATGATAATAATAGAACCCACCTCATGGGGGGTTGGTGTAAGCCTTCAATTAGTTAATCCCTGTAAAGCTCCTGGAAATGTGGCTGACACATAGTAAACGCTCAATAATAGGAAGAGTTAATGTTTATGGCACTTTATAGTCCCTAACACAATGCCTGACATACCATATATGCCCAATGTCTGCTGATTATTATGACTACTAGGGCTATATTCTACTCAGTGGGGTAAGGAACATCTGTCCTTACTTCCCATTTCCTCCCTCTTGACCTCCTGTTATGATTCAGATGTGACTCCCCTGAGGTGTCATTCTTGAAGGGGAAGGAGCAAAGACAGTAGGCTGAGCAGCCCAGGCCTGGTGGGGGAGCCCAGGCCAAGGACTTTCTGACCTTTCCACAGGAAGAGGAGAAGACACAGCAGCCCTCACTTTCCCTGGGCTCTCACTGAGTCATGATAAGTCATGCTCCTTGGGTCCCACCCCTGTGGAGAAAGATGCCTCTGCAGGAGCTAGACAGTATGTGGCTCAGCTCCCAAGCTCTGTGTTCAGCCAGGATCTGATGGGGCTGCCTGGAGGAATTCTGGTTTGCAGGATAACTCCCTCTGGCAGCCATGGAGAAGGCTGGATAGGCACCTGTCTCAAAGAGGAACGTTATCTTCTGGGTACAGGAAGAGTAGAGAGTAAGCAGTTTCATTTGTCGGCTCTAGCATAGTTGCTATCTTTGTCTTTAAAATTGTTGTTGTTAGTTGCATCGAGTTGGCACCAACTCATGGCAACCTTATGTAAACAGAATTAAATGTTGACCCATCCTGTGCCATCTTCATGAACTTTCCTATGTTTGAGTCCATTGCTGTTCTCTAAAATTAGCCAATGCCATGTTCCTACAAAGGAATAACCTTGATGCTCTTTCATTTGTTACATAAATATCATAGGGCCCACCATGTACCAGGCACAGAGCTAGGAATTCCTTCAAAGGGCTCACATCAAGGGAAAGAAGCTAACACAAAATCCTAAATAATTACTACTTAATATTTTAAGCGTATAAGTGGGTTCAAAGTCCAAGGGGAGCTTAGCGGGGGATAGGGGGACAGATCACGCAAGGTTTCACAGAGGAAATGGTGGTTGGTTCCCAGGAACAGACACACCTGAATTAAAATTCCACCTCTGCAACTTGCTCTGTGATTTTGGAGAAATTTTCTTAATCTTTCTGAGCCTTGGTTTCTCTATCTCTAAAATGAGGATAATAGCAGCTTCTTTAAGGGGTTTGTGTGTGAATTGTGTGAGACAATACACATAAAATGGTGTGCTGGCAACATAGAAGTGATTAACCATTAGCTGTTTTTATCAGGGAGAGTGTACATGTACTTAAAAATCCCATGTAATCATTTAACAAGATTATACTTCTTAGAAGCAAGGATGGTGAGACTTCATCTCAGACACTTTGGGCGGGTTCTCAGGAGGGATCAGTCCCTAGAGAAGGACATTATACTTGGTAAAGTAGAGGGTCAGAGAAAAAGAAGAAGACCCTCAAAGAGATGGATTGACACAGTGGCTCCAACGATGGGCCCAAGCATAAAGATGATTATGAGACTGGTGCAGGCAGTGTTTCGTCCTCTTGTACACAGGGTGGCTTTGAGTCGGAAGCAACTCGGCGGCACCTAACAACAACATGGCATACTTGGAATTTCCTTCTTAAGTTTTCTTTTCATGGATGGACTGCATCAGAGCCTGAAATCCTGCAGTCAGGGCTGCTGAAGACTGTCCAGTTTGCCTGAGATCTGTAGACATTCAGAGTATGCAGGGATGAGTCCAAGAGGCAGATCCCTGCACACATACAGCCTCAGTAGGGCTTTCACTGAGGGGCCCACACATTGCCATTTCTGCCCATACCTTCTAGCCTTACAGGAAGTCTGCCAGGGCCATCCACATGGTTGGCTGCATCCCAAAGTTAGAGAGAAGAAGAAAGAGAGGGAATTTCTCAGCAGGGTCGAGGTCACCTTGAGTTCACACACCATGTGATTCTTCCTATGAAAACCTCTATACCTTCTGTGGAGGAAGGATTCTCTGTGTGACGTGTGACCCTCTCCCAAATTGCTCAGCAAGTGCCTATTGAGTGCCAGCTTGTGCCAGGAATGTGGGTCATAAGTGCTTGCCATCCTCTATTGATTCTATATAAAATAAGAAAAATGGTGGCAATGTCCCTAAGAGAACAGCAGTTTGGAGCCATTCAGCACAGATTTTCCTACAAGTATCCTTGGTTCTCTCTATTTTGCCATCTTCCATCAGTTCCATTGGACCATGTCTCCACTTTTATTTTTTGAAATCTCTTCCTGCCCTCTCATTATGCAGACTTGCCACTAGACATCTTTGAGTGCCTGGTATTCACTGGCTAGCCAAGGAGAGGCTTGATAGCGGCTTGGGTGGAGTCAAAACTAAGTGCGATTTATTCCTTACTACCTTTATGGTAGAATGCTCCTTGGAAGCAAGGATGCAGAGACTGCATCTCACATACTTCGGACATGTTGTCAGGAGGGATCAGTCCCTGGAGAAGGACATCATGTTTGGTAAGGTAGACGGTCAGTGAAAAAGAGGAAGATCCTCAACAAGATGGATTGACACAGTGGCTGCAACAACGGGCTCAGCCATAGCAACAATTGTGAGGATGGTGCAGGAGGGGACGGTGTTTCCTTCTGTTGTTCACAGGGTCGCTATGAGTCAGAACCAACTCAACGGCACCTAACAACAACCTTTATGGTTATTTAACTTTGAGTTCTTTTTTGGTATTTATGGATTTGATTTATTATTCTATGCACACTATATTATTGCAATTCTGAGATTGTTTTCTCAATGATGAGTATCCAATCAGAACACACCTTTGGGGTCAGGGGCCATGCTTTCCCAATCTTTCACATTTCTGATTTCTTTTAAGGGCAGCATCAAAGAAAGTTTCAAAAAACAACTCCTTAAAACAGGGATGAAGTATATCTGTGATCTGTTTTGGTATAGTGCTACCAGAAGAATGTAGTTGGAGTTCAGGAACTTTCCAGATATTTCTGAAATGCCTATTATTCAAAGTTGACCTAAAATAAGATAGGATCAGGTCTGGCCTTCACATACTTTTCCACTCGTCTCACAGGACACCCCTCCTCACTCTATCCTTAAGACTCACTGGCTCACTTCAAGTACTTCACAGACAGTACTTTGTATCCTCTGTCTGGAATGCTTCCTTCCTGTCCTGTGCACCTTAGAGATCTTAACTCAGTTAACTCTTTCTTAGAAATCTCCCCTGATTACCCTCACTAGGTAAAATCCCTTTCTTTCTAATGTTCTTACAGCTCCTTGTGCTTGTCTTTCAGGAAACTTAATACTTAAAATGCTTATTTATGCACTCAACCAATGTCAGCTTCCCTTTCTAGATGGTAAGCTGTATGAGAGCAGGGCTTGTGTCTATTTTAATTCGTCACTGTACTTTAGTGCATAGCATATAATAGGTACACAATAAAGCTTGTAATGAATGATTTTTAATGAATGTTGACATTTAAATCAGTCCAAAATTAATAACTGGGAGATAATGTGCTGAGACTTACTGAGGATAAAAAAGGAAAAATCCTGTAAGCTACAAGGGTGCCAACAACAGAAATGAGGTTGAGTGGTGGAGAGCAGAGTGGACTAAGGAGCAGGCCCAGAGAACACGAAAATCAGATGGTGCTATAAAGCAAGGTATCGCAATGGAGTGGGCTTCATTAAAGGGTGAGAGAATGAGGTTGTGACCGGTTGTTGGTAAGGCTGAGTAACATCTGTGTATTAGTTATCTATTGCTGCATAACAAAGTACTCCAAAACATAGAGGCTTAAAACAGTTATTATCTCATAGTTTCTCTGGGCATGTTTTAGTTGGGTCTTCTGCTCTGGGTCTCTCACAAGACTGCAATCAAGATGTTGGCTGAGACTGCATCTGCCCTCCCCCAGAGACAGAGAATTTTACTGAATTAATGATACACACATTATTCAAACCAAAGTGGTTAAGAGCTATGGCTACTAACCAAGAGGTCATCAGTTCAAATCCACTACATGCTCCTTGGAAACCTCATGGGGCAGTTCTATTTCGTCCTATAGGGCCACTGTGACTCAACTGACTTCTGATTGACTTGACGGCAACAGATGTGTTTTTTTTTTTGTTTTTTTATATCAATGTAGTTGCCGGGTTCTAACTCTGTAAAGTACACGTGCACACACAACTTGTATTTTTTTTTTCAATAATTTCTTTGTCTTTTTTTTGGTGAAAATATGCACAGGAAAACATACACCAATTCAACAATTTCTATATGTATGATTCAATGGCATTGATAAATTCTTTAAGTTACGCAACTATTCTTGCTATCCTTTTCCAAATTATTCTCCACCATTAAGATAAACTCACTGCTCCCAAGCATCTCATCTAATCCTTCAAGTTGCTGCTGTCAATTTGATCACATATAGATAATTCTTTAAAACAGCACAATGCTCAAGGCAGACATTTTTACTAATTAAGCTAAACTATCATTTGGTTAAGTGCTACAGCTGCTAACCAAAAGGTCAGCAGTTTGAATCCGCCAGGCGCTCCTTGGAAACTCTACGGGGCAGTCCTACTCTGTCCTATAGGGTTGCTATTAGTCAGAATCAACTCAATGGCACTGGGGTGGGGTTTATCATTTGGTTAGGAGCCGTGGTGGCACAGTGCTAGTCTGCTAACGAAAAGGTCAGCAGTTCAAAACCACCAGCCACTCAGCAGCAGAAAGATGTGGCAGTTTGCTTCCATAAAGATCAGTCTTGGCAGCAGTTCTACTCTGTCTTATAGGGTTGTTATGAGTCGGAATCTACCCAGTGGCAGTGGGTTTGGTTTTAAAAAGACTTTCTGGGGATATTTTTGGTTTAAGGTTTACAGTTTAGAGATTATCTCTGGGCAGTGGTTTCAGGGTTCATTCAACCTCAGTGGCTCCAGAAAGTTTGGATTCTTTGAGAATTTGAAATACTGTTCTGCATTGTTCCCCCTTTTGATCAGGATTTTTCTATAGAATCTTTGATCAGACAGTTCAGTAATGGTTGTGGCAGTATTCTCATCTAAAGACTTGACTGGAGAAGGATCCATTTCCAATCTTATTGGTGTGGCTGTTGGTGGAATTCCGTTCTTCATGGGCTGTTGGACTAAGGGTCATTTTTGGTTCCCTGCCATGTGAGCCTCTCAGTGCAGCTCAGAACATGGCATCTGGCTTCATCAAAGTGAGTAAATGAAAGGGCAAAAGAGAGTGCAAGAAAGGGAGTGAGAGCAAGGCAGAAGTCACAGCTTTCTGTAATTTAACCTTAGAAATGATGTCTTACCATTTTTGCCATAATCTTTTAGTTAGAAGCAAGTCACTAGATCCAGATAACACTCAAGTGGGGGGAGGGGGGAGGAATTACACAGGGGGCAGATATCACTGAGGACCATTTCAGACTCTGCACACCAATCTGTGATTGATGCTGTAAGCTGGAACTGGGAAGAAGGGCAAGGTGATTATGTTTGTATTTCAAAGGCTATGCATTTATGAGCTGTGTTTATTATCAGGCATAAGAGACAAGGAAAACTGGGAGAAGCATGGTTCGCATTCTTGCACATTGCAGACGTTCAAGTGGAAGGGAAATGCTGTGATAAAGCATTTCTTTCTGTCTGGATCCTGGTTTAGGAAATCCATTTTAGACAGAGACAATAAATTGTGAGAAAGATGGAGACAGATACAGAAAAGAAGGCAGGATTTTGAGGTAGGTGCACTCATACAACTCAAGTTCTGAGAACAAGAAGTGGTTGGGATAAAGTCCCATGTTCCTAGTCCTGTTAAGGTTGCTGCCACATCCCACATCCACCCTCTCTGAGGTCCTTCTCCAGCCTCTTCTGAAGGTCGAGAGAAGTGTAAGTCACACCAGTGATTGTCTGGGTATTCCTATAGAGTTGCTGTAAGTCAGAATAGACTCAACAGCAACAGGTTTGGTTTTGTTTTTCAAAGACAGTATGCCTATTGTCATTACAGACTGTGTTTGTTTCATTAACCCTCTACTGATCGTGTGCTGATTAGGAGTCCAAGTCTGTAACCAAGAAGGTAAGACTGACTCGGATCACCTCAAACAGCAGAAAGCCCTTGGAAAGAAGCACTGTTGTTTTTGTGATAATCTTTTCTACCCTGATTTCTTTTTTGCTGTGGAAAGGAGTTATGTGTATAAATCTTTCTCTCCTAGCAGTGTTGTGGCTTCCCAGGGTTATCAGAGCTGGATCTGGTTCAGATGAAATTGTATGCAAGCAGTATGCGGGAGAGAATCGCAAACTGCCATCAAAAGAATACAGAATGGTTATAGAAAAATTGTGCTTACTCTGTTTTTCTGCCAATTGATACATTAGCTGCATCAAGGGACATGGCTTAACCTTAGGAAAATGATCTCGGGGATGGGAAGCTAAACTCTGGCTTCTGTGAGGAGTGGATAGCCTGCAGGTTTTGAGAGGAAGTGAAGTAAGACCAAATTTATGCTTCACTTCTCAAATAGTAGAGGATCGGCTAGATCAAAGAGAAGCTAACAATCTGGAAGTGCAGGCCTCCTCAGTTTTTAGCCTGAAGGAATTCCATTTGTATTTTTTTTTTTTTTTAAATTTTTATTAAGCTTCAAGTGAACATTTACCATTCCAATCAGTCTGTCACATGTAGGTTTACATACATCTTACTCCCTTCTCCCACTTGCTCTCCCCCTATTGAGTCAGCCCTTACAGTCTCTCGTTTCGTGCCAATTTTACCTTCTTCCCTCTCTCTCTATCTTCCCATCCCCCCTCCAGTCAAGAGTTGCCAACACACTCTCCTGTGTCCACCTGATTTAATTAGCTCACTCTTCATCAGTATCTCTCTCCCCCCCACTGACCAGTCCTTTTCATGCCTGATGATTTGTCTTCGGGGATGGTTCCTGTCCTGTGCCATCAGAAGTTCTGGGGAGCATTGTCTCTGGGATTCCTCTAGTCGCAATCATACCATTAGGTGTGGTCTTTTAATGAGAATTTGGGGTCTGCATCCCGTTGGTCTCCTGCTCCCTCAGGATTTGTCTGTTGTGTTCCCTGACAGGGCAGACATCGATTGTGGCCGGGCACCAACTAGTTCTTCTGGTCTCAGGATATTGTAGGTCTCTGGTTCAAGTGGCCCTTTCTGTCTCTTGGGTTCTTAGTTGTCGTGTGACCTTGGTGTTCTTCCTTTGCCTTTGCTCCCGGTGGGTTGAGACCAATTAATGTATTTTAGATGGCTGCTTGTTGGCATTTAGGACCCCAGGTGCCACAATTCAAAGTGGGATGCAGAGTGTTTTCATAATAGAATTGTTTTGCCCATTGATTTAGAAGTCCTCTCAAACCAAGTTCCCCAGACCCCAGCCCCTGCTTCGCTATCCTTTGAAGCTTTCATTTTATCTCGGAAACCTCTTTACTTTTAATCCTGTCCAACTAGGCTGACCTTCCATGTTTTGAGTGTTGTCTTTCCCTTCACCCAAAGCAGTTCCCATCTACAGATTGATCAATAAAAAGCCCTCTCCCTCCCTCCCTCCCTCCCTCCCCCCTTTGTAACCACAAAAGTATGTGTTCTTTTCCGTTTTTTCTATTTCTCAAGATCTTATAATAGTGGCCTTATACAATATTTGTCCTTTTGCAACTGACTCATTTCGCTCAGCATAATGCCTTCCAGGTTCCTCCATGTTATGAAGTGTTTCAGAGATTCGTCACTGTTCTTTATCGATGCGTAGTATTCCATTGTGTGAATATACCACAATTTATTTACCCATTCGTCCGTTGATGGACATCTTGTTTGCTTCCAGCTTTTTGCTATTGTAAACAGAGCTGCAATAAACATGGGTGTGCATATATCTGTGTGTGTGAAGGGTCTTGTATTTTTAGGGTATATTCCGAGGAGTGGGATTTCTGGGTTGTATGGTAGTTCTATTTCTAACTGTTTAAGATAACGCCAGATGGATTTCCAAAGTGGTTGTACCATTTTACAACCCCACCAGCAGTGTATGAGAGTTCCAGTCTCTCCGCAGCCTCTCCAACATTTATTATTTTGTGTTTTTTGAATTAATGCCAGTCTAGTTGGTGTCAGATGGAATCTCATCGTAGTTTTAATTTGCATTTCTCTAATGACTAATGATCGAGAGCATTTTCTCATGTATCTGTTGGCTGCGTGAATATCTTCCTTAGTGAAATGTGTGTTCATATCCTTTGCCCACTTCTTGATTGGGTTGTTTGTCTTTTTGTGGTTGAGTTTTGACAGAATCATGTAGATTTTAGAGATCAGGCGCTGGTCTGAGATGTCATAGCTGAATATTCTTTCCCAGTCTGTAGGTGGTCTTTTTACTCTTTTGGTGAAGTCTTTAGATGAGCATAGGTGTTTGATTTTTAGGAGCTCCCAGTTATCTGGTTTCTCTTCATCATTTTTGGCAATGTTTTGTATTCTGTTTATGCCCTGTATTAGGGCTCCTAGGGTAGATCCTATTTTTTCTTCCATGATTTTTATCGTTTTAGTCTTTATGTTTAGGTCTTTGATCCACTTGGAGTTAGTTTTTGTGCATGGTGTGAGGTATGGGTCCTGTTTCATTCTTTTGCAAATGGATATCCAGGTATGCCAGCACCATTTGTTAAAAAGACTATTATTTCCCCAATTGACTGACACTGGTCCTTTGTCAAATATCAGCTGCTCATAAATGGATGGATTTATATCTGGATTCTCAATTCTGTTCCATTGGTCTATGTGCCTGTTGTTGTACCAGTACCAGGCTGTTTTGACTACTGTAGCTATATAATAGGTTCTGAAATCAGGTAGGGTGAGGCCTCCCACTTTCTTCTTCTTTTTCAGTAATGTTTTGCTTATCCGGGGGTTCTTTCCTTTCCATATGAAATTAGTGATTTGTTTCTCTATTCCCTTAAAGTATGACATTGGTATTTGGATTGGAAGTGCGTTGTATGTATAAATGGCTCTTGGTAGAATAGACATTTTTACTATGTTAAGTCTTCCTATCCATGAGCAGGGTATGTTTTTCCATTTAAGTGTGTCCTTTTGAATTTCTTGTAGCAGAGTTTTATAGTTTTCTTTGTATAGGTCTTTTACATCCTTGGTAAGATTTATTCCTAAGTATTTTATCTTCTTGGGGGCTACTGTGAATGGTATTGATTTGGTTATTTCCTCTTCGGTGTTCTTTTTGTTGATGTAGAGGAATCCAAGTGATTTTTGTATGTTTATTTTATATCCTGAGACTCTTCCAAACTCTTCTATTAGTTTCAGTAGTTTTCTGGAGGATTTCTTAGGGTTTTCCATGTATACGATCATGTCATCTGCAAATAGTGATAGCTTTACTTCCTCCTTACCAATCTGGATACCCTTTATTTCTTTGTCTAGCCTAATTGCTCTGGCTAGGACTTCAAGTACGATGTTGAATAAGAGTGGTGATAAAGGGCATCCTTGTCTGGTTCCAGTTCTCAAGGGAAATGCTTTCAGGTTCTCTCCATTTAGAGTGATATTGGCCGTCGGCTTTGCATATATGCCCTTTATTATGTTGAGGAATTTTCCTTCAATTCCTATTTTGGTGAGAGTTTTTATCATAAATGGATGTTGGACTTTGTCAAATGCCTTTTCTGCATCAATTGATAAGATCATGTGGTTTTTGTCTTTTGTTTTATTTATGTGATGGATTACATTAATGGTTTTTCTGATATTAAACCAGCCTTGCATACCTGGTATAAATCCCACTTGATCAGGGTGAATTATTTTTTTGATGTGTTGTTGGATTCTATTGGCTAGAATTTTATTAAGGATTTTTGCATCTATGTTCATGAGGGATATAGGTCTAAAATTTTCTTTTTTTGTAATGTCTTTACCTGGTTTTGGTATCAGGGAGATGGTAGCTTCATAGAATGAGTTGGGTAGTATTCCGTCTTTTTCTATACTTTGAAATACCTTCAATAGTAATGGTGTTAAGTCTTCCCTGAAGGTTTGGTAGAACTCTGCAGTGAAGCCATCTGGGCCAGGACTTTTTTTTGTTGGGAGTTTTTTGATTACCGTTTCAATCTCTTTTTTTGTTATGGGACTATTAAGTTGTTCTACTTCTGAATGTGTTAGTTTAGGTAAGTAGTATTGTTCCAAGAATTTATCCATTTCTTCTAGGTTTTCAAATTTGTTAGAGTACAATTTTATGTAGTAATCTGATATGATTCTTTTGATTTCATTTGGTTCTGTTGTGATGTGGTCCTTCTCGTTTCTTATTCGGGTTATTTGTTTCCTTTCCTGTTTTTCTTTAGTCAGTCTAGCCAATGGTTTATCAATTTTGTTAATTTTTTCAAAGAACCAGCTTTTGGCTTTGTTAATTCTTTCAATTGTTTTTCTGTTCTCTAATTCATTTAGTTCAGCTCTAATTTTTATTATTTGTTTTCTTCGGGTGCCTGATGGATTCTTTTGTTGCTCACTTTCTATTTGCTCAAGTTGTCGGGACAGTTCTCCGATTTTGTCTCTTTCTTCTTTTTGTATGTGTGCATTTATCGATATAAATTGGCCTCTGAGCACTGCTTTTGCTGTGTCCCAGAGGTTTTGATAGGAAGTATTTTCATTCTCGTTGCTTTCTAAGAATTTCCTTATTCCCTCCTTGATGTCTTCTATAACCCAGTCTTTTTTCAGGAGGGTATTGTTCATTTTCCAAGTATTCGACTTCTTTTCCCTAGTTTTTCTGTTATTGATTTCTAGCTTCATTGCCTTGTGGTCTGAGAAGATGCTTTGTAATATTTCGATGTTTTGGATTCTGGAAAGATTTGTTTTATGCCCTAATATGTGGTCTATTCTAGAGAATGTTCCATGTGCGCTAGAAAAAAAAGTATATTTTGCAGCAGTTGGGTGGAGAGTTCTGTATAAGTCAATGAGGTCAAGTTGGTTGATTGTTGTAAGTAGGTCTTCCGTGTCTCTATTGAGCTTCTTACTGGATGTCCTGTCCTTCTCCGAAAGTGGTGTGTTGAAGTCTCCTACTATATATGTGGAGGTGTCTATCTCACTTTTCAATTCTGTTAAAATTTGATTTATGTATCTTGCAGCCCTGTCATTAGGTGCGTAAATATTTAATATGGTTATGTCTTCCTGATCAATTGTCCCTTTTATCATTATATAGTGTCCTTCTTTATCCTCTGTGGCGGATTTAAGTCTGAAGTCTATTTTGTCAGAAATTAATATTGCTACTCCTCTTCTTTTTTGCTTATTGTTTGCCTGATATATCTTTTTCCATCCTTTGAGTTTTAGTTTGTTTGTGTCTCTAAGTCTAAGGTGTGTCTCTTGTAGGCAGCATATAGATGGATCGTGTTTTTTTATCCAGTCCGTGACTCTCTGTCTCTTTATTGGTGCATTTAGTCCATTTACATTCAGCGTAATTATAGATAAGTAAGTTTTTAGTGCTGTCATTTTGATGCCTTTTCATGTGTGTTGTTGGCCATTTCATTTTTCCACATGCCTTTTTGTGCTGAGACGTTTTTCTTAGTAGCTTGTGAGATCCTCATTTTCATAATGTTTAACTTTGTGTTTATTGAGTCGTTACGTTTTTCTTGGCTTTTTTCTTGAGTTATGGGATTGATATTCCTTTTTGTGGTTACCTTTTTATTTACCCCTATTTTTCTAAGTAAAAACCTAACTTGTATCTTTCTATTTCGCCTTGTATCACTCTCCATCTGGCAGTTCAATGCCTCCTATATTTAGTCCCTCTTTTTGATTATTTTGATCGTTTATCTATTGATTTCCATGATTTCCTGTTGTGTGTATTATTTTGTTTATTTATTTATTTTTTAGTATTAGTCTTAATTTGTTTGTTTTTGTGCTTTCCCTGTTTGAGTTGCGTTGATATCAGGACGTTCTGTTTTGTGACCTTGTATTGTGCTGGTACCTGATATTATTGGTCATCTGGCCAAACAATCTCCTTTAGCATTTCTTGCAGTCTTGGTTTAGTTTTTGCAAATTCTCTAAACTTGTGTTTATCTGTAAATATCTTAATTTCTCCTTCATATTTCAGAGAGAGTTTTGCTGGATATATGATCCTTGGTTGGCAGTTTTTCTCGTTTAGTGCTCTGTATATGTCGTCCCATTCCCTTCTTGCCTGCATGGTTTCTGCTGAGTAGTCTGAACTTATTCTTATTGATTCTCCCTTGAAGGAAACCTTTCTTTTCTCCCTGGCTGCTTTTAAAATTTTCTGTTTGTCTTTGGCTTTGGCAAGTTTGATGATGATACGTCTTGGTGTTTTTCTTTTTGGATCAATCTTAAATGGGGTTCGATGAGCATCTTGGATAGATATCCTTTCTTCTTTCATGATGTCAGGGAAGTTTTGTGTCAGGAGTTCTTCAACTATTTTCTCTGTGTTTTCTGTCCCCCCTCCCTGTTCTGGGACTCCAATTACTCGCAAGTTATCCTTCTTGATAGAGTCCCACGTGATTCTTAGGGTTTCTTCATTTTTTTTAATTCTTTTATCTGATTTTTTTTCAGCTATGTTGGTGTTGTTTCCCTGGTCCTCCAGAAGTCCCAGTCTACATTCTAATTGCTCGAGTCTGCTCCTCTGACTTTCTATTGCGTTGTCAAATTCTGTAATTTTATTGTTAATCTTTTGGATTTCTACATGCTGTCTCTCTATGGATTCTTGCAACTTGTTAATTTTTCCACTATGTTCTTGAATAATCTTTTTGAGTTCTTCAACAGTTTTATCAGTGTGTTCCTTGGCTTTTTCTGCAGTTATCCTAATTTCATTTGTGATATCTTTAAGCATTCTGTAAATTAGTTTTTTATATTCTGTATCTGATAATTCCAGGATTGTATCTTCATTTGGGAAAGATTTTTATTCTTTTGTTTGGGGGGTTGGAGAAGCTGTCATGGTCTGTTTCTTTATGTGGTTTGATATGGACTGCTGTCTCCGAGCCATCACTGGGAAACTAGATTTTCCAAGTAGTCAGCTAAAAAAAAATGCAGTCAGATCCCTATCTGAATTCTCTCTCTGGCTCCGGGTATTCGGATGTTAATGGGGTCGCCTGGGGAGGGTGGGGGAGGGATCTGAGAGCTAGGAGTGTAGCACCACAGAATATAGAGCTGAACAACACGTTCACGCTCCGCCCCCGTTCGCCAAAATCCGGGCTGGACGGGTCCCTGGCTAGGACACTGCTTTCCTTGTTCGGAAACCAGTCAATTCCTCCTGGGGACTTCCTCCGGTGCGCGGCACAGCTCGTGGGCACTGGGTGGGCGTTTCCCGCACGAACGGGTGGGCCCGCCCCCAGGGTCTATTCAGGGGATTATAATTAGGTCCCGCGGTCACGCCCCACCTGTGCGCGCGCCCAAATCCCAGCGGGATGACTTCCGGGTTAAGACGCTGCTTTCCCTGTTCGGGAACCAGTCACTTCCTCCCCGGGACTTCTCCTTCCAGAGCGCCACACCTCTCGCGCGAACTGGTTTGGGGTCACCTGCACGGCCAGGTGGGCCCGCCCCCTGGGTCAATTCAGGACAATAAAAATGGACTCCGCGCTCACGCCCCGCTCGTGCGCTCGCCCAAGCCCCGGCAGGACGGCACCCCGTCTGGGACGCTACTTTCTGCGCTTCGGGACCAATCAGTTCCTCCGCACGGCCCGGTGGGCCCGCCCCCTGGGTCAATTCAGGGCAATAAAAATGGACTCCGCGCTCACGCCCCGTTCGTGCACGCGCCCAAGCCCCGGCAAGACGACACCCTGTCTGGGACGCTACTTTCTGCGCTTCGGAACCAATCAGTTCCTCCCGGGGACTTCTCCTTCCGGTGTGCCACACCTCTCGCGCAAACTGGGAGGGCGTCACTCGCACGACCAGGTGGTCCCGCCCCCTGGGTCAATTCAGGGTAATAAAAATGGACCCCGCGCTCATGCCCCGCCCGCGCGCGCGCGTGCCCAGATCCCAGCAGAATGGCTGCCCGTCTGGGATGCTGCTTTCCCTGTTTTGAGACCAGACACTTCCGGGGATTTCTCCCTCTGGTGTGCCGTGCCACACGCGCGGACTGGGTGTGTGTCCTCCCGCCCGAACGTGTGGGCCCCGCCCTGGGGTCACTTTAGGGAAATATAGTTGACCCCCCGCCCGCTCGCGCCCCGTCGGCTTCTCGCCTAACTCCCGGCGGGACGGCACCCCAGCTAGGACGCTGTTCTCCCCCCTCCCAGATCAGTCTCTGCCTCCCGGGTGCTTCTCCCTCCGGCTGCGCCCCTACGCCGCCCGCGCCAACCTGCTAGGCTTCCTCCTGGGATGGGTTCGGGGGGGAAGGGGTGGGCCCCCTTTCTGTGCCGTCTGCCCCCCTGGGCTCTGCCCCCGATCGAGCTCCGAAGGTCACCTGCCTGGTGAGCTGGCTCCTAGTTCTGAAGACAGTCGCTGTCTGCCCGTATTTGTTCGTTTTCCGTCTCTAAGTCTGTGCTTGTTGTTCAGAGTTCGTAGATTGTTATGTATGTGATCGATTCCCTTGTTTTTCCGAGTCTTTGTTGCAAGAGGGATCCGCGGTAGCGTCCACCTAGTCCGCCATCTTGGCCCCCCTCCGGCTCCATTTGTATTTTTTACAAAGGATTGGAACAATTCAGACCCTGAATGCTAGTTCCCACCATAGAGTGGAACTGTGGGCCTCTGTCAGGATTGAACACCAAACTTCTGGATTCTTTAGAAGCCCTGGATTCATTTAGATCTTTTGTCCTTCAATTTCCTCACCTCAGGCCCTGGGGCTTTTAAGAACGAGGGCATATTGTTGGAGAAACCGGTTAGGAGTTCTGAGATCTGACTTCAGCTCTGTATGTATTTGAAGCAATTCTGGGCAAATGATTTAAGCACTCTTTGAGCCCCAGTTTTCTCACCCTTGTAAAATGGGAGAAATAATACCTACCATGCTTACCTTACAGAGTTATTAAGGGAATTAAATATGACATTATAGGTAAAAAACCACTTTATAAAATACAGTATGTGAGCAAAACTTTTTCCCACGGTCATCTTTACTTCATTGATTTGTTATTTATCCTTATTTGTCTAGTCATTTATTCATAGTCTCCCACTTGCTCTGCTATTCCTCTACTTTTTTTTCACTCCTTTCTTCTCTCACATTCATCCTTGCCTTTGTGTTCTTCCTCTGCTCTTTATTTGTTTCTCTTCCTCATTAATGCTCTTGTCCTCTTTACCTCTCAGTCTCTCCTGCTCTCTGTCCTGACCTCCTGGCCAAGTTCTGTCCTCCATCTCCTTACTCAGTCCTGTGTGCATTTCACTCCTTACCAATGGCATCTTCCATCCCGCGTTGGCCAGAGCCATCCCACCCATCTTCCCATCTTACTGCCCTGGGCTATTCCCTGTACTAGGAAGTATCTTGTCCCAGGTGTCATGATTATGAACTGTATACCAGTTTCCTCTTCTGAGAAATGGGTATACTTACTTTATTAGTCAAGGTTCTTCAGAGAAACAAACCACAAAGAGAGAGAGAGATTGACGTGGGGACTTGTAAGTCCAAAAGCTGTAGGTCAGACAACATGCTAAAAACTCCAGCAAGGTACAGGCACTAGTCCCCAGGTTACAAATGAGATCTGTTCCTAAGTCTCTCTTTAAATTGAGTTTGTAGGTAAGTTGGAACAGGTATATACAGTTCTTATTTAGCATCAGTTAATCAAATGTTTGTCTTAGTATGTAGTATATTTTACTTTTCTATGCATATAAAGAAGGAGCCCTGGTGACATAGTACTTAAGTGCTTGGCTGCTAAATGAAAGGTCAAACCCACCACCCACTCAGTGTGAGAAAGATGTGGCATTCTGCTTCTGTAAAGATTTATAGCTTGGAAATCCAATGGGGCAGTTCTACTCTGTTCTATAGGGTTGCCATGAGTGGGAATCAACTTGATGGCAATGGGTTTGTTGTTTCATGGATATGAAACACTTAAATACTTTTAAATCGCACAATGTTTTCTTGAGCATCACAAAGTAGTGCATATGCTCATTATTATGAACCATTGTATTTAAACCACATTTTTAATGTAATAGGCTTCGTGGCAATCCATTCTTAAGTATGAGTAGTCCACAAGTCTGATGTTGATAACCTGGGGACTGCCTGTATCTATGTTACAGTCTTGAGGCAGAATTCCTTCTCCCTCAGAGAATTTTGGCTTTTGCTCTTAAGGCCTTCATCTGATTGAATGAGCCCTACCAGGACTCCAAGGAAGCATCAGGCATCCCCAAAAGAGGAACATTCTATTAACAACAGCAAAAAAAAGGAGGGGATCATATTCTTAAAACTGGGTCCTGCACTGGAGGAAGAAAAATGCCATAAAGGACATTACTTCCTGACAAAATTAGAATACAAATGTAGGTTAGATAAAAGTATTGTCATCAGTTTTAAATTTACTGGTATCAATGACTATACTATGGTTATATACAAAACTATATTTTTTTCCCCTATATTTGGGAAATACACACTGAAGTATTTATGGGTAAAAGGCCATGATGCATGCAATACTAAATAACAAAACCAGTTGCCATTGAGTTGATTCTGGCTCTTGGTGACCCCATGTGTGTCAGAGTAGAGCTATGCTCCATAGGGTTTTCATGTCTGTTAACTTTCAGAAGAAGATTGCCACTCTTTTCTTCCAAGGCCCCTCTGGGTGGGTTTGAACCACCAACCTTTCAGTTAGTAGCCCAGCACTTAACTGTTTGTGCCACCCAGGGACACATGACCCTCAAATAGTTGAGAAAACAATCTTTTATAGATAGATAGATACAACAAATGATGAAGCAAATGGGATAAATTGTTAACCATAGATGACTTGGGTCAAGGTTGTATGGGTAGTCTTCGTCCTGTGTTTTATTATTGCAACTTTTCTGTAAATTTGAAATTATTTTCAATCAGATATCACTTTGACCAGGTGATCCAAATTAAGATCACCAGGGAGGGACAGGTGGACATCGTTTGCTTCCAGAGGTGATACCCTGAGAAGGAAAGATCAACTATCCAGTATTCTGTCTGACCAAGAGTACATAAACTGTTGAGTCAGTTCCAACTCACGACGACCTCATGTGTGTCAAAGTAGAACTGTGATCCATAGGGTTTTCAATGGCTGATTTTTTTCAGAAGTGGATCACCAGGCTTTTCTCCCAAGGTGCTTCTGAGTGAACTCAAACTTCCAGTCTTTCAGTTAGCAGCTAAGCACGTTAAGCATTTGTACCACCCAAGGACTCCAAGAGTATGTAACCTGAACCCAGTCATGAGGAAATATCAAATGCCAAATGAGAAATGTCCTATTTGAAAAGAAGGAATGTTTTTGTTTAACAGAAGATTTACACTTTATAAAGAAAACCTCAACAGTTGCATGGAAGAATGGGAGATATCTGAGAAGGCTAGCTTGCTTTGTAGCTACTTTGACAGACTGAGAGAGAGTTAATGAGGGACAGAATTACACAAGGATGCAGGTATGGAAATCAGCTTTCAAATTTGAGAGCAGTTTCAAAGGCCAGGCTTGAACACTAATTTAAGTATGGATGAAGGATAGAGAAAAGTAAAACATAACTGCCAGGTTATTAGGTTGGATTTATTTAGATAGACAGTGAGGCCATTTACTGAGGCAGGTAATCTTGGACGTGGAGTAGAGTAAAAGGAAGAAAAAAGTTATGGTTATCGATTGGGGAAACATGCCGATCAGAACAAACGTGTTCTTCACTCTACTTCAGCAATGATTTGGATGCAGTGAATGCTCACTAGGTCCCAAGCACTGTGCCAGACTCTACACTAACATTATATCCACAGTTCTCAGAATGACACATTTTACAGACAAGGGTGACAAAGCTCAGAGGTGTCAGAAAAACGTCTCCAGCATCATATTATTTATCAATTGTTTTTACATTAAAACATACAGCCAATAAATAATTTTAGCCAAAAATTATGCTTTTTGCACTATGTCATGCTGCCTCCCAAAAGACGAGTATGATTTCTGAATAAAAGCACCAACAGAGAGGGTGCTATTTTTTCCTGGCCCCCTTTCTTCTGAGGGATGCAGTAAAGAGCTGGGGATGATATTGAATTTCCATGGTCGAGATGATAAAATTAAAACTATGATCTAAGCATGATTTTAATTGGTTATCCTGGATTGATAAACCATGGTCCACCAACTGCTTATGGTCTCCAGATGGAATTTCCTAACTTTCCCCAGAAGATGGTAATTAGGTAACAGAGAGAAGGCCAAGCTCCCTTTCTGACTTTGCAGTTTACTAGCTGTGAAATGGTGCCTCACATGGTTGTTTTAAAGATTAAATGAGATAATGTTCATATAAGCACATGCACTACTACTTCACTTTTGTCTCTACGTTCTCCAACCATCCCTTAGCTCCTTAAAAACAAAACAAAATTTAAAAACGAGATCTGTAAACTTCCGGCCAACATGGTACCATAGACAGAAGCACCACGCCCTCCCTCCACAGCAAAGACCTGAAAACCCAAGTAAAACAGAGACAGACATTGTTGCTGGAACCTGAAGTGTCAAAAGAAGAGATAAAGAACTCAGCCAAATACTGAATGAAGTAAGAAATTGACAGAGAACCGAGAGCGAGGAGAGATACATGCCAAGGTTCCTTATCAGCCAACTCAGCATGGATTTGCCATCTTGGACTCCTGTTAGACATTGGCTGACAGGGAACACAGAAAAGAAGTTTCATGGAGCTCCCAGGAGAAGACAGAGCACCCGGTAAAGAGCAATACACACTTTCCCACCCCCATCCTCTCCCTGCTGCTCTACCCCCAAGCTTCTTGGTAGGCTGTGGTAGTTCCACTGGCCAGGAAGTGCACCCTACATGCCGCTTTGATTTGCCCCACCCACATTGCAGATCGGTGGACAGGGAGTATGGGAAAGCAGCTTCACGAAGTTCCCAGCAGGAGACAGAGCACCTGGTAACCAGCGATATACACCTTCCTAACCTCCACCCTTTTTCCCTTCCCCCTTTGGCCTACCCTGCTTCCCGCCAGCTGCAGTTTCTTGGCCAGGGGTCCACTTTGAATTGCCCCATCCACTCTGGCTGGGTCCCTAAGCTGGTGTTGCCTCTTTCTGTCTCTTATGATTTCTTCCATGCCTCCCACCACCTACCCCTTCTTTCTCTTGAACACCTGGTTCCGTGTGCCATCTTTCCTTCTTGAAAGGCTGTGAAACCCTGCTCAACTGGGGATCAACTCCCCCCGGCCCGTGACAACACGCTGGTGGGATCCCTGGGACTTTTTTTTTTTTGCTTGTTTTGTTTGTTTTCCTTCTCTTTTCACATGTGGGAGTCCCTTCTAACCAGGCTGCACTGCACAGCCTAGGAGCCACTCCCCCAATCTGTGCAGCCATGTAGGCCAGATCCCCAGGGGAATTTCTCTTTTTTCTTTTTTGTATTTTTCGTTTCTTTTTTCTTTCTCTCTTTTTCCCTTTCTGTCTCTCTTCATTTCTCAGTTCTTGTCTGACTATACTTTCCTTCTGTTCTTGTCTCCTGAATACCTGGTGCTGTATAACATCTATACCCACTCCAGCCAGACTATATTGTGCAACCTGGGAGACTTCCCTGGTCTTCACAGCCACACTGGTAGGACCTCTGGGGGCTTTTCTTTTCTTCTTCTTTTCAAATTTTTATGTAGTTATTTTTTTCTTCTTTTTCCTTCTCTCCATTACTTGGGTTCTCATCTCTCCACTTCAACAGCAAGCTCCCTTTGAACCCTTTCTTGTTGCTGTTGTTGTTTTTTCCTTTTTTTGTTTTTGGCTCCTGTTTCTCTCTCCTCTTTCCCATACCCATACTAGCTCCATACATCACAACCTCCCCCCCTCATTCCTGCCTATCTGCAACATGCACTGAACATCACACCTCTGAACAGCACGGGCATGGCCTACCAGAACCTGCCCAGCACTGATTCCTGGCCTGCCCTGTTGGCCCTAGTATGTGCCACAAACAGCCCTGCTGCACTATCACTGAGTTGGACAAGGAGGTGAAAAGTATTTAGACTACAGATGAGCAAACAACAAAGAACACACAGCTCACCTGCTCAGACATAACCAAATAAACCAAAAGAGCAGCATGAAACAAATCTACAATCAAGAAACAGAAAATAACTACTAAATGTCCAAAAAAAAAAGACAGCAGATAATAACAAAACATAAAAAAAAAAAGGACAGGATGGGTCCAAAATAAAACACCAGATGACTTTCCAGTAGAACAAAAGGCACTAGAACTACCTGACAGGGAGCTAAAATCCCTAATTTTCAGAGCTATCCAAGAGTCGAAGCAAAAAGCAGACAAAAATGAGGAAAAATAGACAACTTTATGGAAAAGGCAGACAAATTCATGGAAAATACAGACAAAAAAATGGAAGAACTCGGGAAAATAATACATGAACAAAATACCAAATTAAAAGCACAACTAGAAATCATACAAAAACAACAATTAGAAATCCAAAAGATAAACAACACCATTTCAGAAATGGACAGTGTCATAGAAGGGCTGAGAAACAGGTTTGAAATGATGTAAGACAGGATCAGTGAAATTGAAGACAAACACTTGGATACAACTCTGTTCAGTGAAAAATCAGAACGAAGAACAAAGAAAAATGAGGAAACCCTGAAAATTATGTGGGATACAATCAAAAGAAAAAAATTGTGAGTGAACAGAGTTCCAGAACAGGGAGAGAAAATGGAAAACACAGAGAGGATCATTGAAGAATTGCTGACGGAAAACTTCCTTAATATCATGAATAATGAAAAGCTGACCATCCAAGAAGCTCAATGAACCCCATATAGGACAGACCCCAAAAGAAAAACACCAAGGTATATCATAAAACCAAAGACAAAGAAAAAATCCTGTGAGCAGCTCAAGAAAAACAAAAAGTCACATACAGAGGAGAAACAATAAGGCTAAGCTCTGATTATTCAGCAGAAACAATGCAGGCAAGAAGGCGATGGGAAGATAAATAAAAAAACTTGAAAGAAAAACGTTGCCAACCATGAATAATGTATCCTGCAAAACTTTTGCTCAAAAAAAAAAAAAAAAAACAAACAAACAAAAAAAAACCCACTGCCATTGAGTCGATTCTGACTCATAGTGACCCTATAGGGCAGGGTAGAACTGCCCAATAGAGTTTCCAAGGAGCACCTGGCAGATTAAAACTGCCAACCTCTTGGTTAGCACCCGTAACTCAAATATGATGGTGAAATTAGGACACTTCCAGATAAACAAATTAAGGGATATGTAAAAAACAAACCAAAGCTACAAGAATTATTAAAGACAGTCCTTCAGTCTGAGAACAAACAACATCAAGCCACAGCCTGAATCTAGGATGCAAGATTGTACCAGCCAGATTCCAACATAGGAAATGAACTCTCAAGGATTATCTGAAACAAAAAGAATTACAGCAGGAAACCAGAGAGGATAATCTGTAAATGACAATGATGTCAGAACAATAAAAGAGGGCATAAATGCTGTAGGTACAGAACTTCCTAATGGAGAGGAAGGCAAGGTGATACCAAGTTAATAACAGACTGGTTCAAACCTAGGAAGATAAGGGCAAATTTCAAGGTAACCATAAAGAAAGTTAACAAACCTACTCATCAAAATAAAGAAGAAAAACAAAGTCTCAATAAAAACAAAACCTACGAAAACAAAAGAAACAAAAACGAAAACCACAAACAAAAGGAACTCAGCACAGGTGAGTAAGAGGAACAAAGAAAATGCTAGCACCACAAAAAAAAAAAAAGCACTACAAAATGACAGCAATAAACTCACACCTATCAATAATTACACTGAATGTAAATGGCCTAAATGTACCCATAAAGAGACACAGAGTGACAGAATGGCTAAAAAAAAAAAACAGGATTCATCAATATACTGTCTTCAAGAGGCATATCTTAGAAACAAAGATGTAAATTTATTTTAAAAAATCAAAGGATGGAAAAATATATCAAGCAAATAACTACCAAAAAAGGACATGAGCGGCAACACTAATCTCAGATAAAATGGACTTTAAAACAAGATCCACCATAAAAGGCAAAGAAGGGCACTATATAATGATTAAAGGAACAATCCATCATGAAGACTTAACCATAATAAACCTCTACGCACCCAAGGACAGGGCTCCAAAATACATAAAACAAACTCTAACACACTGAAAAGAGAAATTGAGAGTTCCACAATAATAAGTAGGACACTTAAACACACCACTCTTGGTAAAGGACAGTACATCTAGAAAGAAACTCAACAAAGATACAGAAGAGCTAGAGAGCACGATGTGCCAACTTGACCCTTTAGACTTATATAGAACACTCCACCCAACAGCTGCAAAGTATACATTCTTTTCCAGTGCACATGGAACATTCTCCAGAATAGACCACATCTTAGGCCACAGAGAAACCCTCAGCAAAATCCAAAACATTGAGCTAATACAAAGTATCTTCTCTCACCACAATGCCATCAAAGTGGAACTTAATGAAAAGAAGAGCAAAGAAAGAAATCAATTACATGGAAACTGAATAACACCCAGAACCACTAGGTAATAGAAGAAATCAGAGATGCAATCAAAAAATCCCTAGAATCAAACAAGAATGAAAACATATCACACCAAAGCTTTTAGACCAAAGCAAAGGTAGTCCTCAGAGGTCAATTTATAGTAGTGGATGCACACATCAAAAAAGAAGAAAGGGACAAAATCAAAACATTAGCTCCTACACAACTTGAACAAATAGAGAACAGCAAAAGAAGCGCACAGCCACCACAAAAGGGTAATAATAAAGGTCAGAGAAGAAATAAATGAAATAGAGACTAGAAAAACAACAGAAAGAATCAACAAAACCAAAAGTTGGTTCCTTGAAAGGATCAATGAAATTGACAAACCACTGGCCAAGCTGACAAAAGAAAAACAAAAGAGGACACAAATAACCCAAATAAAAAAGAAATGGGGGACATTACAACAGACCCAACAAAATAGAAAGGATCATAACAGATTATTATGAAAAACTGTACTCCAACAAATTTGAAAACCTAGAGAAAATGGACAAATTTCTAGAAACACTACCTACCCAAACTAACATGAAATGATGTTGAAAACCTGAACAGACCCGTAACAAGAGAACAGATTGAAAAGGTAATAAAAAGAATTCCCACAACAAAAAAAAACCCTGGCCCAGATGGCTTTATTGGAGAATTCTACCAAACATTCAAAGAAGAGCTTACACCAGTACTACTCAAACTATTTCAGAACATAGAAAAGGAAGCAATACTTCTGAAATCATTCTATGAAGGCAGCATAAACCTGATACCAAAACCAGGCCAAGACACCACAAAAAAAGAAAATTAGAGAACAATATCTCTCATGAATACAGATGCAAAAATTCTCAACAAAATTCTAGTGAGTAGAATTCAGCATCATATCAAAAAAATAATACACCACAACCAAGTAGGATTCATGCCAGATATGCAAGGATGGTTCAACATTAGAAAATCAATCAACATACTCCACTACTCCACCATACATATAAAAAGAAAGAAAAGAACCATATGATCATCTCAATCGATGCAGAAAAGGCATTCGACAAAGCCCAACACCCATTCCTGATAAAAACTCTCAATAAAATAGGTATAGAATGAAAATTTCTCAACATAATAAAGGGCATATATGCAAAACTAATGGTCAACATCATTCTTAATGGAGAGAGGCTGAAAACATTCTCCTTGAGAACAGGAACAAGACAAGGATGCCCTTTATCACCACTCCTATTTAACGTTGTGTTGGAAGTTCCAGCTAAAGCAGTATGGCAAGAAAAAGAAATAAAGGGCATCCAAATTGGTAATGAAGATGTTAAACTCTCCCTATTTGTGGATAATATGATACTGTACATAGAAAACCCAAAAGACTCCACAAGACAACTACTGGAACTAAAAGAAAGATTCAGCAGATTTGCAGTATACCAGATAAACATACAAAAGCCAGTTGGACTCCTATACACCAATGATGTATGATGAAAAGGAAATCAGGAAAACAATACCATTTATAATAGCCCCTAAAAAAATAAAATACTTGGGAATAAATCTTACCGGGGAAGTAAAAGACCTATACAAAGAAAACTACAAAACACTACTGCAAGAAACCAAAAAAGGCCTAAATAAATGGAAAAACATATCATGGTCATGGGTAGGTAGACTCAACATTGTGAAAATGACAATTCTACCCAAAGCGATTTACAAATATGATGCAATCACAATCCAAATACCAATGACATTCTTTAAAGAGATGGAAAAACTTATCGTTAACTTTATATGCAAAAGGAAGAAGCCCTGGATAAGTAACGCACTATTGAAGAAGCAGAATAAAATAGGAATACTTGCACTACCTGACCTTAGGACCTACTATAAAGCTACAGTAGTCAGAACAGCCTGGTACTGGTTCAATGACAAATACATTGACCAATGAAACAGAATTGAGAACCCAGATGTAAATTTATCCATCTATGGTCACCTGATTTTGACAAGGGCCCAAAATCCACAAATGGGGAAAAAACAGTTTTTTTTAACAAATGGTGCTGGCAAAGCTGGAGGCCCATGTGCAAAAAAATGAAATAGCAACAATACCTCACACCATATACAAAAAGCAACTCAAAATGGATCAAAGACCTAAATATAAAGCCAAAAACTATGAAGTTCATAGAAGACAAAAATAGGATCAATGGTAGAGGCTCTAATACACGGCATTAACAGGATACAAACCACAACCCCCTCACGTGTCTGTCAGTTTGTCATACTGTGGGGACTTGCGTGTTGCTGTGATTCTGGAAGCTATGCCACCAGTATTCAGATACCAGCAGGGTCACCCATGGAGGACAGGTTTCAGCACAGCTCCCAGACTAAGACAGACTGGGAAGAAGGACCCGGCAGTCTACTTCTGAAAAGCATTAGCCAATGAAAACCTTATGAATAGAAGCGTAACGCTTTTCGATATAGCGCTGGAAATTGAGCCCCCCAGGTTGGAAGGCACTCAAAATATGGCTGGGGAAGAGCTGCCTCCTCAAAGTAGAGCTGACGTTAATGATGTGGATGGAGTAAAGCTTACAGGACCTTCATTTGCTGATGTGGCACAACTCAAAATGAGAAGAAACAGCTGCAAATATCCATTAATAATCCGAACCTGGACTGTAAGAAGTATGAATCCAGGAAAATTGGAAATTGTCAAAAATGAAATGGAATGCATAAACATCCATATTCTATGCATTAGTGAGCTGAAATGGACTGGTATTGGCCATTTTGAATTGGACAATCCAAATATATATATATTTTTATAGCCTACTACGCTGGGAATTACAACTTGAAAAGGAATGGTGTTGCATTCATCGTCAAAAAGAACATTTTGAGATGTATGCTGAAGCACAACGCTGTCAGTAATAGGATAATATCCCTATGCCTACAAGGAAGACCAGTTAATATGACTATTATTCAAATTTACCCACCAACCACTAGGGCCAAAGATGAAGAAATAGAAGATTTTTATCAGCTGCTGCAGTCTGAAATTGATAGTACATGCAATCATGATGCACTGATAATTACTGGTGATTGGAATGCGAAAGTTGGAAACAAAGTAGAAGCATCAGTAGTTGGAAAACATGGCCTTGGTGATAGAAACAATGCCGGAGATCGAATGATAGAATTTTGTAAGACCAATGACTTCTTCATTGCAAATACCTTCTTTCACCAACATAAACAGTGACTATGAACACGGACCTCGCCAGATGGAACACACAGAAATCAAATTGACTACATCTGTGGAAACAGAAGATGGAAAAGCTCAATGTCATCAGTCAGAACAAGGCCAGGGGCTGACTGTGGAACAGACCTTCAATTGCTCATATGCAAGTTCAAGCTGAAACTGAAGAAAAATCAAAGCAAGTCCACAAGAGCCAAAATATGACCTTGAGTGTATCCCACCTGAATTTAGAGGCCATCTGAAGAATAGATTTGACACATTGAACACTAGTGACTGAAGACCAGATGAGTTGTGGAATGACAAGGACATCATACAGGAAGAAAGGAAGAGGGTTATTGAAAAAAGAGGAAAGAAAGAAAAGACCAAGATGGATGTCAGAGGAGACTGTGAAACTTGCTCACAAATGTCAAGCAGCTAAAGCAAAAGGAAAATTGATGAAGTAAAAGAACTGAGCAGAAGATTTCAAAGGGCGGCTTAAGAAGACACACTGTTATAATGACATGTGCAAAGAGCTAGAGATGGAAAACCAAAAAAGAAGAACACACTTGCCATTTTTCAAGCTGAAAGAACTAAAGAAAAAATTCAAGTCTCAAGTTGCAATAGTGAAGGATTCCATGGGGAAAATATTAAACGACACAGGAAGCATCAAAAGAAGATGCAAGCAATACGCAGAGTCATTATACCAAAAAGAATTAGTTGATGTTCATCCATTTCAAGAGGTGGCATATGATCAGGAACCGATGGTACTGAAGGAAGAAGCCCAAGCTGCTCTGAAGGCATTGGCAAAAAACAAGGCCCCAGGAATGGGTGGAATATCAATTGAGATGTTTCAAGAAACAGGTGCAGCACTGGAGGTGCTCACTCGTCTATGCCAAGAAATATGGAAGACAGCTTCCTGGCCAATTGACTGGAAGAGATCCATATTTATGACTATTCCCAAGAAAGGTGATCCAACCGAATGGGGAAATTATAGAACAATATCACAAGCAAGCACAATTTTGCTGAAGACCATTCAAAATCAGCTGCAGCAGTATATTGACAGGGAACTGCCAGAAATTCAGGCTGGTTTCAGAAGAGGACATGGAACCAGGGATATCATTGCTGATGTCAGATGGATCCTGGCTGAAAGCAGAGAATACCAGAAGGATGTTTACCTGTGTTTTATAGACTATGCAAAGGCATTCAACTGTGTGGATCATAACAAACTATGGATAACATTGTGAAGAATGGGAATTCCAGAACACTTAATTAAGTGCTCGTAAGGAACCTGTACATAGATCAAGAGGCAGTTGTTCGGACAGAACAAGGAGATACCAATTGGTTTAAAGTCAGGAAAGGTGTGCATCAGCATTGTATCTTTTCACCATACCTATTCAATCTGTATGCTGAGCAAATAATCTGAGAAGCTGGCCTATACGAAGAATGGGGCATCAGCATTGGAGGAAGATTCATTAACAACCTGCATTATGCAGATGATACAACTTTACTTGTTGAAAGTGAAAAGGACTTGAAGCACTTACTAACGAAGATCAAAGACCACAGCCTTCAGTATGGATTACACCTCACCATAAAGAAAACAAAAATACTCACAACTAGACCAATGAGCAACATCATGACAAATGGAGGAAAGATTGAAGTTGTCAAGGATTTCATTTTACTTGGATCCACAATCAACAGCCTTGAAAGCAGCAGTCAAGGAGTCAAGAGACACATTGCATTGGGGAAATCTGCTGCAAAGGACCTCTTTAAAGTGTTGAAGAGAAAAGATATCACCTTGAAGACTAAGGTGTGCCTGACCCAAGCCATGGTATTTTCAATCACATCATATGCATGTGAAAGCTGGACAAGGAAGACCATAGAAGAATTGATGCCTTTGAAATGTGGTGCGGGTGAAGAATATTGAATATACCATGGACTGCCAAAAGAACAAAAAACCTGCCTTAGAAGTACAACCAGAATGCTCCTTAGAAGCAAGGATGGCGAGACTGCGTCTTACAGACTTTGGACATATTGTCAGGAGGGATCTGTCCCTGGAGAAGGACATCATGCTTGGCAAAGTACAGGGTCGGTGGACAAGAGGAAGACCCTCAGCGAGGTGGATTGACACAGTGGCTGCAACAAGAGCTCAAGCATATCAACAATTGTAAGGATGGCACAGTACCGGGCAGTGTTTCATTCTGTTGTGCATAGGGTCACTATGAGCCGGAGCTGACTCAATGGCACCTAAAAAAAAAAAAAAAAAACCACAATCAACAACACACAAGCTCCAGAGAATAAGCTAGGTAACTGCTTATGCTCATCGAAAGACTTCACTAAGAGTAAAGAGAGAACCTACAGAGTGGGAAGAAAATTTTGGATATTGCAAATCAGACAATGGTCTAATCTCTAAAATCTACAAGAAAATCCAACACCTCTACAACAAAAAGACAAATAATCTAATTAAAAAATGGGCAAAGGAAATCAACAGACACTTCACCAAAGAAGACATTCAAGTGGCCAACAGACACATGAGGAAATGCTCACGATCTCTGGCCATTAGAGAAATGTAAATCAAAACCACAGTGAGATACCATCTCACCCCAGCATTACTGGTACAAGTCAGTAAAACAGGAAATAACACATGTTGGAGAGGTTGCAGGGAGATTGGAAATCTTACTGCTGGTGGGAATGCAAAATGATACAACTATTTTGGATGGTGATATGGCACTTCCTTAGAAAGCTAAAAAGAGAAATACCATATGATCCTGCAATCCCACTCCTAGGAATATATCCTAGAGAAATTAGAGCCGTCACATGAATAGACATATGCACACCCATGTTCATTGCAGCATTGTTCACAATAGCAAAAATATGGAAACAACCTAGATGCCCATCAACAGATGAATGAATAAGCAAACTGTGGTACATGCACACCATGGAGCATTACTCAATGATAAAGATCAATGATGAATCTGTGAAGAATCTCATAACATGGATGCATCTGGAGCACATTACGCTGAGTGAAATTATTCAATCACAGTAGGACAAACATTGTATGAGACTACATACTCATGAAAAGGTTTACATACAAAAAGAGTCAATCTTTGATGGTTACGAGGGAGGGGAGGGGTGGGGATGGAAAAGCACTTAATAGACAATAGATAAGTGGAAACTTTGGTCAAGGGTAAGACAGTACACGATACTGCGGTACCAAGGTCAGGGAAGCTCCATAGGCACATCCAAACTCCCTGAGGGATGGAATTGCTGGGCTGAGGGCTGTGGGGACCATGATCTTGGGGGATATCTAGCTCAATTGGCATGACATAGTTTATAAAGAATACGTTCTACATTCTACTTTGTTGAGTGCCATCTGGAGCCTTAAAAGCCTGTGAGGGGCCATCTAGGATACTCCACTGGTCTCACTCCTTCGGGAGCAAGGAAGAATGAAAACTGAAGATACAAGGCAAGATTAGTTCCAAAGGCCTCCACCAGACTGAGTCCAGTACAATGAGATGGTGCCTGGCTACCAACACTGACCGCTCTGACAGGGATCGTGGTAGAGAGTCCCGGACAGAGCTGCATAAAAATATAGAACAAAATTGTAACTCAAAAAGAAAACCAGACTTTCTAGCCTGATAGAGACTGGAGAAACCCTGAGAGTATGGTCCCCGGGCATTCTTTCAGCTCAGTAATGAGGTCACTCCTGAGGTTCACCCTTCAGCCAAAGTCTGAATAGGCCAATGGAACAAAACAAGACTAAATAGGTGCACCAGCCCTGGGGCAGGGACTGGAAGGCAGGAGGGAACAGGAAATCTGGTAATAGGGAACCCAGGGCTGAGAAGGGAGAGTGTTGACATGTCTTGGGGTTGTTAACCAATGTCATAGAAC
The DNA here is from genome assembly GCF_030014295.1 of Loxodonta africana. Taxonomy (NCBI): domain Eukaryota; kingdom Metazoa; phylum Chordata; class Mammalia; order Proboscidea; family Elephantidae; genus Loxodonta; species Loxodonta africana. The sequence continues at coordinate 4,839,709 of NC_087351.1, forward strand.
AATGTGTGTACTAGCTGTTTGATGATAAACTATTTTGTTCTGTAAACCTTCATCTAAAATACAATTAAAAGAAGGAAAGAAATGTTAAAAAAAAAAAAAATTATTATAGAAAATAGGTTTATGTTGAAAAATCAATTAATGCCAAGCTGTATACCTGAAAAGTGTCAAATTGGCATATGTTGTATTATACATATTTTTACAAAAGTGAAAAAAAAAAAAGCAATTGTTGAAGTTTCTTATGTATAACCAAACACCTCATGGGATTTGTTTTCTTGTTTTGGAGATTTAGGGTCATGTTTTTGAGGGACATCCCAATCAACTGGCCATATCGTTTCTCGGTACTACTGTTCTTCCTCTTAGTTCGTTATGTAGTTACTTGGGTCTTAAAAGCTAGCGAGTGGGCATTGGACGTATAAAAATTGGTCTTCATCCATTTGAAGCAACAGAGGAAAAAGAGGAGTCAGGAATCAAAGGAGGTTATTGAATGTATGTCTGGTTGCCTCTAAGAACAACTGTCTCCTATGCCAGGAGTCCAGAAGAATTGGGTACCATTACTGAGAGTGCTGATCAAAGATTTAACAGAAGAATCCTGATCGAAAGGGGTAAAAATATGAAATGCAATTTCAAATTCTGAATGGCACCCACACTTTCTGGAGCCACTGAGGCTGGATGAACTCCTGAAACTATTGCCCTGAAAATATCTTTGAACTTTAAACCTTAAACCAAAACTATTCCCTGAAGTCTTCTTTGAACCAATAAAATAAAATAGCTTACCTTAATTAGTAAAGTACATCTGCTCTTTTAAAGAATTATCTATTTGAGATCAAATTGACAACAACAACTCAAAAATTGGATGGAAAGCTTAGAAGGTGCTATGTAGGATTTTTATTTTAGAAAATTAATAGAGCTACTCAGGTTTGACATGCATAAACTCATTTAGATTATTGCAAGGCAGTCATGGCAAGGCATGAAAGTAAGACCTCACAACATTGATTTAGAACTGGAGAATCAGAATTAACAATTACAATGTTAGTTCAATGGTTAGAGTCCAACTATTTAGACTTCAGGCTTTTATCTTTCATGAGAGGTCTTGGGAGGAAGGCTTAACCAAGGCTCAAATTCAATGGAGGTTCCTTGTCGTTACGGTCTGAGGTCCGCAGCAGTGGGCAGAGTCTCAGCAGGCTCTTGGTGTTTACCTCTGCGTTCTGTCAGTGAATGAGCAGAAATTTAGAGTTTATATGTGAATTTGTCACCTTAGCTCCACACAATAAGGGCCAGTGTAATATCAAAGACCAGTATGTTATGTCTTTTCTCCGGGGCTAGAGGTAAAAAAAAAAAGTTTTTTTTTTTTTTTTAGAGGTTAGCTAAATGATGTATCTTTTCTCCAAGGTTAGAAATTAGAGAGGTTATTTCGACTTATGTCTCAATGCTAGTTTACACCCATTAGCTATGTTATGTCTTCTTTCATCACAGCATGTTAGTCAGAGTCAACTTAAAGGTTGTTTACCACATCTTTACATACTTCTATTTTTCTATGTCTAAGTTCAGATATTTTCTAAATAACTATCTCATGACTAACAGGTTTCTAATGACTTACAGTTAATTTAGAGAGTCTTACAAAAGTATGTATATACATTTCTAAGCTCATATTATGAGTGCTCATACGTATGTGTTTGAATGGCTTATACTTTATGGGATTTGATACCATTATAGAAACATACAGAAGAGAAGGCAGTGAGTTTAAAATAATGGTAGTGGAATAATTTGGAAAAGAATAGCAAGAATGGTAGTACAAGTTGAAAAATGTAATAAATGTCATAGAATTGTACATGTAGAAATTGCAGAAATGGTGTATCTTTGGCTGTGTATACTTGCACCAAAATTAAAAAAAAAAAAAATTTTTTTAAGGAAAAAAAAAACCCAGATCTGCAAAAGCAAAGACCTCAGCAAGACCCAGAGACTCTCACTGCTTCCTGCTGTTTCCTCCATCACCACAAACGTGTCCAGAGTGGATCTTTCTCTGCAAGGAGTCCATCAATTGCAACTGGACCAAGAATTATAAAGTAGCCTATACCCCAGACCTGGTGTCGTTCAAGGACTTAACAGACAGAAGTCTCCATCTTGGTTCTGTCACTAATCACTGCGTGTCCTTAAGTCACCTCCTTCCCCTCCTCGACCTCAGCCTCATCACCCATAAATGAGGGGCAGGGGCTATAATTCCTATGTCATTGTTGATTATCATCGTGTTCTTAGATTGCTTATTGCTAAATCGTCTGGGCTGCCTGTTAAAAAATGCAGATCCCCATGGTCTCATCCCATAGCTCCCAAATTAGAATCCCTGGGCAAAGGATCTAGAATCCTGCATTTTAACACTCCCCTCTCTTGCCAGATAATTCTATGCATACAAATTTGAGAATCACTGACCTAAATTGCCTTCCAGATAAAAAAGTCTATGGTGTAGGTCAGTGCTTCTCAAACTTTAATGAATCACTCAGAGATCTTATTTCAATGCAGTTTCCAATTCGGTCAGTAGGTCTGTGGTAGGCATTACTAATAAGTTCCCAGGTGATGATGCTGCTGGTTGTCCCCGAAAGTAGGGAGGCTTTGTGTGATATTACAGGTATCACTAAATAAGCCTATGGAGCACAGTTTTACCCTGATACACATGGGGCTTACCAAGAATCAGAATTGACTCAATGGCGACTGGCTACAGGTTTGAAGAAGGAAGTATGCCAGTCACATAGTAGGACTTGGGTGATGATTTAGGTAATGGCTTAGAGGTGGGAGGGCATACAAATGGAGACCAAACCCCAAAGAGTTGCTTGGCTTCAGTGGAAATTTAGCTGATTAACCATCTTTAGGTTGCTTAGGCTCTTATGGCAGAGAGAAGACACAAGCTTTGGAGACCATCAGACTTGGTTCAAGTCCCCTGCTCTGTCACTTCCTAGCCATGTGATTGTCAAAGAGTGATTTAAGCTTTAAGAGTCTTAAGCTCTGAATGTGCACAGCAGAGTCTATACCTGCCTCACAGAGTTGATGTGAGCATTACCTGTGATATTGTCCTCCCTGCTAGTTGCCGTTCGGTAGACGCCTACTCACGGAGACCCTAAGTGTTACAAAGCAGAACTGCTCCATAAGTTTCTCTTGGCTGCAACTTTTATGGAAGTAGATCACCAGGCCTTTCTTCTGAAACACCACTGGTGGGTTCAAACCAGCAACCTTTAGGTTAGCAGTTTAGCACAAATGGTTTGCACCACCTAGGCACCTTACATGTGACTGCTTATATAAAACTCCCTGCCCAGTGCAATAATATCAGTCTTTTTTGTTTTCCTGGGAACCCTTCCTAGCCCTTACTGCGGTTCCCTGCACAGCATTGCTCCCTGAAACCTGTCCCTCTCTCACACACACCACCACCCGGAGGGCAGCGGCCTCTGCACCGTGAGTGATTTATCATAGGGCTGCTTTCCCAGATGTGAAAGGCAGACGGCAACCCTGCCAGAGATAGATGGGAGAGCTGGAGTCCAGTTGCTTGTCATCGATGTTCAGAGAACACATTTGTAAGGATTTTCACACTTTTCTGGCGTCCTCCGCCATTAGCTCGACACCAAAGGCAAGCGCTGCACAGCACCTGCGGAAGGGAAGGCTGCACGCGCAGGCCTCGCCGTGATCCCGCAGGCAGCTCTGTCCTCTCCCGTTCGCTTCCCTTACGCGGTCTATGTGGGCGTGGGGAATGTGCTGGGCAGATTTCATGCCAAATTCTTTTAATTTCTTTGACAAGCACTACCGTCCTTCCTTCCCCTCAGTAACTCACAAAACAAGAAATGCGTTGCAGTAATATGCACTTAATGTGAAGAGTTTTCAACTCTTTTCATAGTCATTTGGAGGGGTTATCAAAACAAATATTTCTATAGCCATTGCAGCGTGCCTGGCGGCATCCCAGATGCCAGAGTAAGCCTATAACCTAATGATTTATTAAATTGTTACATGAAGCCAAGCATGGACATGCCCTCCCACACCACCTTAAGACAGTAGGCTTCATCTGTGGCTGTATATTTGCATATGGGACTCTCCTAGGGAGCTTCACGACATACTGAGGGTTGGATCCCAATCCCAGACATTCTGCTTAAATTGGTCTGGGACACAGCCTGGGCATTGGGGTTTTAAAAGCAGTCAAGATTGAGGACCACTGCCTTAGGAATTAATACGATCTATACAGAATTTCCCCCACATTGCCACAACTTCTAATGACCATTCTGTTCAAGATCACCCTTTACAAAATCTTTTCACATAAGTAATCCTTTTAAGCCCCAGAACAACCCTATGAAGCAGCATTATTAGCCTCGGTTTGTATATCTAAGAAATAGAGCTCAGACAGCTTGTCCTGGGACAGAGAGCTGGTAAAGGTAGAAACAATACTTGAACCTATAACTCTTGCCTGCCACTATTCTTCCCACTACTCTGCAGCTGCCTCAGTTCAGAGCCTCTCATTGGATGACCATTCATTGGAGCATAGTACTCCAGAGGGGGTTCACTGAAAACAAAATCAAAAACTGTGATTTCTTTACTGGCATAATTTTAAGTGATATTAATAAGGAAAGAAAGGCAATGCTAAGGAGAAGCTGAGGCCTTCCTGGTGTGGTGAATAATAATAATAAGTGAACTTGGCGTGTAAAGCTGGGTACCCAAACTCCGTAAATCACCTTGGGAAATAGACCACGGCATTATTCTTCTGTGATGAAAGACATTCAGAGTTCTCTGGACAGCTGCAAAGATCATTGGGACCACATTTCTGAAGACAGATCATTTGTTGCTTCCTGTAAATACAAATATTATACAGAGGAGTAGCTTCTCTTCCAAGCTGGCAGGATAGCATGTTGATTCAGAGCCTCCAGGACTGACTTACTTTTCAATTGTCAGGAAATAATACAAATATTTGCAATTGCTATGTTAACTCTTTGGGGTCATGAAACTATCTTTTCATCTGCAACTTCTTAGGTGTTATCAACCCTGACAAGATACAAGTGGGGCACGGACTGGCCAATAAAACTGACTTTCAGCAATTTCTCTGAACCTGTTCATGCAGCCTAAAGTTCAAGATTCATGCCTCTCTCTCAGTAATGGTCAAAGGGTGCCTGTTGGCCTGTGATGCACCATGGAACAGACAATTAGCCTAAGTTGCTTGTTGGGTTGGTCCAGTTAGGTATTCAAAGCCATTTGGGTTACATAAACATACATCCAATCAAATTGCTAGTCATTCTGAAAACAGTTGTTTGAATTAATTCCAACACACGGTTTTTGACCATTCATTTTTTTCTAATCAGTGTGTTTATGTGTGGCTACAGCCATAAATGAAGAAGAAAGTGTGCACTCTAAGCCCACAAATGGGTCTGTTAGAATGTCTAAAATCACTCTAAAGGCCTAGGAGTTTGGAACCTGAAAAAAATGACCCTCAAGTGTACCACCTAACCAAACTGCTACAAACTTATGCATTAACAGAACCCTTAAATGCAATTGGAACTGCTTTCTCCTCATAGTTTCTCTGTTTCAGAAACCCTGGAAACCAGTCCCCAAGTGCAGAGCTCCTGCATCCGCTTTTGAGTCCAGGAGATGATGGCCTTAGGGCAGAACTAGCCACAAAATTTGCAGCGCCCAGTGCAAAATGAGTGTGGGGCCCTTTGTTCAACAATTGTTAAGAACAAATCAAGACAGCCTCAGAGTATTAAACTAAGTGTAGGGCTCTGTGGGACTGCAGGGGTCACATACCTATATGCCCATGAAGCGTATTGTTGTCCTAAGGGCAACAAGACCCCAAAAGTGCTATTCTAGCTTAACCCGTTTGTTAAGTCATTGGCAGTAACTGATACTTTGTGGTGTGTTGCCAATTGTTATGTAGGCAAATGGTCCCTGGCTGTCTGTGGGACATCTACAGGGCCCCAACAGAAGGAAAACATGATGGACAGTGAATGCACCATGTCTCTTAGGATTAACTTTGGAAGGATCGAGTTTTCATATGATTGTTATGGCACCCTGAAAAAGGATACTTGGCTACTGAAGACCCAGCTGAGTGCCAACATTGTCCAGGGAAGAGAGGGCCTTGGATTTCTCATCTTTAAGTGAGATCATGTGGTGGTATGTTATCTTGAAATATTGTTAAATTTATCTATCTATTGATCTATTGATTTATTTATCATTTATCTAGATCTACATAGATCTATAATTAATTTTTTAGTATTTCCAGCTTCCCACTCCACCCCAAAGCTAACAGCTGGCTCTATGCTCATTATATCAGGGAAGAAATGTGGCAACATAAAAAGAAGAAAATATACTAATAGTCATTTTGGATGAATGTAGATAAGCCTAAGTCCCAGAGAGAGGAGTGAATGGATTTGTAGCATAGAATACATCTTGGCCAGAACTAAGAAGGCAAGATTCTCCCCTGCCTAGAAAAGCAATTCCCCTGATCTTCAGAGGGGAAGAGAGAAGGCCAATGTGCCCCTGAGCAAGAAGGCATATATCCCACATCCCAGGTAGAGCCATCAGGGAAGTCATCCCAGCCATGCAGAAGGGAATGGCTTCATGGGCAACTAGGCTGTGGAACCTCAGGCAGCCTTGGCCTCAAGTGTGTCCTGGGGGAAGTTGAAAGCTTCCTATACCGTGTGAATGGCACAGAAGCAGCAGATGGCGTGCTGGAAACAGACAAGGGATGTGTCACTGGGGACTTAGGTGACCTGATAATGGAGGAGCAAGGATCACATAGTGTGCAATGTGACCCTACCTCCACCCCAAAATGCATGGTTTTCTGTAGAATTCCAGAATTCACAGGGAGAAGAGGGAAGCAAGAAAATGACTAAAGTTAGGTTTTCCAGTAGCCTGGTGAAATGAAGATCAGAAATAAAAATGAAATTATAACAAAGAGAATTATTATTTTTCTGTACACATGTGTTTGTGGACTGGGATTCATTCTACTCTGTGATGACACTGTTTCCTAAGCTCATCCAATATCCATTTCTTTAACTTTGTTCTCAGTGAGCAACCTTTTGATTTTAATTTTAATTTGGTTTCCAATTTAGACTTCCCACTGGGAAGAGATGTTTCAACAAATGGATACAACTCTAGTACTTACTCGTCTATGCCAAGGAATTTGGAAGACAGCCACCTGGCCAACCGATGGGAAGAGATCCATATTTAGGCCTATTCCCAAGAAAGGTGATCCTACCAAATGTGGAAATGATCAAACAATATCACTGATATCACATGCAGGTAAAATTTTGCTGAACATCATTCGAAAGTGGCTGCAGCAGTATGTCAACAGGGAACTGCCAGAAATTCAAGACAATTCAGAAGAGGACATGGAACCAGGGATATCACTGCTGATGTCAGATGGATCTTGGCTGAAAGCAGAGAATACCAGAAAGATGTTTAATTGTATTTTATTGACTATGCAAAGGCACTCGGCTATGTGGATTATAACAAATTATGGATAACATTGCAAAGAATGGGAATTCCAGAACACTTAATTGTACTCATGAGAAACATGTACATAGATCAAGAGGCAGTCATTTGAACAGAACAAGAGGGTTCTGCATGGTTTAAAGTCAGGAAAGTTGTGCACCATACTTATTCAATCTGTATGCTCAGCAAATAATCGGAGAAGCTGTACTATGAAGAAGAACATGGCTTCTGGACTGCTGAAAGATTCATTAAAAGCCTGCATTATGCAGATGACTCAACTTTTCTTGCTGAAAGTGAAAAGGACTTGAAGCACTTACTGATGAAGATCAAAGGCCACAGCCTTCAGTATGGATTATGACTCAACATAAAGAAAACAAAAATCCTCACAACTGGACCAAAAAGCAACATTGTGACAAACAGGGAAAAGATTGAAGTTGTCAAGGATTTCATTTTACTTGAATCCACAATCAACACCCATGGAAGCAGCAGTCAAGAAATCAAAAGACCAAGAAGGCAGTGAGATGACATACATAGAGCACTGAAGGAGAAAAACTGCCAGCCAAGGATCATATATCCAGCAAAACTATCTCTCAAATATGAAGGTGAAATTAAGTCATTTACAGATAAACACAAGCTTAGGGAATTTGCAAAAACCAAACCAAAACTACAAGAAATACTAAAGGGAATTCTCTGGTCAGAAAATCAATATCAGATATCAACACAACACTAGGACACAGAACAGAGCATCCTGATATCAACTCAGTTAGGGAAATCACAAAAATAAAATAAGATAAAAAACAAACAAACAAAAAATGCTCAAAACAGGGAATTACTGATGTCATTATGTAAAAGATGACAATAATCAATAAAGACGGACTAAATAAAGTAGGCATAGATTTTCCATATGGAGAGGAAATCAAGGCGATATAGGAAGATACAAATTAGGTTAACACTTAGAAAAACAGGGGTAAATATTAAGGTAACCATAAAGAAGGCTAACAATCCATACTTCAAAATAAATACCAAGATAAACATAAAGACTCGGCAAAAACAAATTCAACTACAATGAAAGAGAGGAACACACAATTTACAAAGAAAAACTCAGCACAGAAAAGTAAGTGGAAAAATGAAACTGTCAACAACACACCAAAAATAGCATCAAAATGACAGCACTAAACTCATATCTATAATTACCCTGAACGTAAATGGACTAAATGCACCAATAAAGAGAGAGTTGCAGATTGGATAAAAAACCAAAATCCAGCTACATGCTGCCTACAAGAGACACACCTTAGACTTAGAGACACAAACAAACTAAAACTCAAAGGATGGAAAAAAATATATCAAGCAAACAACAATCATGAAAGAGCAGGAGTGACAATATTAATTTCTGACAAAAAAGACTTTAAAGTTAAATCAACTACAAAGGACAAGGAAGGACACTATGTAATGATTAAAGGACCAAGTTACCAGGAAGATATAACCATATTAAATATTTATGCACCCAATGACAGGGCTGCAAGATACATAAAATAAACTCCAACAGCATTGAAAAGTGAGATAGACAGCTCCACAATTACAGTAGGAGACTTCAACAAACCACTTTCAGTGAAGGACAGTATATCCAGAAAGAAGCTCAATAAAGACACGGAACATCTAAATGCCACAATCAACCAACTCAGTCTTACACATATATACAGTATACTCAACCCCAACCCAAAAACCTCAACCCAACAGAAGCCAAATATACTTTCTTTTCTAGTGCACATGGAACATTCTCTAGAATAGACCACATATTAGGTCATAAAGCAAGCCTTACCAGGATCCAAAACATCAAAGTACTACAAAGCATCTTCTCTGACCATAAAGCCATAAAAGTAGAAATAAATAACAGAAAAATCAGGGAAAAGAAATCAAATACTTGGAAACCGAACAACACTGTGCTCTAAAAGACTGGGTTATAGAAGACATTAAGGAGGGAGTAAAGAAATTCATAGAATCCAATGAGAATGAACACATTTCCTATGAGAACCTCTGGGACACGGTGAAAGCAGTGCTCAGAGGTCAATTTGTATCAATAAATGCACACATACAAAAAGAAGAAAGGGCCAAAATCAAAGAATTATCCTTACAAATTGAACAAATAGAAAGAGAGCAACAAAAGAAACCCTCAGGCACCAGAAGAAAGCACATAATAAAAATTAGAGCAGAATTAAAGAAATTAGAGAACAGAAAAACAATTGAAACAGTTAAGAAGACCGAAAGTTGGTTCTTCTAAAAAATAAACAAAATTTATAAACCATTGGCCAGATTGACAGAAGGAAACAGGAAAGGAAGCAAATAGCCTGAATAAGAAATGATATGGGAGATACCACAGTAGACCCAAGTCACATCAGATTACTACGAAAAATTGTACTGTAACAAATTTGAAAACCTAGAAGAAATGGATGAATTCCTAGAAACACACTATATATCTAAACTAACACAGAGGTAGACCAACTAAATGGATCCATAATAAAAGAGATTGAAAAGGTAATCAAAAAAACCCCAACAAAAAAAAAAATCTGACCCTGATGGCTTCACTGCTGAGTTCTACCAAAGTTTCAGAGATAGCAGCACTACTACTAAAGGTATTTCAGAGCATAGGAAAGGAAGGAATACTCCCAAACTCATTTTATGAAGCCAGTATATTCCTGATATCAAAACCAGGTAAAGACACCACAAAAAAAGAATTTTATAGACCAATACCCCCCATGAACTTAGATGCAAAAATCCTCAAAATTCTAGCCAATAGAATTCAACAATATATCAAAGAAATAATTCACCATGACCAAATGGGATTCATACCAGGTATGTATGATGGTTCAACATTAGAAAAACCATTAATGTAATCCATCATATAAATAAAACAAAAGACAAGAACCACATGATTTTAGCAATTGATGCAGAAAAGGCATTTGACAAAGTCCAACACCCATTTATGATAAAAACTCTCAATAAAGTAGGAACAGAAGGAAAATTCCTCAACGTAATAAAGGGCATTTAAACAAAGCCATCAGCCAACATCATCCTAAATGGATAGATCCTGAAAGCATTCCCCTTGAGAACGGGAACTAGACAAGGATGTCCTTTATCACCACTCTTATACACCATTGTACTGGAGGTCCTAGTCAGAGCAATTAGGCTAGACAAAGAAATAAAATGCATCCAGATTGGCAAAGAAGCAGTAAAAGTATCTCTGTTTGTAGATGACATGATCTTATACACAGACTCCTCCAGAAAACTACTGAAACTAATAGAAGAGTTCAGCAGAGTATCAGGATACAAGATAAACATACAAAAATCAGCTGGGTTTCTCTACACCAACAAAAAGAACATCAAAGAGGAAATAACCAAATCAGTACCATTGACAGTAGCCCCCAAGAAGGTAAAATACTTAAGAATAAATCTTACCAGAGATGTAAAAGACCTATACAAAGAAAATTACAATACACTTCTGCAAGAAACCAAAAGAGACCTACATAAGTGGAAAAACATACCTTGCTCATGGATAGGAAGACTTGACGTTGTAAAAAAGTCTCTTCTACCAAAAGCCATCTTTAGATACAATGCAATTCCGATACAAATTCCAACGACATTTTTTTAAATAATTTTTATTGTGCTTTAAGTGAAAGTTTACAAATCAAGTCCGTCTCTCACATATAAACTTTTGTACACCATACTACATATTCCCATTTACTCTCCCCCTAATGAGTCAGCTGCTCCCTCTTTCCAGTCTCTCCTTTCATGACCATTTTGCCAGTTTCTAACCCTCTGTACCCTCCCATGTCCCCTCCAGACAGGAGATGCCAACACAGTCTCAAGTGTCCACCTGATACAAGTAGCTCACTCCTCATCAGCATCTCTCTCCAACCCATTGTCCAGCCCATTCCATGTCTGCTGAGTTGTCTTTGGGAATGGTTCCTATCCTGGGCCAACAGAAGGTTTGGGGACCATGACCGCCGGGATTCTTCTAGTCTCAGTCAAACCATTAAGTCTGGTCTCTTTATGAGAATTTGGCGTCTGCATCCCACTGTTCTCCTGTTCCTTCAGGGGTTCTCTATTGTGCTGCCTGTCAGGGCAGTTATCGGTTGTGGTCGGGCAGCATCTAGTTCTTCTGGTCTCAGGATGATGTAAGTCTAGTTCCTGTGGCCCTTTCTGTCTCTTGGGCTCATAGTTATCGTGTGACCTTGGTGTTCTTCCTTCTCCTTTGATCCAGGTGGGTTGAGACCAATTGATGCATCTTAGATGGCCGCTTGTTAGCATTTAAGACCCCAGATGCCACACTTCAAAGTGGGATGCACAATGTTTTCTTAATAGAATTTATTTTGCCAATTGACTTAGATGTCCCCTGAAGCCATAGTCCCCAAACCCCCGCCCTTGCTCCGCTGACCTTCAAGGCATTCAGTTTATCCAGGAAACTTCTTTGCTTTTGGTCCAGTCCAGTTGAGCTGACCTTCCCTGTATTGACTATTGTCCTTCCCTTCACCAAAAATATTAGTCTTTTTGCATCTGACGAATTTCACTCAGCATAATGCCTTCCAGGTTCCTCCATGTTATGAAATGTTTCACAGATTCGCCACTGTTCTATATCGATGCGTAGTATTCCATTGTGTGAATATACCACAATTTATTTAACCATTCATCCATCGATGGACACCTTGGTTGCTTCCAGCTTTTTGCTATTGTAAACAGTGCTGCAATAAACATGGGTGTGCATATATCTGTTTGCGTAAACGCTCTTATTTCTCTAGGGTATATTCTGAGGAGTCGGAATTCTGGGTTGTATGGTAGTTCTATTTCTAACTTTTTAAGGAAACGCCAGATAGGTTTCCAAAGTGGTTGTACCATTTTACATTCCCACCAGCAGTGTATAAGAGTTCCAATCTCTCCGCAGCCTCTCCAATATTTATTATTTTGTGTTTTTTGGATTAATGCCAGCCGTGCTGGAGTGAGATGGAATCTCATCGTAGTTTTAATTTGCATTTCTCTAATGGCTAATGATCGAGAGCATTTTCTCATGTATCTGTTAGCCACCTGAATATCTTCTTTAGTGAAGTGTGTGTTCATATCCTTTGCCCAATTTTTGATTGGGTTGTTTGTCTTTTTGTGGTTGAGTTTTAACAGAATCATATAGATTTTAGAGATCAGGCGCGGGTCGGAGATGTCATAGCTGAAAATATTTTTCCAGTCTGTAGGTGGTCTTTTTACTCCTTTGGTGAAGTCTTTAGATGAGCATAGGTGTTTGATTTTTAGGAGCTCCCTGTTATCTGGTTTCTCTTCGTCATTTTTAGTAACGTTTTATATTCTGTTTATGCCTTGTATTAGGGCTCCTAATGTTGTCCCAATTTTTTCTTCCATGATCTTTATCATTTTAGTCTTTATGTTTAGGTCTTTGATCCACTTGGAGTTTGTTTTTGTGCATGGAGTAAGGTATGGGTCCTGTTTCATTTTTTTTGCAAATGGATATCCAGTTATGCCAGCACCATTTGTTAAAAAGACTATCTTTTCTCCAATTAACTGACACTGCTCAGCTGCTCATAGGTGGATGGATTTATATCTGGGTTCTCAATTCTGTTCCATTGGTCTATGTGCCTGTTGTTGTACCAGTACCAGCCTGTTTTGACTACTGTGGCTGTGTAATATGTGTAAAATCAGGTAGAATGAGGCCTCCCAGTTTCTCCTTTTTCAGTAATGCTTTACTTATCCGGGGCTTCTTTCCCTTCCATATGAAGTTGGTGATTTGTTTCTCCATCACATTAAAAAATGTCGTTGCAATTTGGATTGGAAGTGCATTGTATGTATAGATGGCTTTTGGTAGAATAGACATTTTTACTATGTTGTCTTCCTATCCATGAGTAAGGTCTGTTTTTCCACTTATGTAGGTCCCTTTTAGTTTCTTGCACTAGTACTTTGTAGTTTTCTTTGTATAGGTCTTTTACATCTTTGGTAAGATTTATTCCTAAGTACTTTATCTTCTTGGGGGCTACTGTGAATGGTATTGATTTGGTTATTTCCTCTTTGATGTTCTTTTTGTTGATGTAGAGGAATCCAAGTGATTTTTGTATGTTTATCTTGTAATCTGAGACTCCGCCGAACTCTTCTATTAGTTTCAGTAGTTTTCTGGAGGATTCCTTAGGGTTTTCTGTGTATAAGATCATGTCATCTGCAAACAGAGATACTTTTACTTCTTCCTTGCCAATCCGAATGCCCTTTATTTCTTTGTCTAGCCTAATTGCTCTGGCTAGGACCTCTAGCACAATGTTGAATAAGAGCGGTGATAAAGGGCATCCTTGTCTGGTTCCCGTTCTCAAGGGAAATGCTTTCAGGCTCTCTCCATTTAGAGTGATGTTGGCTGTTGGCTTTGTATAGATGCCCTTTATTATGTTGAGGAATTTTCCTTCAATTCCTATTTTGGTGAGAGTTTTTATCATAAATGGGTGTTGGACTTTGTCAAATGCCTTTTCTGCATCAATTGATAAGATCATGTGGTTTTTGTCTTTTGTTTTATTTATATGGTGGATTACATTAATGGTTTTTCTAATATTGAACCAACTGTGCATACCTGGTATAACTCCCACTTGGTCATGGTGAATTATTTTTTTGATATGTTATTGAATTCTATTGGCTACAATTTTGTTGAGGGTTTTTGCATCTATGTTCATGAGGGGTATAGGTCTGTAATTTTCTTTTCTTGTGGTGTCTTTACCTGGTTTTGGTATCAGGGATATGCTGGCTTCACAGAATGAGTTAGGTAGTATTCCATCATTTTCTATGCTTTGACATACCTTTAGTAGTAGTGGTGTTAACTCTCCTCTGAAAGTTTGGTAGAACTCTGCAGTGAAGCCATCCGGGCCAGGGCTTTTTTTTGTTGGGAGTTTTTTGATTACCTTTTCAATCTCTTTTTTTGTTATGGGTCTATTTAGTTGTTCTACTTCTGATTGTGTTAGTTTAGGTAGGTAGTGTTTTTCCAGGAATTCATCTATTTCTTCTAGGTTTGCAAATTTGTTAGAGTACAATTTTTTAATATTAACTTTTATTGAGCTTCAGGTGAACGTTTACAAATCAAGTCAGACTCACATATAAGTTTATATACACCTTACTCCGTACTCCCACTTGCTCTCCCCCTAATGAGTCAGCCCTTCCAGTCTCTCCTTTCGTGACAATTTTGCCACCTTCCAACTCTCTCTATCCTCCCATCCACCCTCCAGACAGGAGATGCCAACACAGTCTCAAGTGTCCACCTGATATAATTAGCTCACTCTTCATCAGCATCTCTCTCCTACCCACAGTCCAGTCCCTTTCATGTCTGATGAGTTGTCTTCGGGGATGGTTCCTGTCCTGGGCCAACAGAAGGTTTGGGGACCATGATCACCAGGATTCCTCTAGTCTCAGTCACACCATTAAGTATGGTCTTTTTGTGAGAATTTGGGGTCTGCATCCCACCGATCTCCTGCTCCCTCAGGGGTTCTCTATTGTGCTCCCTGTCAGGGCAGTCATCAGTTGTGGCTGGGCACCATCTAGTTCTTCTGGTCTCAGGATGATGTACGTCTCTAGTTCATGTGGCCCTTTCTGTCTCTTGGGCTCTTAGTTATCGTGTGACCTTGGTGTTCTTCATTCTCCTTTGATCCAGGTGGGTTGAGACCAATTGATTGATGCATCTTAGATGGCCGCTTGTTAGCATTTAAGTCCCCAGACGCCACATTTCAAAGTGGGATGCAGAATGTATTCATAATAGAATTATTTTGCCAATTGACTTAGAAGTCCCCTTAAATCATGGTCCCCAAACCCCTGCCCTTGCTCCACTGACCTTTGGAGCATTCAGTTTATCCCAAAAACTTCTTTGCTTTTGGTCCAGTCCAGTTGAGCTGACCTTTCATGTATTGAGTATTGTCCTTCCCTTCAGCTAAAGCAGTTCTTATCTACTAATTAATCAGTAAAAAACCGTCTCCCACCCTGCCTCCCTCCCCCCCTCGTAACCACAAAAGTATGTGTTCTTCTCCGTTTATACTACTTCTCAAGATCTTATAATAGTGGTCTTATACAAAATTTGTCCTTTTGCCTCTGACTAATTTCGCTGAGCATAATGCCTTCCAGGTTCCTCCATGTTATGAAATGTTTCACAGATTCGTCACTGTTCTTTATCGATGCGTAGTATTCCATTGTGTGAATATACCACAATTTATTTACCCATTCATCCGTTGATGGACACCTTGGTTGCTTCCAGCTTTTTGCTATTGTAAACAGAGCTGCAGTAAACATGGGTGTGCATATATCTGTTTGTGTGAAGGCTCTTGTATCTCTAGGGTATATTCCGAGGAGTGGGATTTCTGGGTTGTATGGTAGTTCTATTTCTAACTGTTTAAGATAACGCCAGATAGATTTCCAAAGTGGTTGTACCATTTTACATTCCCACCAGCAGTGTATAAGAGTTCCAATCTCTCCACAGCCTCTCCAACATTTACTGTTTTCTGTTTTTTGGATTAATGCCAGCCTTGTTGGAGTGAGATGGAATCTCATCGTAGTTTTAATTTGCATTTCTCTAATGGCTAAAGATCGAGAGCATTTTCTCATGTATCTGTTAGCTGCCTGAATATCTTCTTTAGTGAAGTGCGTGTTCATATCCTTTGCCCACTTCTTGATTGGGTTGCTTGTCTTTTTGTGGTTGAGTTTTGACAGAATCATGTAGATTTTAGAGATCAGGCGCTGGTCGGAGATGTCATAGCTGAAAATTCTTTCCCAGTCCGTAGGTGGTCTTTTTACTCTTTTGGTGAAGTCTTTAGATGAGCATAGGTGTTTGATTTTCAGGAGCTCCCAGTTATCTGGTTTCTCTTCGTCATTTTTGGTAATCTTTTGTATTCTGTTTACGCCTTGTATTAGGGCTCCTAAGGTTGTCCCTATTTTTTCTTCCATAATCTTTATCGTTTTAGTCTTTATGTTTAGGTCTTTGATCCACTTGGAGTTAGTTTTTGTGCATGGTGTCAGGTATGGGTCCTGTTTCATTTTTTTGCAAATGGATATCCAGTTATGCCAGCACCATTTGTTAAAAAGACTATCTTTTCTCCAATTAACTGACACTGGGCCTTTGTCAAATATCAGCTGCTCATATGTGGATGGATTTATATCTGGGTTCTCAATTCTGTTCCATTGGTCTATGTGTCTGTTGTTGTACCAGTACCAGGCTGTTTTGACTACTGTGGCTGTATAATAGGTTCTGAAATCAAGTAGAGTGAGGCCTCCCACTTTCTTCTTCTTTTTCAGTAATGCTTTGCTTATCTGAGGCTTCTTTCCCTTCCATATGAAGTTGGTGATTTGTTTCTCTATCACCTTAAAAAATGACATTGGAATTGGGATCGGAAGTGCATTGTATGTATAGATGGCTTTTGGTAAAATAGACATTTTCACTATGTTAAGTCTTCCTATCCATGAGCAAGGTATGTTTTTCCACTTAAGTAGGTCCTTTTTAATTTCTTGTAGTAGAGCTTTGTAGTTTTCTTTGTATAGGTCTTTTACATCTTTGGTAAGATTTATTCCTAAGTATTTTATCTTCTTGGGGGCTACTGTGAATGGTATTGATTTGGTTATTTCCTCTTCAATGTTCTTTTCGTTGATGTAGAGGAATCCAAGTGATTTTTGTATGTTTATCTTATAACCTGAGACTCTGCCAAACTCTTCTATTAGTTTCAGTAGTTTTCTGGAGGATTCCTTAGGGTTTTCTGTGTATAAGATCATGTCATCTGCAAATAGAGATAATTTTACTTCTTCCTTGCCCATCCGGATGCCCTTTATTTCTTTGTCTAGCCTAATTGCTCTGGCTAGGACCTCTAGCACAATGTTGAATAAGAGCGGTGATAAAGGGCATCCTTGTCTGGTTCCCGTTCTCAAGGGAAATGCTTTCAGGCTCTCTCCATTTAGAGTGATGTTGGCTGTTGGCTTTGCATAGATGCCCTTTATTATGTTGAGGAATTTTCCTTCAGTTCCTATTTTGGTGAGAGTTTTTATCATAAATGGGTGTTGGACTTTGTCAAATGCCTTTTCTGCATCAATTGATAAGATCATGTGGTTTTTGTCTTTTGTTTTATTTGTATGGTGGATTACATTAATGGTTTTTCTAATATTAAACCAGCCTTGCACACCTGGTATAAATCCCACTTGGTCGTGGTGAATTATTTTTTTGATATGTTGTTGAATTCTATTGGCTAGAATTTTGTTGAGGATTTTTGCATCTATGTTCCTGAGGGACATAGGTCTGTAATTTTCTTTTTTTGTGATGTCTTTACCTGGTTTTGGTATCAGGGAGACGGTGGCTTCATAGAATGAGTAAGGTAGTATTCCGTCATTTTCTATGCTTTGAAATGTCTTTAGTAGTGGTGGTATTAACTCTTCTCTGAAAGTTTGGTAGAACTCTGCAGTATAGCCATCCAGGCCAGGGCTTTTTTTTGTTCGGAGTTTTTTGATTACCGTTTCAATCTCTTTTTTTGTTATGGGTCTATGTAGTTGTTCCGCTTCTGATTATGTTAGTTTAGGTAGGTAGTGTTTTTCCAGGAATTCATCCATTTCTTCTTGGTTTGCAAATTTGTTACAGTACAATTTTTTGTAATAATCTGATATGATTCTTTTAGTTTCCTTGTGTCTGTTGTGATGTGGCCCTTCTCGTTTCTTATTCGGGTTATTTGTTTCCTTTCCTGTATTTCTTTAGTCAGTCTAGTCTAGCCAATGGTTTATCAATTTTGTTAATTTTTTTGAAGAACCAGCTTTTGCTTTGTTAATTCTTTCAATTGTTTTTCTGTTCTCTAATTCATTTAGTTCAGCTCTAATTTTTATTATTTGTTTTCTTCTGGGGCCTGATGGATTCTTTTGTTGCTCCCTTTCTATTTGTTCAAGTTGTGGGGACAGTTCTCTGATTTTGGCTCCTTCTTTATGTATGTGTGCATTTATCGATATGAATTGGCCTCTGAGCACTGCTTTTGCTGTGTCCCAGAGGTTTTGATAGGAAATATTTTCATTCTCGTTGCATTCTATGAATTTCCTTACTCCCTCCTTAATGTCTTCTATAACCCAGTCTTTTTTCAGGAGGGTATTGTTCAGTTTCCAAGTATTTGATTTCCTTTCCCTGATTTTTCTGTTATTGATTTGCACTTTTATGGCCCTGGGGTCTGAGAAGATGCTTTGTAATGCTTCAAATTCTGCAAAGGTTTGTTTTATGACCTATGATGTGGTCTATTCTAGAGAATGTTCCATGTGTGCTAGAAAAAAAAGTATACTTTGCAGCAGTTGGGTGGAGAGTTCTGTATAAGTCAATGAGGTCAAGTTGGTTGATTGTTGTAAGTAGGTCTTCCGTGTCTCTATTGAGCTTCTTACTGGATGTCCTGTCCTTCTCCGAAAGTGGTGTGTTGAAGTCTCCTACTATAATTGTGGAGGTGTCTATCTCACTTTTCAGTTCTGTTAAAATTTGATTTATGTATCTTGCAGCCATGTCATTGGGTGCATAAATATTTAATATGGTTATATCTTCCTGATCAACTGTCCCTTTTATCATTATGTACTGTCCTTCTTTATCCTTTGTGGTGGATTTAAGTTTAAAGTCTATTTTGTCAGAAATTAATATTGCTACTGCTCTTCTTTTTTGCTTATTGTTTGCTTGGTATATTTTTTTCCATCCTTTGAGTTTTGGTTTGTTTGTGTCTCTAAGTCTAGGGTGTGTCTCTTGTAGGCAGCATATAGACGGATCGTGTTTCTTTATCCGGTCTGAGACTCTCTGCCTCTTTATTGGTGCATTTAGTCCATTTACATTCAGGGTAATTATAGATAAGTAAGTGTTTAGTGTTGTCATTTTGATGCCTTTTTA
This sequence comes from Loxodonta africana, assembly GCF_030014295.1. NCBI lineage: Eukaryota > Metazoa > Chordata > Mammalia > Proboscidea > Elephantidae > Loxodonta > Loxodonta africana. Next base: position 4,859,048 of record NC_087351.1, read on the forward strand.
TGTGTGTTGTTGACTATTTTTGTGCTGAGACGTTTTTCTTTGTAAATTGTGAGATCCTCATTTTCATAGTATTTGACTTTATGTTTGTTGAGTCGTTACGTTTTTCTTGGTTTTTATTTTGAGTTATGGAGTTGTTATACCTCTTTGTGGTTACCTTAATATTTACCCCTATTTTTCTAAGTAAAAACCTAACTCGTATTTATATTGTATTTATATTGCCTTGTATCCCTCTCCATATGTCAGTTGTATGCCACCTGTATTTAGTCCCTCTTTTTCATTATTGTGATCTTTTACATATTGACTTCAATGATTCCCTGTTTTGAGCATTTTTTTTTTTTTGATTAATCTTATTTTGTTTTTGTGATTTCCCTATTTGAGTTGATATCAGGATGTTCTGTTCTGTGACTTTGTGTTGTGCTGGTATCTGATATTATTGGTTTTCTGACCAAACAATTTCCTTTAGTATTTCTTGTAGCTTTGGTTTGGTTTTTGCAAATTCTCTAAGCTTGTGTTTATCTGTAAATATCTTAATTTCACCTTCATATTTGAGAGAGAGTTTTGCTGGATATATGATCCATGGTTGGCAGTTTTTCTCCTTCAGTGCTCTGTATATATCATCCCATTGCCTTCTTGGCTGCATGGTTTCTGCTGAGTAGTCTGAACTTATTCTTATTGATTCTCCCTTGAAGGTGACCTTTCTTTTATCCCTGTCTGCTTTTAAAGTTTTCCCTTTATCTTTGGTTTTGGCAAGCTTGATGATAATACGTCTTGGTGTTTTTCTTTTTGGATCAATCTTAAATGGGGTTTAATGAGCATCTTGAATAGATATCGTTTTGTCTTTCATGATGTCAGGAAAGTTTTCTGTCAGCAGATCTTCAACTATTCTCTCTTTGTTTTCTGTTATCCCTCACTGTTCTGGGACTCCAATCACACACAAGTTATCCTTCTTGATAGAGTCCCACATGATTCTTAGGGTTTCTTCATGTTTTTTAATTCTTTTATCTGAGTTTTTTCCAGCTATGTTGGTGTTAATTCCCTGGTCCTCCAGATTTCCCACTCTGCATTCTAATTGCTTGAGTCTGCTCCTCTGAGTTCCTATTGCATTGTCTAATTCTGTAATTTTATTGTTAATCTTTTGGATTTCTACATGCTGTCTCTCTATGGATTCTTGCAACTTATTAATTTTTCCATTATGTTCTTGAATAATCTTTTTGAGTTCTTCAACTCTTTTATCAGTGTGTTCCTTGGCTTTTTCTGTAGATAGCCTTATTTCATTTCTGAGGTCATCCCTGATGTCTTGAAGCATTCTGTAAATTAGTTTTTTATATTCTGTATCTGATAATTCCAGGATTGTATCTTCATTTGGGAAAGATTTTGATTCTTTTGTTTGGGGGGTTGTAGAAGCTGTCATGGTCTGTTTCTTTATGCGGTTTGATATCGACTGCTGTCTCAGAGCCATCATTAAGATATTGTCGTGGTTTATTCTATATTTGCTCACTGGGTCTTATCTTGTTTTGTTTTCTTTCAATATACATGGATGGGCTACTAGATTGCGCTGTCTTGATTGTTGTAGCCCTTGACTTACTTTTGACCTATTACCAGCTGGTTTGGGCTGTTGCCAGATATATATGCCTGAGTCTATTCAGTATTCTTGAGTAGAATCTGATTTTGGGTCATCAAGTGTGTGATGCACCCTAACACCTATCCACCTCGAGAAGTAGTGGTAATAGTTGTGTGCACCAGATTCTATTAGCAGCTGGGGTTCACACTCCAGGGGGGGCAGGATGCTGACAGGCTTCCCCCAAGTGTCAGTGACGTAGGTGTGTCTCTATTCCTAGCGCACCTTGGTGGGAGGGCTCTGCAGCTGTACCTTAGGCCCCCAATGCAATTACCTCTACAGATTGGTAGGTGTCACCCTCCTTAGACCCCTAAGGCAAGAGGCTAGGTGGTCTGGGGGGAGCTTCAGCCCTCAGTTCCCTGTTGTGGGTCAGTGAGGGCTCTGTTGAATAAGCAGAGATATCAGACCTGGGAAACTTGTTTTTCCAGTAAATCCACTAAAAAAAAATGCAGTCAGATCCCTATCAGAAATGCCTTTGCATTATAATAGCCACCTTGTTCCCTGTAGGGATGAAAGCCCGAGATATGGATCATATATGTTTGGCTGGAGCTGGTTCTGTGTTTTTAGTCCAATTAGGGAAGGATTTTTGGTCCCTGGGTTTTTTGTGGTTGCTTCTCTCAGGCCGGAAGAATGGGTTAGGAAAAGACAAAAAAAAAAAAAGGAAAACCAAAGCCGCGGAGCCGGAGCCATTCTCCCTCTGGCCCAGGAAATTCCAATGTTAATGAAGCCGCCTGGGAAGGGTGGGGGAGGGTTCAGAAAAACAGGAGAGAGTAGCACCCCGGAATATAGCCAAAGTTGCTTATCTTGCTTGGGATGACTATTTTATCTGAGATTCCCGAGGAGCGTGTTGCCTATGTGTGCTGGCTGTGTAGCGATTGCCCCCGAGAGTCTGGCCCGCAGAAGCCGCAGTCAGATCCTCCACTGCCAGTCCAAAGCCCAGCGTCAAGGTTCCCCAGCTGGGACGCTGCACTCCCGGCTCCAAAATCAGTCGCTGTCTCCCGGGGACTTGTCCTCCCGCCAGCCACGTTGCAGTGCTGCCCGCACGGTCCGGCTGGGCCCCCTCCCGGGGTCAGTTCAGGGGGTAGGTCTGTGCCCCGTGTTTGTTCCATGACAGGATGCTGTGCTCAGCTCCCCTGTGTCCAGTCCAAAGCCCGGTGCCAAGCTTCCCCGGCTGGGACGCTGCATTCCTGGCTCCAAAACCAGTCACTGCCTCCGGGGGACTTCTCCTCCCACCAGCCACGTGGCCGTGCCGCCTGCGCGGACCGGCTGGGCCCCCTCCCGGGGTCAGCTCAGGAGGGTAGGGCTGTGCCCCGTGTTTGCGCCATCACAAAATGTTGTGTTCAGCTTCCCTGCGCCCAGTCCTAAGCCCCGTGCAGAGGTTACCTGACTGGGACGCTGGCTCCAGGCTCCGAAAACAGTTGCTGCTTCCCCATAGTTGTTCGTTCTCCATCTCTGTCACTCAGGTCAACTGTTTAATTCTGTGTTTGTTGTTCAGGGTTCATAGATTGTCATGTATGTGATCAATTCACTTGTTTTTCCGAGTCTTTGTTGCAAGAGGGATCCGAGGTAGCGTCTACCTAGTCAGCCATCTTGGCCCCCCTCAGAGTACAATTTTTTGTAATCATCTGATATGATTCTTTTAATTTCAGTTGGGTCTGTTGTGATATGGCCCATCTCGTTTCTTATTCGGGTTATTTGTTTCCTTTCCTGTATTTTTTTTCTCAGTCTGGCCAATGGTTTATCAATTTTTTAAATTTTTTCAAAGAACCAGCTTTTGGCTTTGTTAATTCTTTCAGTTGATTTTCTGTTCTCTAATTCACTTATTTTTATTATTTGTTTTCTTCTGGTGCCTGATGGATTCTTTTGTTGCTCGCTTTCTATTTGTTCAAGTTGTAGGACAGTTCTCTGATTTTGGCTCTTTCTTCTTTATGTATGTGTGCATTTATCAATTTAAATTGGCCTCTGAGCACTGCTTTTGCTGTGTTCCAGAGGCTTTGATATGAAATGTTTTCATTCTCATTGCATTCTATGAATTTCTTTATTCCCTCCTTAATGTCTTCTATAACCCACTCTTTTTTCAGCAGGGTATTGTTCAGTTTCCAAGTATTTGATTTCTTTTCCCTGATTTTTCTGTTATTGATTTCCACTTTTATGGCCTTGTGGTCTGAGAAGATGCTTTGTAATATTTCGATGTTTTGGATTCTGCAGAGGTTTGTTTTATGACCTAATATGTGATCTGTTCTAGAGAATGTTCCATGTGCACTAGAAAAAAAAAGTATACTTTGCAGCTGTTGGGTGGAGTGTTCAGTGTAAGTCTATGAGGTCAAGTTGGTTGATTGTAGCAATTAGGTCTTCTCTGTCTCTATTGAGCTTCTTAGTGGAAGTCCTATCCTTCTCCGAAAGTGGTGTGTTGAAGTCTCCTACTATAATTGTGGAGGTGCCTATCTCACTTTTCAGTTCCGTTAAAGTTTGTTTTGTATACCTTGCAGCCCTGTCATTGGGTGCATAAATATTTAATATGGTTATAGCTTCCTGGTAAATTGTCCCTTTAATCATTATTTAGTGTCCTTCTTTATCCTTTGTAGTGGATTTAACTTTAAAGTCTATTTTGTCAGACACTAATATTGCCACTCCTGCTCTTTTTTGCTTGTTGTTTGCTTGATATATTTTTTTCCATCCTTTGAATTTTAGTTTGTTTGTGTCTCTAAGTTTTAGGTGTGTCTCTTGTAGGCAGCATATACATGGATCACGTTTCTTTATCCAGCCTGAGACTCTCTGCCTCTTTATTGGTGTGTTTAGTCCATTTACATTCAGCGTAATTATAGAGAAGTATGAGTTTAGTGCTGTCATTTTGATGCCTTTTTATGTGTGTTGTTGACAATTTCATTTTTCCACTTACTTTTTTTCGCTGAGACATTTTTCTTTATAAATTGTATGTTTCTCATTTTCATAGTAGTTGAATTTATGTTTGCTGAGTCGTTATGTTTTTCTTGGTTTTTATTTTGAATTATGGAATTCTTAGAACTCTTTGTGGTTACCTTAATATTTACCCCTATTTTTCTAAGTAAAAACCTAACTTGTATCGTCCTATATTTCCTTGTTTTCCTCTCCATGTGGAAGATCTATGCCTCGTGTATTTAGTCCTTCTTTTTGATTATTGTGATCTTTTACATAATGACTTCAATGATTCCCTGTTTTGAGCATTCTTCTTCTTTTTAAAATTAATCTTAATTTGTTTTTGTTATTTCCCTATTTGAGTTGATATCAGGATGTTCTGTTCTATGACCTTGTTTTGTGTTGATATCTGATATTATTGATTTTCTGACCAAACAATTTGTTTTAGTAATTCTTTGTAGCTTTGGTTTGGTTTTTGCGAATTCTCTAAGCTTGTGTTTATCTGTAAATATTTTAATTTCACCTTCATATTTGAGAGAGAGTTTTGCTGGATATATGATCCTTGGCTGGCAGTTTTTCTCCTTCAGTGCTCTATATATGTCATCCCATTGCCTTCTTGACTGCATGGTTTCTGCTCAGTAGTCTGAACTTGTTCTTACTGATTCTCCTTTGTAGGAGACTTTTCTTTTCTCCCTGGCTGCTTTTAAATTTTTCTCTTTATCTTTGGTTTTGGCAAGTTTGATGATAATATGCCTTGGTGATTTTCTTTTTGGATCAGTCTTATATGGGGTTTGATGAGCATCTTGGATAGATATCCTTTCGTCTTTCACGATGTCAGGGAAGTTTTCTGCCAACAGATCTTCAACTATTCTCTCTGTATTTTCTGTTATCCCTCCCTGTTCTGGGACTCCATTCACATGCAAGTTATTCTTCTTGATTGAGTCCCACATGATTCTTGGGGTTTCTTCATTTTTTAAAATTCTTTTATCTGATTTGTCTTCAACTATATTGCTGTCAATTGCCTTATCCTCCAGGTCCCCCACTCTGCATTCCAATGGCTCGATTCTGCTCCTCTGACTTCCTATTGAGTTGTTTAATTCTGTAATTTTACTGTTAATGTTTTGGATTTCTGAATGCTGTCTCTCTATGGATTCTTGTAGCTTATTAATTTTTCCACTATGTTCTTGAATAACCTTTTTGATTTCTTCAACTGCTTTATCAGTGTGTTCCTTGGCTTTTTCTGTAGATTGCCTTATTTCATTTCTGAGGTCATCCCTGATGTCTTGAAGCATTCTGTGTGTTAGTTTTTTATATTCTGCATCTGGCAATTCCAGGATTGTATCTTCATTTGGGAAAGATTTTGATTCTTTAATTTGGGGAGTTGTAGAAGCAATCATGGTCTACTTCTTTATGTGGTTTGATATCAACTGCTGTCTCCCAGCCATCTATAAGATATTATAATGATTTATTTTATATTTGCTCACTGAATCTTATCTTGTTTTGTTTTCTTTCAATATACGCAGATGGGCTACTATATTGCGCTCTCTTGATTATTGTAGCCTTTGAATCACTTATGTCCTATTACCAGCTGGTTTGGGCTGTTGCCAAATATATAAGCCTAAGAGTCCATCCACTATTCTTGAATAGAATCAGCTTAGGTGTTCTGATTTTGGGTCACCAGGTGTGTGGTGTAGAGTGTCACCTATTAACTTAGAGGTGTAGTGGTGATAGTTGTGTGCACCAGATTCTAGTAGCAGCAGGGGGTCACGCTCCTGGAGGGGCAGGATGCTGACACCCTTCCCCCACATGCCAGTGAGGTAGGTGTGTCTCTATTCCTAAACCACTGTGGTGGGTGGGCTCTGCAGCTGTACCTTAGGCACCCAATGCATGTACCTCCAAAGATTGGTGTCAGTATCCTCAGACTGCTTTGGCAGGTGCCTGGGTGGTTTGGGTGGAGCTTCAGCCCTCAGTTCCCTGTTGTGGATCAGTGAGGGCTCTGTTTAATAGGTAGAGATATCAGACCTGGAAAACTTGTCTTTCCAGTGATCCTCTAAAACGATTACAGTCAGATCTCTATCAGAATTGCCTGTGTGTTAAAATAGCCACCTTGTTCCCTGTAGGAATGAAAGCCAAAGGCTGTGGATCTCATATGCTTGGCTGGAGCTGGTTCTGTATTTTTACTCCAATTTAGGGAAGTCAGGGAAGGATTTTTCATCCCTGGGTTTTTAGTAGCTGCTTCTCTCAGGCCAGGAGAATGGGTTAGGAAAAGAAAAAAAAAAAAACTGCAGAGCACTTCACTCCCTGGCACAGGAAATTCCAGTGTTAACGAAGCCACCTGGGGCAGGGAGGAGACAGATAGGAGAGAATAGCACCCAGCAATATAGACAAAGTTACTTATCTTGCTTGGTGATGACTGTTTTATCTGAGATTCCTGAGGGGCATGTAGCCTGTGTGTGCTGGCTGGGTTGAGATTGCCCCCGAGGGTCAGGCCCAAGTCCTGTGCTTGTGCTGACTCAGAAGCTGTGGCCAGCTCCTCCGCTCCCAGTCCAAAGCCCAGTGCTGAGGTTCCCCGGGTGGGATGCCACACTCCAGGCTCCAAAACCAGTCACTGCCTCCTGGTGACTTCTCCTCCTGTCAGCCACATCGTTGCGCTGCCTGCATGCTCTGGCTGGGCTTCCCCCGAGGTCACTTCAAGGGGTAGGGCTCCGTCCCGTGTTTGCGCCGTCTCAAGAAGCCGTGCTCAGTTCCCCTGTGCCCCGTCAAAAGCCTGGCGCCAAGGTTTTCTGACTGGGACACTGGCTTCAGGCTCCAAAAACGGTCGCTCCTTCCCCGTGGCTGCTAGTTCTCTCGTTAGCCACGTCAGTGTGCAGCCTGCTTGTGCTGGCAGAGTCTCTACCGAGGTTACCCCAGGGGGCTAGGGGTTAGGGCTGTGTCCCGTGCCTGCCCCACCTCAGCAAGTTGCAATCAGCCCCGCCACTCGGCACCAGGGAACTGCAAGAGCTCAAGGCTGTGGAGCGGGTTGCCAGTTCCAGAGGCAGTTGCTGCTTCAGGGTTCAGCTTTTTGCTCCCCTGTCACTCAGGTCAACTCCTTAGATCTGTGTTTGATGGTTAGCATTCGTAGATTTTCATGTATGTGATCGATTACTTGTTTTTCCAAGTCTTTGTTGCAAGAGGGATCCAAGGTAGCTTCTACCTAGTCAGCCATCTTGTGCCCCCCTCCAACGACATTTTTTAATGAGATGGAGAAACAAATCACCAACTTTATATGGAAGGGAAAGAGGCCCTGGATAAGTAAAGCATTACTGAAAAAGAACAAAGTGGGAGGCCTCACACTACCTGATTTTAGAACGTATGTACAGCCACAGTACTCAAAACAGCCTGGCACTGGTACAACAACAGATACATAGACCAAAGAAACAGAATTGAGAATCCAGACATAAATCCATCCATGTATGAGCAGTTGATATTTGACAAAGGCCCAAAGTCAGTTAATTGGGGAAAAGACAGTCTTTTTAACAAATGGTGCTGGCATAACTGGATATTCATCTACAAAAAAATGAAACAAGACCCCACCTCACACCATGCACAAAAACTAACTCAAAATTGATCAAATACCTAATATAAAATCTAAAATGATAAAGATCATGAAAAAAAAAAAAAACAGGAACAACATTAGAAGCACTAATACAAGGCATAAACAGTATACACAAAACATCACTAACAGTACAAAGGAGAAACCAGATAAAAATCAAACACCTATGTTCATCCAAAGACTTCACCAAAAGAGTAAAAAGACTACCTACAAACTGGGAAAAAGTTCTTAGCTATGACATTTCTGATCAGCACCTGATCTCTAAAATCTATGATATTGTAAAAACTCAACTACAAAAAGACAAATAACCCACTTAAAAAAATGGGCAAAGGATAAGAACAGGCATTGAGGAAATGCTCACGATCATTAGCCATTAGAGAAATGCAAATCAAAACTATAATGACATTCTATCTCACTCCTACAAGGCTGTCATTAATCCAAAAAACACATAATAATAAATGTTGGAGAGGTCGTGGAGAGACTGGAACACTTATACACTGCTGGTGGAAATGGAAAATGGTATAACTACTTTGGAAATTATTTTGGCGCTTCCTTAAAAAATTAGAAATAGAATTACCATGTGATCCAGCAATCCCACTGCTTGGAATATACCCTAGAGAAATAAGAGCCTTTACACAAATAGATATATGCACACCCATGTTCATTGCAGCACTGTTTACATTAGTAAAAAGATGGAATCAACCAAGGTGCCCATCAATGGATGAATGGATAAATAAATTATGGTATATTCACACAGTGGAACACTACGCATAGATAAAGAACAATGATGAACCCATGAAACATTTCATAACATGGAAAAATTTGGAAGACATTATGCCGAGTGAAATTAGTCAGTTGCAAAAGGACAAATATTGTATAAGACCACTATTATAAGAATGTGAGAAATAGTTTAAACAGAGAAGAAAATATTCTTTGATGGTTTCAAGGGGAGAGGGAGGGAAGGAGGGAGAGGAGTCTTCACTAATTAGATAGTAGATAAGTTTTATTTTAGGTGAAGAGAAGGACAACACACAATACGGGAGAGTTCAACACGACTGGACTAAACCAAAAGCCTTCCTGAATAAAACGAATGGTTCGAAGGCCAGAGTAGCAGGGGCGGGGATTTGAGGACCCTGGTTTCAGGGGACATCTAAATCAATTGGCATAATAAAATCTATGAAGAAAACATTCTGCATCCCACTTTGGAGAGTGGCGTCTGGGGTCTTAAACGCTAGCAAGCGGACATCTAAAATGCATCAATTGGTCTCAACCCACCTGTAGCAAGGAAGAATGCAGAACACCAAAGACACAAGGTAATTATGAGCCTAAGAGGCAGAAAGGACCACATAAACCAGAGACCACATCAGCCTGAAACCAGGAGAACTAGATGGTGCCCGGACACAACTGATAACTACCCTGACAGGGAACACAACAGAGATCCCCTGAGGGAGCAGGAGAGCAGTGGGATGCAGACCCCAAATTCTTCTAAAAAGACCAGACTTAATGGTCAGACTGGGACTAGAAGGACCCTGGAGGCCATGGTTCCCAGACCTTCTGTTAGCCCAAGATAGGAACCATTCCCAAAGCCAACTCTTCATACAGGGATTGGACTGGAGTATGCGATGGAAAATGATACTGGTGATTAATGAGCTTCTTGGATCAAGTAAACACATGAGACTATGTTGGCATCTCTTGTCTGGGAGGGCTGCCTGAATGGACATGAGGAGAGAAAGTGGAGGGAAGGAGTGTCCTGTCTCATTAAGGGGAGAGCAATTAGGAGTGTATAGCAAGGTATATATAAATTTTTGTATGAGAGACTGACTTGATTTGTAAACTTTCACTTAAAGCAGAATAAAAATTAATTTAAAAAAATTTTAGAAGAGTGATTTCCTATGAAGAATTAAATATTCGCTTTTAAGGTTGGAAAAAAAAATCAAAAGACCCATTGCATTGGGCAAACCTGCTGCAAAATACCTCTTTAAAGTGTTGAAAGCAAAGAAAGAAAGTCTTGAAAGAAAGTCTTGAAAACTAAGAAAGTCTTGAAAACTGAGAGGCACTTGACCCAAGCCATGGTGGTTTCAATTGCCTAATATGCATGTGAAAGCTGGACGATAAATAAGGAAGACCAAAGAAAAATTAATGCCTTTGAATTGTAGTGTTGGTAAAAAATATTGAATATACCATGAACTGCCAAAAGAACAAGTAAATCTGTCTTGGAAGAAGTATGACCAGAACGCTCCTTAGAAACATGGATGGTGAGACTATGTCTCAAATAATTTGGACATGTTGTCAGGAGGGATTAATCGCTGAAGCAGGACATCATGCTTGGTAAAGTAGAGGGTCAGTGAAAAAGAGGAAGACCTTCAACAAGATAGATTGACACAATGCCTGCAACAGTGGGTTTAACCATAACGAGAATTGTGAGTACGGTGTAGAATTGGCCAGTGTTTCATTCTGTTGCACATAGGGTTGCTATGAGTCGGAACTGAATCGATGGCACCTAACAACAACAACTGGGAAGGGCAAATTACAATTAATGAATATTCTGTTTATCTTGGCAATGGAAGTTTGGAGTATAAATGAACAAATTTAAATAGTTCTGATTTATACATTAGTGAGTCTCTCATGAGTTTAGTTCATGGGGCTCAGTTCCCCGTGACCTGCTCACAGGGGATGAACTATCAAAGTGGAGTTAAAAAGTGCAAAATAGAAAGCCATGATGTCTCTACTAAGGTGAAGATATGCCTTGAAGCCATGACTGAAAAGGTCCCCTGAACTCTATCTATTGGTATTTTCTGATGTAAAAATAATATGATGAAAATTATAAAGAAGAATGGTTTTTAGAAAGCTATATTACTATAATGTTTTTATTACTATAATGTAGTAGACTCTGGAGTCCAAGCTCTCAGGTGTGTGACATCCTGGCTTTACCACTTATATACACTGTGATTTTGAGCAAGTTCAAAGAAATTGCATAGGAATTATGTGCATCCATATACGTAAAGCATTTTTATTAGTGTTTAGCATAGATCTATAGTGTATAAATGCTACTAATTTTAATTTTATTGTCGTTATGATTTGAAGTGTTCCCTTCCAGCCTGTGTTCAGATGCTTGGATATCTTTTCAAATTACACATAATATGAATCACAAATACTCTGTGTTTCTCTGGATTCTTTAAGTATTATTTTTAATGATTCCACCCACCCATGAGTTTTTTTAATGATTAGCATAATTTAATTCACAAAATATTGATGCACTCATCTCAAAACCAACTGTGCTATGTGGCAGAGATACTAAAATGATGTTAATTTAGAAAAATTAGTAAAGATTATGAACTTGTTGCTGTTGTTGTTAGGTGCCGTCAAGTCGGTTCTGACTCTTAGTGACCCTGTGTACCACAGAACCAAACACTGCTCCATCCTGAGACATCCTCACAACAGCTCGTAATAGTTGTTTTGCTGGAGCCCATTGTTGCAGCCACTGTGTCAGTCTATCTCATTGAGGGTCTTTGTCTTTTTCTCTAACCCTTCCAGGCGGTGTAGTGGTTAAGTGCTATGGCGGCTAACCAAAAGGTTGGCAGTTTGAATTCACCAGGCGCTACTTGGAAAATCTATGGTGCAGTTCTACCCTGACCTATAGGGTCGCTATGAGTCAGAATCAACTGGACAGCAAAGGGTTTGGTTTTTTTTTGGTTTCTACTTTACCAAGCACGATGTCCTTCTCTAGGGACTGGTCCCTCCAGACAACCTGTCCAAAATAAGTGAGATGTAGGCTCGCCATCCTTGCTTCTAAGGAGCATTCCGGTTGTGTTTCTTCCAAGACAGATTTGTTTGTTCTTCTGGCAGTCCACGGTATATTGAAATCTCTTCACCAACACCACAATTCAAAGGCATCGATTCTTCTTTTGTCTTCCTTATTTGTTGTCCGGCTTTCACACACACATAAGGTGGTTGAAAATATCATGGCTTGGGTCAGGTGCACCTTAGTCCTTAGAGTGACATCTTTGCTTTTTAATACTTTAAAGAAGTCTTTTGCAGCAGATTTGCCCAATGCAATGCGTCTTTTGATTTCTTGACTGCTGCTTCCATGGCTGTTGAGTGTAATCCAAGTAAAATGAAATCCTTGACAACTTCAATCTTTTCTCTGTTTATCATGATGTTACTCATTGGTCCAGTTGTGAGGATTTTTGTTTTCTTTATGTTGAAGTGTAATCTATACTGAAGGCTGTGGTCTTTGATCTCCATCAGTAAGTGCTTCAAGTCCTCTTCACTTTCACCAAGCAAGGTTGTGTCATCTGCATATCACAGGTTGTTAATGAGTCTTTCTCCAATCCAGATACCATGTTCTTCTTCATATAGTCCAGTTTCTCGGATTATTTGCTCAGTGCACATATTGAATAAGTATGGTGAAAAGATACACCCTGGTGCACAAAATTTTCCTGATTTTAAACCAATCAGTATCCTCTTGCTCTGTTTGAATGACTGCCTCTCGGTCTATGTACCAGTTCCTCATGAAACAATTATGTTTTCTGGAACTCCTATTCTTTGCAATGTTATTCATAGTTTGTTATGATCAACAATGTCAAATTCCTTTGCATAGTCAATAAAACACAGGTAGTCATCTTTCTGGTACTCTCTGCTTTCAGCCAGGATCCATCTGACATCAGCAATGATATCCCTGGTTCCATGTCCTCTTCTGAATCTGGCTTGAATTTCTGGTAATTCCCTGTCAATGTACTGCTGCAACCGCTTTTGAATGATCTTCAGCAAAATTTTACTTTTGTGTGATATTAATGATATTGTTCGATAATTTTCACATTCTGTTGGACCACCTCTCTTTAGAATGGGCACAAATATGGATCTCTTCCACTTGGTTGGCCAGGGGTCTGTCTCCCAAATTTCTTGGCACAGATGAGTGAGCACTTCCAGCATTGCATCCATTTGTTGAAACATCTCAATTGGTATTCTGTCAAATCCTGGAGCCTTGTTTTTCACCAATGCCTTCAGCGCAGCTTGGACTTCTTCCTTTAGTACCATCAGTTCTTGATCATATGCTGCCTCCTGAAATGGTTGAACATCAACCAGTTCTTATTGGTACAGTGACCGTGTGTAGTACTTCCATGTTCTTTTGATGCTTCCTGCATCGTTTAATATTTTTCCCATTAAAAAAAAAAAAAAAACATTGCCACTGAGTGGATTCCAACTCATAGGGACCCTCTAGAACAGAGTAGGCCTGCCTCATAGGGTTTCCAAGGAGCAGCTGGTGGGTGGATTCAAACTGCTGACCTTTTGTTTAGCAGCCAAGATCTTAACAACTGTGCCACCAGGGTTCCATTTTTATCCCAGAGAATCCTTCAATATTGCAACTCAAGGCTTGAATTTTTTCTTCAGTTCTTTCAGTCTGAGAAATGCTGAGTGTGTTCTTCCCTTTCAGTTTTCTAACCCCAGGTCTTTGCACATTTCATTATAAAACTTTACTTGTCTTCTCCAGCTGCCCTTTGAAATCTTTCGTTCAGCTCTTTTACTTCATCATTTCTTCCTTTTGCTTTAGCTATGCTACATTCAAGAGAAAGTTTCATAGTCTCTTCTGACATCCATTTTGGACTTTTCTTTCTTTCCTGTCTTTTTAATGACCTCTTGCTTTCTTCATGTATAATGTCCTTGATGTCATTCCTCAACTCATCTGACCTTTGATCATTAGTGTTCAATGCATAAAATCTATTCTTGAGTTGGGATATACTCAAGGTCTTACTTTGGCCCTCGTGCACTTGTTTTAATTATCTTCAGCTTCAACTTGAACTTGGCGTATGAGCAGATGATGGTCTGTTCCACAGCTGGCTCCTGGCTTTGCTCTGACTAAAGATATCGAACTTTTCCATTGCCTCTTTCCACAGATGTAGTCAATTTGATTCCTGTGTATTCCATCTGGTGAGGTAACCAATTACATTGTTGGAAAAAGGTATTTGCAATGAAGAAGTGGTTGGTCTTGCAAAATTCTATCATGCGATGATCTCCAGCATCATTTCTATAACCAAAGCCATATTTTCCAACTACTTCCTTCTTCTTTATTTCCAATTTTTACATTCCCATCACTAGTAATTAATAATGCATCTTGGTTGCATATTTGATGAATTTCAGACTGCAGAAGTTGGTAAAAAAAAAAAAAAAGTCTTCAATTTCTTCATCTTTTGCATTAGTGGTTGATGCATAAATTTGAATAATAGTCATGTAAACTGGTCTTCCTTATAGGCGCATAGATATTATCCTATCACCAACCATGCTGTATATCAGGATAGATCTTGAAATGTTCTTTTTGATGATGAATGCAATGCCATTCCTCTCCGTTTGTCATTACTGGCATAGGAGACCATATAATTATATAATTCAAAATGGCCAACACCAGTCCATTTCAGCTCACTAATGTGTCCGCCAGTTTGTCTTACTGTGGGGGCTTGCGTGTTGCTGTGATGCTGGAAGCTATGCCGCCGGTATTCTGATACCAAGAGGGTCACCCATGGAGGACAGGTTTCAGCTGAGATTCCAGACTAATACAGACTAGGAAGAAGGGCCTGGTGGTCTACTCCTGAAAAGCATTAGCCAGTGAAAACCTTGTGAATAGCAGTGGAACATTGTCTGATATAGTGTTGGATGATGAGCCCACCCAGGTTGGAAGGCACTCAAAATGATGTGGGTGGAGTAAAGCTTTTGGGACCTTCATTTGCTGATGTGGCACGACTCAAAATGAGAATAAACAGCTGTAAACATCCATTAATAAACCTGGAATGTATGAAGTATGAATCTAGGAAAATTGGAAATTTTCAAGAATAAAATGGAACGCATAAGCATCATATACATATGAAAGCTGGACAATGAGTAGGGAAGATCAAAGGAGAATTGATGCCTTTGAATTGTGGTGTTGGCGAAGAACATTGAATATATCATGGACTGCCAAAAGAATGAACAAATGTGTCTTGGAAGAAGTACAACCAGAATGCTCCTTAGAAGCAAGGACGGCGAGACTGCGTCTTACATACAGTGGACATGTTGTCAGGAGGGATCAGTCCCTGGAGGAGGACATCATGCTTGGCAGAGTACAGGGTCAGCGGAAAAAGGAAGACCTTCAATGAGGTAGATTGACACAGTGCCTGCAACAATGAGCTCAAGCATGACAAAGATTGTGAGGATGGCACAGGACCGGGCAGTGTTTCGTTCTGTTGTGCATAGAGTCGCTGAGTTGGAATCGACTCAAGGGCACCTAAAAAAAAAACGATGGTGTTTATGCATTCCATTTCCTTTTTGGTGATTTCCAATTTTCCTGGATTCATACTTCATACATTCCATGTTCCTATTATTGATGGATGTTTGCAGCTTTTTCTTCTCATTTTGAGTCGTGCCACCTCAGCAAATGAAGATCCCAAAAGATTGGCTCCATCAACATCATTAAGGTCAGCTCTACTTTGAATAGGCAGCTCTACCCCACTTGTATTTTGAGTACTTTCCAACCTGAGGAGTTCATCTACTAGCACTATATCAGACAATGTTTTGCTGCTATCCATAAGATTTTCACTGGCCAATGCTTTTCAGAAGTAGACTGCTGGGTCTTTCTTCCTAGTCTGCCTTAGCTGAAATCTGTCCACCATGGTTGACCCTGTTGGTATTTGAAATACAGGTGTCATAGCTTCCAGTATCACAGCAACATTGAAGACACCACAGCATGACAAACTGACAGACGCATGGGGGAATATAGATAGGTAGATGGATAGATAGATATAGATACAGATACAGGTATATAGTACCACAATAAAATGAAATTTAAAAAAAGGATTTGGATTTTTTTTTTTAAGTTTGATAATTCTACTTCAGATTAGGGTATGAGACAACAGGTACTCCACTCTCCTGCTGGTGGAAGTGGAAGCCAATGGAGCCATTTATCTACCAATGTTTAAAATGCACAGACCATTTACACCCAGCCATTTCACTCTTCCATATCAGCCCTCAAGAAACTCATATACTCAGGAAGACAGAAACAATCTTGTTCACTGCAGTGAAAATCAAAAGCTACATAAGTACTCATCAATACTTGAAATGGCTAAATAAACTGGATATATCCATTCTTAAATTTAAAGTCATCGATTATACTTTACATGGAATATTGGCATGGAAACCTTCCAAGCCATGTTGAAAAAAATAAGTTGCAGAAAAGCAACTACAGCAAGATAGTATTTTTTGTAATACATATAATAAACCAACATATAGTTCTATAGCAAGTCCCTGAGTGGTGCAAACTGTTAAGGCTGCTAACTAACGTTGGAAGTTTGAGTCCACCCAGAGGCACCCAGGAAGAAAGGTCTGACAATCTGCTTCTGAAAAATCAGCCATTGGAATCCCTATGGAGTACAATTCACAATGAATCAGAACCGACTCTGTGGCAACTGGTTATTGAGTTTATAGATCTATGTGCATATGTATGTGTTTGTGTTGACAAAAGTCTGGAAGAGTTCACACCAAACTATTAACAGGGGCTACCTTTGAACAAATAAACAAATAGCTTGGGGAACTAAAATTGGTCAAGGGGGACGTCAATCTTTTCTGCATTTTTAAAATGTTTTTATACAATGACAATGCTTTAAAGTATTCCGTATATAATTAAGGGTACACTTACAAAATTAAAAGATCAATAAGACAGGGCTCATGAATTCCAAAGTTAATATTCCATTGCATAGATGTGAAACAATTTACCTAGTTGCACTTACATTTGACCTATATTTGACAGCTTAGGTCGTTGTCATTCTATTGCGGTATATTACAGATCTTTATACAAGGCAGCTTCTTTTTCTTATGTTGATTTATTTTCCGAGGATAAATTCCAAGAGTGAGATTACTGGATCAAATAGTACAAACATCTTTCTGGCTTGTGATAAGTTTTTCCACATTGCTTTCCAAAAACATTGTGTTTCTCCCTACTCATCATAACTAAAAAACCTAGGTGAGCTCCCCTACCACCTGGTACCAACCTACTTTTCTACTGCCATCTCTTGGTACTCAGGAATGTGCACTTTTCACTTCACCTTTCGACCTGTCTTAGAATAGGGATCACCCGGAGGACCTTTTGTTTATAATCTGTTCTATGTTTAACATACGTATTTTTCCAGAAAGATAGATATGATTATTGTTGTTAGGGACTGTCAAGTCCATCCTGACTCCTAGCGACCCCATGTGACAGAGTAGAACTGCTCCATAGGGTCCAGTGGCTAATCAGTGGTGGAGCCCATGCTTTCAATCATACTTCTGTACTCTCTCCCTGTCTGGATGTGGTTCCCCTTGGTGTGAACATTCTTGGTTTGAACCCAATTCCTGTTTTGCTTTCACATAGGGTCCACTCTGTCATAGAGTTCGTACCAGTCTCTTGGTACGAGCCCATGTGTGCCTTACTACCCTTCTGCCTTCTTAGGCCTGGTTCTCAGGTTCTGTTCTCAATGTTTCCCACATCCAGGCTCCATTTCACTATGTTTTCTCCACTTTAACCTATGGTGCTAGACCAGTGGTTCTCAGCCCTGGCTATACACTTGAGTCACTTAAATCAAAACAAACGAAACAAACAGGGGGTGAGTTTCATCTCCAGGGATCCTCATTCTATTGATCTGGGATGTAGTCTGGGCCTGTGTGTGGGAATTTCTTTTTCAAAGCTCCCTGGAATTCTAACATATACCAGAGATGGAAACCTCTGCCCTGGATGCTATTCTGGGCTTCCTTCTTCGGCTTTAGGTAGATATGTGCCTTTGGTAATTGCTGCCTTGTCTCCCTGCTCCCACACCACCACTTACAATCTTTTATCTGTCAGCCTGCTCTCGTTCTCCTGATCTGCTCTGTCCCTCTGTGCTGTACCTTAGCAAAAATGCCTTGCCATTCTTACCTTCAGACTTTGTCCTTGCTATTGCCATTGTCTGCAACCACTCCTTTTTCCTCAGGTCATTAGTGGGTCACTGGTAGAATTCTCGGCCAATGTACCTCATGCATAGCCACCACCTGTCAGTGGAGACTCACGTGATGCTATGATGCTGACTGAGTTTCAGGGGAGCTTACAGACTAAGATGGACAAGGAAGACAGACCTGGCAATCTACTTTTCAAAAATCAGCTCATGAAAACCTCATGGATCACAATAATTTGATGCTCAAGCAATCATGGGGATGGCGCAGGACCCCACTGTGCATGGGATTGCCATGAGCTGGGGGCTGACTCAACAGCAGCTAGCAACAATTCTGTTGAACCAAAGTTTCACCTCCTATACATAAATTTCGCTCATCACAGCCCACACAGGTAGCTACTGCTTCTCAACTCCCATTTCAGTTATTGACTACTTCATTCTAATGGCTTTTCAATTAATGATGAAGGGTGGTATATGCTCTTCACACGTGGATGGAGGATGTGCTTTTATGATTAAGAGTGCAAGATTCAGTCAGGCAGACAGCTGTTTCAAATGCCAAGCTGTCACGTACTTAGCCTCTGTAGCCTCAGTTTTCTCATTTATAAACAAAAGTTAACAGTAATATGTTTATCATGGAGTTTTTATGAAGGCATTTAGTACAGTGCCTGCTATGTCGTAAAGATTCGATACATGTTTACTCTTACAAGTAGGACAGAAGTTGAAAGACTGATTTCTTTCAACTAAAGTAGTGGAAATTGACAACTTACGCAACCAAATGAATAATTTATCCTTAAATATTGTCCCATAAATAATCATTATATGAATGAATGGAAAAGATACCTACTTATTCTGATGATGCTACTGTTGCCCAGATCTTTTCCAGAAATCCTCTTTTGGAGTTGCCTACAGAGCCAGTTGATGAGTCAGAAAGAAGACAGCCCTATTACTCTACTCCCTGCTTGTTTTTACCAAAAAAGGTAATACCCAGTTTTCTTGCCCACTTTATTCATCAGCTTTGGTGTCAAAGTATCTTTGGCTTTTTGTTGTTGTGAAGTCTATCCCAAGAGGACAAAGATGCTACTACTAAAAATACGTACAAAATGTATTGTAGATTCAGAGGGGAATTTCAGAATAGAAGTTCCCATAAAAGTTCAGCTAAGGAGGTTCTAAATGCTTTGAGAACAGGGACCTCATCTAAAAGCAAGAGTTTTTAACCTGGAGTTAACTGAAATTGGGTGTAAACTTCCTGTCATATATTTTTCTGGTTAGAGGGCCTGAAGTTTTTTACTAATTTCAAAAGAATCTATCCCCCAAAGTGGTTAAGAATCCTTGTTTTAAAATGTTTCATAGATGCTAAAACTGCTAGGAGACTGCTGTAATATTAAGGATAAATTTAAATATTTAAGGGATAAAACTTGTGCTATATTTAATACACTAAAGTGATTAAATTCATTTTTTATTATTACAGCACACATTTTATTTTTTTAACAATTAGGGATTGTTTTGAATTTACCTATAAACATTCCCTCAACCTGTTCTCCTTGACTTCACTTGGACATATGTTCATGGAACAGCTGCTAGGACTCTAGTGTGTAGAGCAGGAACTTGGAACAAAGGCTAGATTTTCTCTTTGAATGAAGAAGACAGAACTGTCAGGAATTAATAGCCTGACTTTTTGATTATGTTAGTGACATATACTGAGTGTCTTAGTTATCTAGCACTGCTATAACAGAAATACCACAAGTGAATGGCTTTAACAAACAGAAATTTATTCTCTCTCAGTCTAGTAGGCTAGATCTCCAAATTCAGGGCATCAGCTCCAGGGGAAAGCATTCTCTGTTGGCTCTGGAGGAAGGTCCTTGTCACCAATCTTCCCCTGGATTAGGAGCTTCTCCACGCAGGAACCCTGGGTCCAAAGGATATGCTCTCCTCCTAGAGCTGCTTTCTTAATGGTATGAGGTCCCTACCTCCCAACCTGTTCACTTCCCTTTCCTTTTATCTCTTGTAAGATAAAAAGTGGTGCAGGCCACACCCCAGGGAAACTCCTTAGTAAAGGTGTTATAATCCTACCCTAGATAATTAACATAATATAATCTTGCCTCATTAACCAGTGGCAGAGATTAGGATTTACAACACATAGGAAAATTACAATCACAAAATGAAGAACAACCACACAATACTGGGAATCATGGCCTAACCAAGTTGACACATATTTTGGGGGGGCACAATTCAATCCATGACACTAAGTTAACTAAAACAAATGACAATGGATTGAAAGAACTGAGAAGTTAGCATTCCATTGTTTTTCTTGTAGTTCCCAATTCCATACTTCTAGAAACATCATTTAAGTGGAGAATCCAAAGGAGAACACAACTATGATGGTTGAGAGAAACTAAATCAGGGAATGAGCACTAGAAAGAGAAATTTTTTTACCATTGTGCTGTGCTGGAGGTAAATGGGCTTTCTAGAGGAGCTGGAGCCCTAATTTGTAATGTGTACCAATTTCTGTGGTGTAAATGCTCTCACCATGGCTGATTTCAAACTATCAATGTGAAGTCACTGAATGAGGAATTTGGAAGAAATGTACACAATTGGTTCTTGTGAGCCAGTGGGAGCTGATTCCGGTATACCACTGCTTGTGATCTTTTTAACACTGGAGGCCTGGGAGAGGAGATTCAGAGGAGGTTCATCTTTACAGCAGTGTTCTCTGGAAAAGGCACAATTTAACAGCAAAAAGTAATTAGAAAATGATTTTATTAGAGGATATTAAAGGATATTGAAATATATAGTTTAAAACATGGTTCCCAAACTCCCTGAAAAAATTCTCTCTCTTCCACCCCAAGCCATTAAGACTTTTCCTTACTCCTCTTCCTCCTCTATCTACCCTCAACAATTTTATGTAGATTGACTTATACTCTCCTGGCTAGAAAGAGTTCTTCCTCTTTAGAAGCCTATTGGAGGAGGGGTGATGAAGACTAACTGGGCTGCCCTTTGATGGGCAAGGAGAGGCAGAAGGCCTAGGAAGAGTAGAACGTTAATAATCTTTATTCCATCACATTATTTTCCAGCATTTAAAGAAAAAGAGAAAAATTAGAAGGAAAATGTATAAAAGTGAAAATCACCTTCTGTTAAAGTTTATGGTTTATGAATCAACATATCTTCATAAATATTATCCTTTAGAGAAAAAGTAATATAACTATGAAGAAAAACCTTTTATTTTTCATCCATTTACT
Organism: Loxodonta africana; assembly: GCF_030014295.1. Taxonomy (NCBI): domain Eukaryota; kingdom Metazoa; phylum Chordata; class Mammalia; order Proboscidea; family Elephantidae; genus Loxodonta; species Loxodonta africana. Next base: position 4,880,312 of record NC_087351.1, read on the forward strand.
TGTGGGCATTTCTTAACCTGTGTCTACACTCATAAACCAGTTTGATCAAGTTTGAGTTAATAAGAAATTAAAAACAATTGTTTGTCTTTTTTCCTATCTGGTCAAAATTGCAACGTGACCATGAGCAAGTCACTTGGCCTTTCTGACCTTGAGTTACATCATCTGACAAACAACAGGATTGACTTGGATGGTCTTTAAGATGACACCTGTACATAAGAGTTCATGGTATTTATATTGTATTTAATGAGCAGCTTCATAATTTTCTCTTAAAAAATGGACTATATCTCTACAATACCAAAGCCCTGATGGTACAATGGTTAAGAGTTCAGCTGCTAACAAAAAGGTCAGCAGTTCGAATCCATGGGGCAGTTCTACTCTGTCTTATGGGGTTGCTATGAGTCGGAATTGATTCGACGGCCACAAGTTTGGTGTTTGGGGTTTTTTTCTATACTTAAAATGTCGTAAACCTGTTACTTCGAATAAGTACACTTATTTTACCTGACTTGACTAGTTAACTAGAACTCTTCTGCCAATAGGAAGGAGAATTTTTCTTTAGACTCCGATTTTCTCTGCTGCCCTCCCCAGACTTTGAGACTTCCCAAGCACATCTACAAAGAGGAATCACTCTGAGGTAGGAGGAAGGTGCTGAGTATGGACCCAGGATCCTTCCCTAATGTTCATCAGCAATTCAAACTCCATCCCTGGATTATTCTGGCCTTTGGGGATCCATATTCTTTCAACACGCTTGATCTCTGTGTTTCCTTTTCTTTCTATCTGTTCCCCTTTTCCCTTCATCTCAGCGTTCCTAGTGGTCTGGAGAAAGGTTAGAATGAGTATCACTTGGGTCTTACCTATCACCTACCTGATGATTTATTTTGCTCAGGAGACTCCTAAAAATTCATCACAGCAAAAAATCAACTCTTTGCCACTGAGTTGATTCCAACTCATGGGAACCCCATGTGTTGCGAGTAGAACTGCACTCCATAGGATTTTCAAGTCTGTGACCTTTCAGAAGCAGACTTGGCAACAAAAATAGCTAGTATTTATTGAGCATTTATTATTTACTAAGCTCTTTACTGACATGCCATTTAGTTTTTCTCAACAACATTATTCTAACTTCATTCTACAAGTAAGGAAATTGAAGCATATGAGGTTAACCTAACGCCAGAAAGAGTGACAGAAGCAGGATATGATACAAACCAGGACTCCTGACCTATGCTCCTAACCACTGACTATTCTACAGCTGTATCTAAAGTTCTTAAAACAAAGCTGGAAGTGAAAAGTTGAAGGCCAAATAAAAGCCCTAAGGTGGGAGGATTAGATGGGAATCGAATTTCACAAGTTCTAGCAAAAAAGAAGTCTTGGCTGCTCAGATAAGGGGGCCACACACAATTTTGAGGGTCTGCTCCTCTCACATGCCTTGCTAACCCACCTTCAGAGTACTTACTCAGAGAGCTACAGTCTCAGCTCTGGGCTCAGGTCACTCTATCAAACCCAAAATAGGTAGTGAGTGGTGGGAGTCAAGACTTCCTGCTCCATTATTCTAGCTTCCTGCCACTGTATCACTCATTCAAGTGCATGAAGACTCACCTTGTGAGTAAACATGGACACAAATCATTACCAAACTAGATATACAGGACTTCTCTACTGGACAAGAAGACTGATCCAAGAAGAGTGGCTTTATTTTCATTTCAAAAGACGTCGAAACCTCAATCTTAAGGAAAAAAATAGATAATGACACACTGCATGAAGTGTCCAGTCACTCTCAAGTGCAAAGGCATACATCTTACGTGGTCCCTCCATGCTTTCTTCAAATCTGAGACCTAGGGAGGTATACTGGTTCATGGTGGGAGACTAAGAGCTATCTTCCAGCATGACTCAGCCCTCCAGCTTGGCAGCCGGAGGCTTAGAAATAATGAAGGGGCAGGGAGAAGCCAGAAGTTTTTCGTTTCAGGTTAGTTTTTTTTTTAATGGATAGAAAGCAGGTTGGCATGTATGACCATGGAAAGAGGGTCCAGGAAGAAATCAAAGATACCAGAGACTTTTTGTTTTTTTTTTTTTAAGTTTTGATGAGTGTCTTTTTGATGGAGAGATTCAGGGGAAAGTAAGTTTGGTGCTTCTTTTATTGTACTTTGATTTTGAATGGAGTAAATGGGTAACAGAGGGCTAAGGGGTGAGTAGAGACCAGGGCCATAACTGGGCTTTGTGGGGCCTTAATTTTATATAATTTAGGAGATCACTTTTTAGAAAAATAATACAAATGCAAAATTAGGGATAGAGCCTTGGAAGAAGTTCTTGCAGGTGAGGAACGCTGAAATGAAGCTTTGTAGCTTTGTTGAAAATCCTTCTGGTTGACACAATTCATTAATTTTCTCCCACTAGCTGAGAACACAGATACACTACTCTGAGAGACTCTGGACTGAGAGACTGAAGGGTCAGGAAGAGAGATGCAAAGGGGAGGACATGAAGAGGCCAATAAAAGTCAGAAGAATCACAAAGCATTTAATAGGTGGTGTTGTGCAATATTCAGAGAAAATATTGTGTACTTGATTTTACACACCAGGATATCCTTTGGAAAAAGAATGCCCAGAGGTGCCTGGGGCCACACAAGACCACCTATGTGGTTTTTTGCCCAGAATCAGGAAAGGAAGATAGGATCAATAGCTTCACAGTTGAAGTTACTTTCACCCTCTGTTGTTGATTTCTACTAATTATGTTTTGTTTTATAAGCATCTTCAGCAGGGGCAACAAAAACAGCAACACAATTTACTCTTCCCTTCTGTTTTGTTTTTCTTTTTCTTTCTCTAATTATATTGATTGATTCTTAACTGACAAAATAATCATATGTCTCAACTCAAGAACTAAAAGACAGAGGTGAAGCCAAGATGGCAGATTAGACAGACACTTCCTGTGGTCCTTCTTACAGCAAAGACCGGAAAAAACAAGTGAATTGATCATATATGACAATCTAGGAGCCCTGAACATGAAAAACAAAGCTGAGGAGTCGGACTGTGTGACGGGGGAGAGAGAGGGTTCAGAAGCAACAAAAAAGTGCCAGATTTAAGCTAGCTGGCACACTGCTGGCTGGATCAGCTGGCAAATGTGGGTTGAGGCAAGCAGCACCACTATGGACACATTTTACCATGTCAGGAGAGAATGAGTGCTGGAGAATCTGCACAAGCCTCTGGAGCCAGGGGGAGGTGCCTAACCTACCACACGGGATCAAAATGACCCCTGCCCCTCTGGGATATTCATGGCAGAGAAGCGCCCCTTTTCTCCCCACTGCACCCCTTCCCACTCTGCTCTGATACCAGTCAGGCAGTATTCAACAATTTCCATGCCGCCCTAAACCAGAAATAGGAGCTATCACAAACAAAGAAAACACCAACTCCCCTAAACTGGGTACTCAGGACTAACTGCACCCAAACCAGTCTCATGGCTTTAAAAAATTGCCACACCCCCTAAACTGGGAACTCAGGGCAGGCACTGCCCCTTTGCCTAGGCATAGGCATAGGCATAAGGGGTCCACATACTTCGAATGCCCTCCATCCCTGCCTAGACCTGTGTGGGCTGAATTGACAGCATAGGCTGTCATTAGCATAGGACAACAGGGTATATATCTGAAAGCCTATTTTCAACTGCAACAGCCAAGGCGGAGTGGCAGATTCATGACTTTTGGCACTGCCTTGCCCATTTAGCAGAGTCCTCACTCACCCACATCAGAGGCCTAAAGACTGGCAGCTTCACCCATTCCACCTAGCCACCCATGACAGGGGCCTGAGGATAAGTGGTGCCTCCTAGTCCTTACAACCAACAGCATTGGGTGCCTGAAGTCTGGCTGCAAAACCCATCCACCTACACACTCCAGGGGACTGGGACATGCCTTCTACTAAGGCAGTCAGGGACAGCCATCAGCCCTTTACCTTGCTCAGCACATAGCCCCCTGCTGCAGCCAGATACCTGTGTTTGCTCCAATCACCCCTATGTAGCCATGCCCATCTAGTACTGTAAGTGAGAGCCTGCACCACAAACTCAGTGACTGATGACCTGGACACCTGAGCTGAATCCACACAAAAAAAGTAAATGGACTCGAGCTCACACACCTAGTAGCAGCTCTAACCACCTGGTAACAGGACATGAGAGCTTCAAAGGTGCCAATAACATATAAAAAAAATGAAACAAAAAGTTAGGACACAGTAAGTAAACATAAAATAAATAAATATAATGTTATTGATGGTTAAGAGACAACAGTCAATATAAATCACAAAAACAAGTAGAGCAAGATGGCTCCAGCAGGTGACCAAAACAAAGAACCAGAAAACCTCCCAGAGGAAGAAAAGATTTTGGAATTACCAGAGGTAGAATTCAAAAGATTAATATACAGAGCTTTTCAGGAGATCAGGCAAAACTCAGACCAAGCCAAGGACCGTGCAGACAAAGCAATAGAGGAATTCAGGACAGCCAAAAAAAAAATTTCTTTTATACAAGATTTGAACAACAACAAATCTATAGGGAGATAGCGAATAGAATTCCAAAAGATTAACAATAAAATTTCAGAATTAGACACCAAAGTAGAAAGTCATAGGAGCAGAATTGAGACAATGGAAGTCAGAATTAGTGAGACTAAAGATAAAGCACTTGACACCAATTTATTTGAGGAAAAATCAGATAAAAGAATTTAAGAAATGAGGAAGCCGTAAGAGTTATGTTGGACACTATCAAGAGGAATAACCTATAAGTGATTGGAGAACCAAAATGGTGGGGAATAACAGAAAATACAAAGAGAATTGTTGAAGATTTGTTGGCAGAAAACTTCCCTGCTAACATGAAAGACAAGAAGATATCTATCCAAGAAGCTCAGTGAACACCACACAGGGTAGATCCTAAAATAAAGTCACCAAGACATATTATAGTCAAATTTTCTGAAAACAAAGATGAAGAGAGAATTTTAAAAGTGGCTGGGGATAAACAAAAAGTCATCTTCAAAGGAGAGCCAATAAGACTAAACTCTGTCTACTCAGAAGAAACTATGTAGGCAAGAAGGCAATGGGATGACATATATAAAGACTTGAAGGAAAAAAAAAATTGCCAGCCAAGAATTATATATCCAGCAAAACTGTCCCTCAAACAAGAAGGGAAAATTAGGGCATTTCCGGGTAAACAGAAGTTAAAGGAATTTGTAAAAAGCAAACCAAAAGTACAAGAAGTATTGAAGGGAGTCCTATGGCTAGAGGATCAACAGGATCAGGTAATAACCCAAGACTAGAGCACAGAACAGAACCAACAAGATATCTTAGATAGGAAAGTCACAAAAATAAGTCAAAACTAAAAAACTGAAAATGGGGAAACAGAGACATCAGTATGTAAGATGACAACATTAAAGGACTAAATAGTGTAGTCATAGAACTTTCATATGGAGAAGTTAAGGTGATATCAAGAAATAAAAGATTGGTTTAAATTTAGAAAAATAGAGGTAAATATTAAGGTAACCACAAAAGAAACTAACAAATCTACCTATCAAAAAAAAAAAAAAAAAAAAAAGACAACATATACAAAACCAAAATAATGAAAAAGATAAAAAGAAAACACATAAAGCAAAATGACCAGTACAGGAAATTAAGTGGAACAAAGAAGCTGTCAACACACCAAAAAAAAAAAAAAAAAAAATCAAAATGACAGCAATAGTAATGAATAATTACACTGGATGTAAATAGACTAAATGCACCAATAAAGAGACAGAGAGTTGCAGAATGAATTAAAAAACACAATCTGTCTATATGCGGCCTACAAGAGTCACACCTTAGACTCAAAGACACAAACAAACTAAAACTGAAAGTATGGAAAAAAAATATATCAAGCAACAACCAAAAAAGAGTGGGAGTGGCATTATTAAATAGATTTTAAAAGACCTACCTTATAGCAAAATCCACAACAAAGGATAAGGAAGGACTATACAATGATCAAAGGGTCGATACGTGAGGAGGACATAATCATAATAAATATATACAAACCCAATGACAGGGGTCCAAATACATAAAAAAAAACTCTAACAGCATTGAAAAGAGACAGCTCCACAATAATAGTTGGAGACATCAACACACCACTTTTGGTGAAAGACAGAACATCTAGAAAGAAGCTCAATAAAGACATGGAACATCTAAATGCCACAGTCAACCAGCTTGATCTCATAGACATATATAGAACACTCCATCCAACAGCATCCAAGTATACTTTCTTTTCCAATGTACATGGAAAGTTCTCCAGAATAGACCACATATTAGGCCACAAAGCAAGCCTTAACAGAATGCAAAATATTGAAATATTACAAAGAATCTTTTCTGACCATGAAGTCATAAAAGCAGAAATAGATAATAGAAAAAGGAGAAAAAAATCAAATACATGGAAACTGAATGTCTTGCTCAAAAACTACTGGGTTGAAGAAGAAATCAAGGACTGAATAAAGAAGTTCAGAGAATCGAATGAGAATGAAAACACATCTTACTAGAACCTTTGGGACTGAGCAAAAGAGGTGCTCAGAGGTCAGTTTATAGCAATAAATGCACACATCCAAAGAGAAGAAAGGGCCAAAATCAAAACACTAACCGTACAACTGAACAAATAGGAAAAAAAGCAGCAAAAGAAACCCTTTGGCACCAAAAGAAAGAAAATAATAAAGATTAGAGCAGAAATAAATGAAATAGAGAATAGAAAAACAATTGAAAGAGTCAACAGGACCAAAAGCTGGTTCTTTGAAAAGATCAACAAAAGCAATAAGCCAATGGCCAAACTGACAAAAGAAAAACAGGAGAGGAAGCAAAAAACCCAAATAAGAAATGAGATAGGAGATATCACAACAGACCCAACTGAAATTAAAAGGATTGTAACAGAATACTATGAAAAGTTGTACTCCCAAAAAATTAAAAACCTAGAGGAAATGGACAGTTTCTAGAAACACACTAAGTACCTAAACTAACACAAACAGAGGTAAAAAAACAAAAGACAAAAAAAACTAAACTTATAACAAAAGAAGAGATTGAAGAGGTAATTTAAAAAACTCCCAACAACAACAACAAAAAAGTCACAACCCTGACGGTTTCACTGGAGAATTGTACCAAACTTTTAAAAAGAAGAATTAACATCAGTACTACTAAAGGTATTTCAGAGCATAGAAAAAGATGACATACTCCTGAACTCATTTTATGAAGCCAACGTAACGTTGATTTAAGGACAGGTAAAAAGAGCACACAAAAAAGAAAACTACAGACCAATATCCCTCATGAACATAGACACGAAAATCTTTAACAAAATTCTAGCCAATAGAATTCAACAATGTATCAAAAAAATGATTCATCATGACCAAGTTGGGTTCATACCTGATGTGCAGGGATGGCTCACCATTAGTAAAATAATCAGTGTAATCCATCACATAAATAAAACAAAAACAAGAACCACATGATCTTATCAATTGATGCAGAAAAGGCATTTGACGAAGTACAATACCCATTCATGATTAAAAAAAAAAAACTCTCAGAAAAATAGGAATAGAAGGGAAATCTCTTGACATAATAAAAGCCATTTATACAAAACCAACAGCCACCATCATCCTAAACAGAGAGAGTCTGAAAGCATTCCCTTTGAGAACGGGAACCGGACAAGGATGCCTTTTATTACCACTCTTATTCAACATTGTGCTGGAGGCCCTAGCCAGAGCAATAAGGCAAAAAATAGAAATTAAGGCCTTCCAAATTGGTAAGGAAGAAGTAAAAGTATCCCTATTGCAGATGATATGATCTTATACACAGAAAAACCCAAACAATCCATGAGAAAACTAGTGGAACAAATAGAAAATTTCAGCAAAGTATGAGGATACAAGATAAACATACAAAAATCAGTTGAATTCCTCTACACCAAAAAAAGATGATACTGAGCTTTTCCATTGCCTCTTTCCACAGATGTATTTGATTTGATTCCTGTACATTGCATCTGGCAAGGTCCATGTGTATAGTTTCCATTTATGTTGTTGAAAAAAAGGTATTTGCAATGAAGAAGTCATTGGTCTTGCAAAATTCTATCATGCTATCTCTGACATTGTTTCTATCACCAAGGCCATATTTCCCAACTACTGATCCTGCTTCTTTGTTTCCAACTTTCACATTCCTATCACCAGTAATTATTAATGCTTCCTGATTGCATGTTCAAACAAGTTCAGACTGCAGAAGTTGGTAAAAATCTTCTATTTCTTCATCTTTGGCCTTAGTGGTTGGTGCATAAATTCGAATAATAGACATATTAACTGGTCTTTCTTGTTGTTGTTGTTAGGTGCCGTCGAGTCAGTTTTGACTCATAAGGACCCTATGCACAACAGAACGAAATACTGCCTGGTCCTGGGCCATCCTTACAATCATTATGCTTGAGCTCATTGTTGCAGCCTCTGTGTCAATCCACCTCTTTGAGGGTCTTCCTCTTTTCCATTGACCCTGTACTTTGCTAAGCATGATGCCCTTCTCCAGGGACTGATCCGTCCTGACAACATGTTGCTCGTTCTTGTAGGCATACGTATATTATCTTATCAGTGACAGTGTTGTACTTCGGATAGATCTTGAAATGTTCTTTTTGATGGTGAATGCAACATCTTCCCTCTTCAAGCTGTCATTCCTGGCAGAGTAGACCATATGATTGTCCAATTCAAAATGGCCAATACCAGTCCATTTCAGCTCACTGATGCCTAGCATATCAATGTTTGTGGGTTCCATTTCATTTTTGGCATTTCCAGTTTTCCTAGAGTCATACTTTGTATATCCCAGGTTCCAATTATTAATGGATGTTTGCAGCTGTTTCTTCCCATTTTGAGTTGTGCCACATAAATAAATGAAGGTCCTGAAAACTTGACTCCATCCACATCATTAAGGTCCACTCTATTTTGAGGAGGCAGTTTTTCCCTGCAATTGCTCATATGCAAGTTCAAGTTAAAACTGAAGAAAATTAGAACAAGTCCACGAGAGCCAATGTACGACCTTGAGTGTATCCCACCTGAATTTAGAGATCATCTCAAGAATAGATTTGACCCATTGAACACTAATGACTGAAGACCAGACGAGTTGTGGAATGATATCAAAGACATCATACACAAGGAAAGCAAGAGGTCATTAAAGAGACAGAGAGAAAGAAAAGACAAAAATGGATGTCAGAAGAGACTCTGAAACTTGCCCTTAAAAGTCGAACAACCAAAGCAAATGGAAGAAATAATGAAGCAAAAGGGGTGAACAGAAGATTTCAAAGGGTATCTCATGAAGACAAAGTAAAATATTATAATGACATGTGCTAAGACCCAGAGATGGAAAACCAAAAGGGAAGAACATGCTTGGCATTTCTCAGGCTGAAGAAACTGAAGAAAAAAATCAAGCCTCGAGTTGCAATAGTGAAGGATTCTACGGGAAAATATTAGACGACACAGGAAGCATCAAAAGAAGATGGATGGAATATACAGAGTAACTGTACCAAAAAGAATTGGTTATCGTTCAACCATTTCAGAAGGTAGCATATGATCAGGAGCCAATGCTACTGAAACAAGAGGTCCCAGCTGCACAGAAGGCACTGTTGAAAAACAAATCTCCAGGAACTGACAGAATACCAAGGGAGATGTTTTAACAAAAGGATGCAGCACTGGAGGTGCTCTCTCGTATATGCCGAGAAATTTGGAAGACATCTACCTGGCCAACCAACTGGAAGAGATCTATATTTATGTCTGTCCCAAATGAAGATGATCCAGCCGGATGTGGAAATTATGGAATAATACCATTAACATCACAAACGAGTAAAATTTTGCTGAAGATCATTCAAAATCAGTTGCAGCAATATATTGACAGGGAACTGTCAGAAATTGAAACCAGATTCAGATGAGGACTTGGAATAAAGGATATCACAGCTGATGTCAGATGGATCCTGGCTGAAAGCAGAAAATATCAGAAAGATGTTTACATGTGTTTTATTGACTATGCAAAGGCATTCAACTGTGTGGGTCATAACAAGTTATGGAAAACATTTGAAAGAATGGGAATTCCAGAACACACATTTGTACTCAAGAGGAACATGTACATAGATCAAAGGTAGTTGTTCAAACAGAACAAGGGGATACTGCAATGGTCGCGATGCTTAAAGTTCCAGGTGATTACACGTGGGCCATGGTGGACTTTATTCTTGATTAACTCAGAGGCCTGGGTGAGGGTTGGCAGGCCACACAGGCCAGGTTAATATCAGGTGGCTTAAAGAACTGAAGAAAAAATTCAAGTTTCGACTTGCAATAATGAAGGATTCTACAGGAAAAATATTGAATGAAGCAGGAAGCATCAAAAGAAGATGGAAGGAATACAGTCATTATATCACAAAGAATTGGTTGACTTTCAAACATTTCAGGAGGTAGCATATGATCAGGAACTGGTAGTACTGAAGGAAGAAGTCCAAGCTGCACTGAAGGCAACTCCAAAAATAAGGCTGCAGGTATTAATGGACTATCAATTGAGATGTTTAAACAAATGGATGCAATATGGACACTGAGCGGTTTGAAGTCAGGAAAGGTCTGCATCTGAGTTGTATCCTTTCACCATACTTATTCAATCTGTATGCTGAGCAAATAATCTGGAAGCTAGACTCTGTGAAGAAGTACATGGCATCAGGATTAGAGGAAGACTCATTAACAACCTGAGATATGAAGATGACACAACCTTGCTTGCTGAAAATGAGGAGGACTTGACGTGCTTACTGATGAAGATCAAAGGCCACAGCCTTCAGTATGGATTACATCTCAACATAAAGAAAACAAAAATCCTCACAACTGGACAAATAAGAAACATCATGATAAATGGAGAAAAGAGTGAAGTTGTCAAGGATTTCATTTTACTTGGATCCACAATCAACAGCCATGGAAGCAGCAGTCAAGAAATCAAAAGACGCATTGCATTGGGTAAATGTGCTGTAAAGGACCTCTTCAAAGTGTTGAAGTGCAACTCTGAAGACTAAGGCATGTCTGACCAAGCTATGGTATTTTCAGTCACATCACATGCATGTGAAAGCTGGACAATGAATAAGGAAGACCGAAGAAGAGTTGATGCCTTTGAATTGTGGTGTTGGCAAAGAATATTGAATACACCATGGACTGCAAAAAGAACAAACAAATCTGTCTTGGAATAAGTACAACCAGAATGCTCATTACAGGCAAGGATAGGGAGACTACATCTCACATACTTTGGACATGTTTTCAGGAGGCATCGGTCCCTGGAGAAGTACATCATGCTTGGTAAAGTAGAGGGTCAGCAAAAAAGAGGAAGACCCTCAACAAGATGGATTGACACAGTGGCTGCAACAACAGGCTCAAGCATAGCAATAATTGTGAGGATGGTGTAGAACCAGGCAGTGTTTCGTTCTGTTGTATATAGGGTCACTATTAGTCAGAACCAACTCGATCGCACCTAACAACAACAACAAAGAGAACTTCGGAAAGGAAATTACCAGATCAGTACCATTTACAATAGGCCCCAAGAAAAAGGTAAAACACTTAGGAACAGACCTAACCAGAAAGGTAAAAGACCTATGCAAAGAAAGCCACACAATTCTACCCAAAGCGATCTACAGATAAAATGCCATCCTGATCCAAATTCCAATGACATTTTTTAATGAGATGGAGAAACAATTCACCAACTTCATATAGAAAGGGAAGATGCCCTGAATAAGTAAAGCATTACTGAAAGAGAACAAAGTGGGAGGCCTCACACTACCTGATTTTAGATCCTATTATACTGCCATGGTACTGCTACAACAACAGATACATAGACCAACGGAGCAGATTTGAGACCTCAGGCAACAAAGACCTGAAGTCTGTGAAGGGGTGGAAAAGGCAGCCTCTTTAACAAATGGTTCTGGGATAAATGGACATCCATCTGCAAAAAAAATGAAACAAGACCCATACATCCCACCATGTAAAAAACTAACTCAAAGTAGATCAAAGACCTAAATATAAAATCTAAAACAATAAAGATCATGGAAGACAAAATACGGACAATGCTGGGAGCTCTAATACATGGCATAAACAGAATACAAACTATAACTAACTATGCACAAACAGCAGAAGAGAAGCTAGGTAACTGGGAGTGTCTAAAAATTAAACATTTATGCTCATCCGAAGACTTCACCAAAAGAGTAAAAACATTACCTACAGACTGGGGAAAAATTTTTGGCTACGACAAATCTGATAGGGGTCTAATCTCTTAAATCTACAAGATACTGCAACACCTCAACAACAAAAAGACAAATAATCCAATTAAAAAAAAAAATGGGCAAATGATATGAACAGACAGTTCACCAAAGAAGACATTCAGGTGGCTAACAGATACATGAAGAAATGCTCTTGATCATTAGCCATTAGAAAAACGCAAATCAAAACTACCATGAGATACCATCTCACCACAACAAGCCTGGCACTAATCCAAAAAACACAAAATAATAAATGTTGGAGAGGTTGTGGAAAGACTGAAACACTTATGCACTGCTGGTGGGAATGTCAAATCGTACAACCACTTTAGAAATCAATTTGGCACCTCCTTAAAGAGCTAGAAATAGAAGTTCCATAAGACAGAGCAATCCCACTTCTTCGAATATCTCCTAGAGAAATAAGAGCTGTCACACAGATATATGCACACCCATATTCATTGCAGCACTGTTCACAATAGCAAAAAGATAGGAACAACCTAGGTGCCCATTAACAGATGAATGGGTAAAAAAAATTATAGTACATACATAGGATTGAATACTATGCAACGATAAAGAACAATGATGAACTGGCAAAATATTTCACAACATGGATGAATCTGGAGGGCAGTATACTGAGTGCAGTTAGTCAAAAAGGACAAATATTGTATGATACCACTGCTATAAGAACTGAAGAAAAAGTTTAAACACAAAAGGAAACATTCTTTGTTGGTTACGAGGGCTGAGAGGGAGAGAGAGGGGAATTCACTTACTGGATACCCAAAAAAAACAAAACCCGCTGCCATCAAGTCAATTCCGACTCATAATGATCCTATAGGACAGAGCAGAACTGCCCCATAGGGTTTCCAAGGAGCTCCTGGTGGATTCGAACTGCCAACTCTTTGGTTAGCAGCTGTAACTCTTAACCATTATGCCACCAGGGTTTCCAACTAGATAGTAGACAAGAATTATCTTAGGTGAAGGGAAGGACAACACACAATACAGAAGTCAGCAAAACTGGACTAAACCAAAAGCTAAGAAGTTTCCTGAACACAACCAAACACTTTTAGGGACAGAGTAGCTGGGGCTGGGGTCTGGGGGCCAAGGTTGCAGCGGACACCTAGATCAATTGGCAAAACAAAGCTTATTAAGAAAATGTTCTGCACCCCACTTTGGTGAGTGGCATCTGGGGTCTTACAAGCTTGGGAGTGGCCATTTAAGATTTATCACCAATTGATCCCAATGCACCTGGAGCAAAGGGGAAGGAAGAATACAAAAGACACGAGGAAAATATTAGCCCAAGAAACGGAAGGGCCACATAAACCAGAGACTCCTGCCAGTCTGAGACCAGAAGAACTAGATGGTACCTGGCTACCATCAGTGACTGCCCTGACAGGGAACACAACAAGGAGTCCCTGAAGGAGGGGGAGAAAAGTGCAGAGCAGAACTCAGGTTCACTTAAAAAGAGCAGACTTAAAGGTCTAAGACTGGAGAACTCTCTGAAGCCATGGCCCATGGATGCTCTGTTAACCCAGTACTAAAACAATTCTCAAAGCCCACTCTTCAGACAAAGATTAGACTGGACTATAAAACATGAGATAATGCTTGTGAAGACTGTGCTTTTCTTAGTTCAAGCAGATACATGAGACCAAATGGGCGACTCCTGTGCAGAGGTAGGATGAAAAGGAAGGAAGGGACAGGACCTGGATGAATGGACACAAGAAACCTGGGGTGCAAAGGGGGAGTGTGCTGACACAGTATAGAGATTGCAACTGATGTCACATAACAATGTGTATAAAATTTTGTATGAGAAATTTACTTGAGCTGTAAACTTTCACCTAAAGCACACACACAAAAAAAATTAATAGAGAATTGTGAGACATGTAGAACATTTTATACTTTGAAAACATTTTCATCTTTATCAGGATTTTTACAACTGTATTTTGATACCTCCAATTGTAGGGTTAAACTGAAGCAATGATGTCACCTTTAAACTCTGGGACTATAGAAGAAAAAGGCCTGCAATGGGTGCCAACTTTTCAGACTGACCAGGGCTGTGGAAAATCCTAGTTTTACAGAGCGGAGTTGATTTGGACGGACTCATTACTAGTCACAAGAGTCTTAAACCCATTCAGCTGCTGACAGCCTGTATTTAAATTGGAGAAAAAAGATTGTTAAAACCTTTTGTGGTGACAACACAGTCCAACAACAGGCTCTGCATGAGCTAAAGTAATAGAAAAGACACTACCTTTAGAGGAAGAACTAATAGAACTCACAAAAAAGCCACTTTAAAAAATATTATCTAAGCTTTAAAATATTTTACCAAAAAATGAGCAACAAAACCTATTGCAGATCAAATACACATGGATATGAGAGGAAGTTTCAACAATAGCAGGTTGGCACTGGAGTTTGGGAGACATGGTAATAGGCTCTCTCTGTCCTGAAGGGAAGCCAGCAGAGGGCAGGAGGCCCAATTTCTCTGAAGATTGGCACTCAACTTCTCGTATTAATCAACAGAAGGGATGTTGGCCATCTAATCTCTGGTGCTAGTGAGATGGCCCAATGTGCCCTAGGCCAAGATACTCAGGCAACCAGAGGGGAGTATGAGACAGGCAGGAAAGACTTCTCCTGAAGCCTCCTGAGGTGCCTGGCCTAATGCAGGGGCAGGAGGAAGGCAGAGTCTATATTCACTTTCCATCCAGTCCCCTCTCCACGTGGTCCAGACAGAGCTGAGCCCAAACAGGGGGAGAGCATTACCCAACATAACAGACACAGGCGGGGCACTCTCGACAGGAGAGGCTTGAACAGCGTTCATAATTTTCTTCTGGAAGCAGACTCAGTGACCCTGTACGTAGTGGTTTGTACTTTTAAGAGAGTGAAATAAAGAATAGCTTTCTTTCTTTTTTGTATTTCAGGAAATTGCTAACTTACAACCTGGAGTCATTGTTTTAAAGTGTATGGGGGCTTATCCTATTCTCTTCCGATACAATGCTATGCAGTCAGCAGTCTATACTGAGTCGGAGGAGGCAGCCTGATCATCCATCCATCCATTCATTCATTAATTCACTAAACTTTTATGTACAATCTCCTAGGCACAATGTAGTATTTTTAAAACATCATAAGATTTTTTTTTTTTTAAGATACAATTCCTGTCATCAAGGAAGGTATGGCCTAGCTTGGTAGATAAGATATCTCTATATTAAAGTTAAATTGTTAAGTGACAAGTAAGTGAAACTGACAATACAGGAAAGGTCATGGAAGGCTTAAAAAGGCCTTCCTGTTTAAGGCTGATGTATAACCTGAAAGGATGGAAATAATTTGAATTCTTGCAGAAGGGTTGGAAGAGCTTTCTGGGTGAGGACTGACATGGAAATATAAATGCATATAAACCTGGGAAAACTTGTGTAGAGATAAACGTTATTTTGTTAGGTGCCATCGAGTAAATTCCATCTCGTAGCGACCTTATGTACAACAGAACGAAATACTGCCCTGTCCTGTGCCATCCTCACAATTGTTGTTATGCTTGAGCCCATTATTGCAGCTTCTGTGTCAATCCATCTTGTTGAGGGTCTTCCTCTTTTTACCTAACCCTCTACTGTACCAAGCATGATGTCTTTCTCCAGGGACCAGTCCCTCCTGATAACATGTCCAAAGTACATGAGACGAATGGCTCAGAATGGCAGTACTTCCTCCAACACAGATTTGTTTGTTCTTCTGGCAGTCCATGGTATATATTCAATGTTCTTTGCCAACACCATAATCCAAAGGCATCAATTCTTCAGTGTAGAAAGGAAAGTGGTTCAAAACAATTTGACGATTCCAGGTAAACCCATAGAGGTATTCCATTTATCTTGATTCCAGGTCAAGAACACAGAAGAAAACACCTCTGCTACACAGCATGAAGACCCAGGATTTCAAAAAGATTTATTTACAGAAAATCATCTATTCTGCATCAAGCAAGTCGCCACACCAGAAGGTTCCCTCATGCCTCAAGTTTCTTCACTTGCTGTGTTTGACTCTGCCTCATGGGCTATTAGTACTATCCTATTTTGGTTTTAGGGAAAATTATTAAGGTTAAGAGCAAAGGTGTTTATTTTTGCCAGCCAAATCTCTGAAGAGAAAATATTTCAAATAAGCAATTCACGACTGTCTTTGATCTCAAGATATCAGCTTCAAAGTGTAACATTTAAAAATAATTTTATGTGGTTTCTATTATTTTGCCTGCCTTGCATGCACTGAGGCTTGTTTTAAGATGTGTATTTCTGAACATTTTTGTAAGATGGTCAAGTTAGATGTTTGTACTTTGTGATAAAACTTAACAACTCCTTTATAGAAATAACCCAGAATGTATTGATTATTTTATCCGTGAGTGGTCACATGAATGCACTGCTGTTCTTTACATGAAATTTACTGAGAGTCCAGAGCTGATTGCTCTCCACATTTTTCTGGAGGAGCATTGGCTGCTGTTTTTTCTCTCTTTTTGTAACTGTTCTTGAAGAAAAAAAGACTCCACTTTGAAAATCTAATATATTTGGTGGAACAGGGGAAATACTATTTCTTCTGCAAGGTGGTAGATAAACTTTTTTTTCCTTTTTTCAGGTTCAAGAAAAAAATCTGTATTACAGGTAGAACATTTGGATGATATATTGGGGACAGGAAGTAAATATCACTGAGAGATTCAGTTGAGGGTATATAATTGAGTTTATTTTTCTGGTTTATGGTCTGAGGGACAGTATACTATAGTGGGCATAGTCAAGAAGTACTAGTGGAACTAAATGTCTGGAGTTGGAGAGGCTGGTTTCCAAATTCTGCTCTCTCACCTTTGTGATATTGGGCATGGTTCTTATTCATTCGTTTGTTCATTCATTCATCACACAAGTATTTCTTGAGTGAGTTCCATGTGTTACACATCATGGAAAGCACTGAGAATAGAGAGGAGGACATGGTCCTTGCTCTTACAGAGTGTAAAGAGCTTGGCATTGAACTCTTGGTAAAGCATATTTAATCCCATCTTGGTATTTGCTTCTCAGAGAATCTAGACTAACATAAAAAAAAAAAAAAATTTTTTTTTTTTTACTAACATATGCAGTATATATTCTATTGGAGGAGACAAAAAAATAGATAAGCAAGTAAATAGTGAAATAATTTTAGGTTGTGACAATTATTTAAGGCAATAAAAATAGCATAGTGTAAAAGAAAGTGATCACCAAGTGCAGGGGGGTGGCATGTTATTCTTTTGCTTGAATGGGTATGGAAGACTTCTCTGAGGAGGTGACGTTCCATATGAGAGCTGAATGATGAGATGTGGAGATGCTGGAGAAGAGCAGTTTGGGCAGTGCAAAGGACTGGAGCCCAGCAGGAGTAGCTTGCTTGAGGAATGGGAAGAAAGGGCCTCAGAGACCACATTAAGCAGTCGACATTTTATTCTAAGTGCAATGAGAAGCCATTGGAGGGTTTAAGCAAAGGGTGATGTAGTTTGATGTACATTTTTGAAAGGTCATTTCAGCTGCTGAGAGAGAATGGCCTGGGAAGAGGCAAGAGTGAGAAGAGGTAGAGCAACTAGATTATAGGAATCTAGCAGAAAGATGGCACAGGCTTGTGCTATGGCAGTGATGGTACTGGTGACAAAAAATAAATGGATTCAAGATATGTTTTGGAAGTAGATACAGCGATCTACTTAAATTTCTGTGCCTTAATTTTATCATTCATAAAATGGGGATAATAATGATACCCTATAGTAGGTTATGGCCCTGCTGGTATAGTGGTTAAGAGCTTGGCTGCTAGCCAAAAGGTCAGCAGTCCAAATCCACCAGCTGTTCCTTGGAAACCCTACTCTGTCCTATAGGGTTGCTGTGAATTGGAATCAACTTGACAACAACAGGTTTGGTCTTTTGTATAGTAAGTTATAATAAGGATTAAATTATAGGTAATACGTAAAATGCTCAGAACTCTTTATAAATGTTAGCTACTCTTGTTATGGAAAGAATACAGTTCTGCCATGAACTCAAGGTGTGACCTCAGTTTCTCACCAGTGTAATGTTGGAAGGGGATGGTGATTACAGCATATAGATTGTTGATCTCTAAGAGACCTTTGGGATTACTGACATAATCCTACAAGTGAGGAAAAAACAGGCAGCACAAGAAAGGTGAAGCATGACCTGCAGGAAACTCTTGGCATCAAACTGTGTGTTATCACGGGCCCTTTTCATTATGAAACTCCCGTGATTCTAACTAAATATTCCAAAATATTATTGAAGATTCTTCTATAAGGGCTCTTTTGGGTCTTTGTCAGACCTTCCCTTAGTGCTTGGGTCATTGTGCTCCTTTTCTGATCTGACCTGAGTTCACAAGCTTTTCAAGAGCACAGCGAAAAATAAATATGTCAAATAAAAAGTTTATTTTTTTTCCTGGTTCTCCACCACCTGTGGGTGCAATGACTCATCCCATTGAGAGATATTTTCTGCTTTCAACACCCCCTTGAGAGCTTGATTTCTGCCTGGGGCAGCTTGAAAATCTCCCTCCAGATAGGGTGATTATTCTTGATATTGCTAAAAGTGGAACAACCAAACATTACGCTCCATCTCTTGTCAAGCAATAGAAAGTAGACAGCACCACCCATGAAGTATGCTTTATACTATTAATCTTTTATTAAGGAAAATTTTGAACATATTTGAAAGAAGAAAGAGTAGTATAGATAACTTCAATCACCTTCAACAATTATCAACAGCCAATTTCTTCAGTGAATAACTAGCATGTAGGGAGATGAAACCATTTTAGATTGAAAGACACTTAATAGGGTATTCCAGCTCCCAGTAATCACGGAGACCATTGATTGTACTAACTCTCCTTCATATAATAATTATAAAATCTGGATAATGTATATTAAGAAGTATACTGAGGAACTGGAGAGTGACCAAAATCAAAACAAGAGGAAAGTCTACCCTTAAACAAAGAATTTCCATGAGTGAGATTTGAAAGTTTGCAGGCTTTTGCCCGTATAGCTGCAGCAACAGAAAGCCACCATCTTACTAGTTTAAGATACCAGAAACAGAGTCTGGGGTAGGCAAAGCAGAAAGTTAGTGGGGGTAATCCTGGAAGAGAGGAGGCTTACCAAGGGGAGAGCCCACAAAATTTACGTACAAATTCTGATTAAAACTTTGGCTGACCACTGAACTCTTACATATGTTAGAGAAGACCCCAGGACCTGGAAAAATAGCAGTAGCAGCAGCTGAATGAACTGAGTGGAGATTTCATTTGCTGACTACCATAAGGGAGCCAGAATTGGGAATTTGAGTCAAGCTAAAAAAAAAAAAAAAAATTACTCTTTGGAAGAACATAACAAAATCCAGAGTCTTTACAATGTATAATTCATAATGCCCAGTTGCCAATCAAAATCATTGGATATGCAAAGAAACAGAAAAATGTGATCCACACTCAAGAAAAAAAACATTCAATAGAAACTGACCCTGAGGAATTCCAGATGATGGAAATTGTAGACAAGGACTTTAAAGCAGTCATAATAAATGCGTCCAAGAAGCTAAAAGAAAATATACACACAATGAATGAAAAGATGGGGGAAATTTTAGCAGAATTTAAGGTAGAAGAGGAAATTCTTCCCAGTCTTAGTACCTATCCTACCTTCTTAGGCTTGGTCTATTCTAGGCACTGAGCTCTAATTTACTTTCACTAGACATTATGGAAAAGGAGCCCTGGTGACACAGTGGTTAAAGTACTAGATTTGCTAACTGAAAGGTCGGCGTTTCAAACCTACAAGCCGTTCCATGACAGAAAGATGTAGCAGTCTGCTTCCATAAAGATTCACAGCCTTAGAAACCGTATGGAGCAGTTCTACTTTGTCCTATAGGTTTGCTATGAGTTGGATTTGGTTTTTTGGTTTAGACATTATTGAGGCATGATCAGTACTGATCATCACAACCTACTTTAGTTAAAGTAGATTTGATTTCATTGTGAGAGGATGGGTAGTGGTGTTGGTGTTAGTGGTGGTAGACTATGCTAAAATTCTAGCTGAATATCAGGATGTAGGAGGAAAATATTCCAAATCTTTGCTTTAATTAAACTGGATTATATATCTATAGTGTTCCTCACTTGATCTTGGATTGCACTGTATGGTTCCTTCAATGTTTCTTGAGAAAGGCACTGATAATCACAACCAGTAATGTCTAAGAATAAGAAGACTTTATTTTAGACTTTGACATTCTAGACTTCGATTAGTTAATATCCCAGCAAATCCTAGTTTTTTATAAAATGAGGGGGGATTGGATGCAATAATCTCTTTGTAGTTGTACTTAAATTTATTAAGTAATCCCAGACCTAGAAAACCACTTATCTTGGCAATAATAATACCTGTCTTGTTTTCCCCACAGAGCAATTATGAAGAGCAAAGGAGATGACAGTAGCAGCAGCAACATCAACAATATCTTACACTTATTAAGCAGTTAAAATTTTGCAGGCATAGTTCTAAGTGCTTTCTTTGCATGTATTAACTCATCTAACACAACAGTGAAGTAGGTGCTCTTTTTTAATCCCCATTTCACAGATGGAGAAACAGGAGCACAAGATAACTAGCTTGCCAAGGTCTTACGTAGATGTGGGGTTCCATCCCCAGAAGTCTGCTACTGAGAGTTTAAATTGGTACAACCACTGCGGTGAGCGATTCGATAATTTGGCAACAGTTCTACAGCTAGACGCTTACTCTTATAACCTGGGGATTCCTCTCTCCAGTATGTACCAAGAGAAATACTTGTATATGTGCAGTAGGAGGCATAAATAAAAATGTTTAGTGAAGGCTTATCTGCAAATGGGGAAAAACCATAGCTCTAACTGTTCATCAACAGGTGAACTGGTAAATCAACTGTGATACATGTATGATGAAATATTCTACAACATGTAAATGCATGTGTATCAATGCAAATAAATCCAGTACTCTGCTGTCCAATAGGGTGGCCAGTAGCCACATAAAGCATTTGAAATGTGATTAATGCCACAAGTTGGAATAATAATTTTTTGATGTATTTGGTTAAATAAAATATGTTACTACAATTAATTTTACTGTTTCTTTTTACTTTTTTTGATGTGGCTACTAGAAAATTACATATGTGGTTCATATATTTTTATTGGCTAGCACTGATCTAGAAAATATAATTTGAATAAAAAAAGCAAGCTGCAAAATGATAGCAACTGCATGAAAGAATATGTAAACCCTAAAGCATTCAACTTGTACGCCGAGCAAATAATCCAAGAAGCTGGACCATATGAAGAAGAACAGGGCATCAGGATTGGAGGAAGACTCATTAACAACCTGCGATATGCACATGACACAACCTTGCTTGCTGAAAGTGAAGAGGACTTGAGCACTTACTGACAAAGATCAAAGACCACACCTTCAGTATGGATTATACCTCAACATAAAGAAAACAAAAATCCTCACAACTGGACCAATAAGCAACATCATGACAAACGGAGAAGATGTTGAAGTTTTCAGAGATTTCATTTTTCTTGGATCCACAAACAATGCCCATGGAGGCAGAAGTCAAGAAATTAAATGACACATTGTATTGGGCAAATCTGCTGCAAAAGACCTCTTTAAAGTGTTAAAAAGTGAAGATGTCACTTTAAGAACTAAGGTGCATCTGAGGTAAGCCATGGTGTTTTCAATCCCCTCATATGCATGTGAAAGCTGAACAATAAATAAGGAAGACCTAAGAAGAATTGATGTCTTTGAATTATGGTGTTAGTGAAGAATATCGAATATGCTACGGACTGCCAAAACAATGAACAAATCTGTCTTGGAAGAAGTACAGCTGGCATGCTCATTATAACCGAAGATTGTGAGACTTCGTCCCACATACTTTGGTCATGTGATCAGGGGGGATCAGTTCCTGGAGAAAGACATCACACTTGGTAAAGTAGAGGGTCAGGGAAAAAGAGGAAGACCCTCAACAAGATGAATTGACACAGTGGCTGCAACAATGGGCTAGAGCTTAACAATGATTGTGAGGATGGCGCAGGACTGGGCAGTGTTTCCTTCTGTTGTACATAGGGTCACTATGAGCCTGAATTGACCCTGCCGTGCCTAACAAAAACACAGTACTCAAGGATCCCTGCTGGTGGAGTGGTTAAGAGCTACAGCTGCTAACCAAAAGGTTGGTAGTCTGAATCCACCAGCTGCTTCTTGGAAACCCTACGGGGCAGTTCTGCAGTACTATCAATTGTTCATGGAGACATACATGTACACAATTAAAATACAAAAACATGAACTGAAATAGTATGTTCCAAATTCATGATAATTGTTTCCTCTGGAGAAAAAGATAAAGGAATGGTGCTGGGTAGAGAAAAACAAGGAACTTCAACTTAATTTGTAATGTTCTATTTTACTTATATA
The DNA here is from genome assembly GCF_030014295.1 of Loxodonta africana. Classification (NCBI taxonomy): domain Eukaryota; kingdom Metazoa; phylum Chordata; class Mammalia; order Proboscidea; family Elephantidae; genus Loxodonta; species Loxodonta africana. Next base: position 4,902,954 of record NC_087351.1, read on the forward strand.
AACAAAATATCTGAAGCAAAAATGACTAAATAGTAACATTTGATCAATTCTTGAGAATGGGTTCTCTGTAATTTTTCTTATTTTTAAAAAACTGTCAAAAATGAAACAAAGCCAAAAAATTGAATTAAGATGAATAAATTCATACTTGTGCGCACATATGCGTGCACACACGCACGCACACACACTCTCACCAATTCCCCAGTCGTTAGGCACCATCTTTAACCAGAGATTCCAGCAAAGAGCATCCTGGGAGTACACAGGAAAGTATACGGGTCTTGACGAAAGAGGTTAAGGTACATACTCTGTCGCCTGACGATAATGTACAGGAACATTTATAAAAGGAATGGTTTTTCTTGTCTATAAAAGTAATGTGTGCTCATTGTAGAAACTGTGGACATTTTTGAAAAGTATAAAGAAAAAAGCTCCATAATTTCCCATAAGCCCATCACTAAGAGAAACTCCCTGGACATTTTTTGGTTTATTTTATTTTAGTCTCTGAATATTTTGGTTTTTTTACTTTTGCTAATATCTGGCAGATATTTTGAAACAAACTCCTGAATGAAATATGATTCTTTTGTCTTCAATCAAAAGAATCTTTGCCTTGGGGCTCCAGACTGGGCTTGTGATATATCTTTCTTTTCAAAAGAAAATAAAAGCAAAAATAAAACCAATAGCTGATATTTACTGAAGACTGTGCCTTGCAGGGTAATCATGGTACATGCACCATTTAATTTAAACTACTTTCTGATGTAGAAACTACTATAATTCTCATTTTACAAACAGAAAAATTAGACATGGAGAGGTTTAGCAAGTTGCCAGGGAGGAGTAGGGGGAAGTGAAGCTGGTATTCAAATCAGAAGTTTGATGAATCCAAGCCACCACCCCACCTCTAAATCCCTGTGGCAGCCCCCTAAGTGAGTCTTTGGGTTCAAGTTGCATGGGTCTGTGCGAGATTGGGAGTGGTGGGGCACAGGTAGAGCAGGGCACATTCTGTTGCCATTACCTCCTCTTGCCACTCTCCAGAGGCTCCTATGCCTCCTTTACTCTGACCTCGGAATAAAAGGTGTACATGTTCTGTTCTTGGGAGATTGAAAACTTCCACGGGACCAGGTCCAAGGCCAATCTGAATCTGCACTGGAGCTTAAACTGTAAAAATGTCCTCTTAAGGTTAGAGAGGAAGAGAGAGTAAATACATCAACTCACATAAGATTGTTGTTATAAATTCAGAGGTTCTCTCTGGAGTCATTGTCCCACTCACCAAACCTTCAAGACGCTACAATTGGAAAGAAAAATCCCAAGCCCTAGACTCATCAGCGTCTGAGTATATATACTTCTTCCTAAGTCTCAGCACATAAACAGGAATATAAGAGTGCCAGGGGAACTTTGTTAAAGGAAAGATATTTTTATCTAACGTTTAATATATGTTGAGCCCTCGTTATGTACAGAGCCCTGGACTAAGCACTTTACTTGTTTTACAAAGCATTGTAACAACCCTATAAGAAAGAAGTACAGCCAGGATGCTTCTTAGAAGCAAGGATGGCTAGACTTCATCTCACATACTTTGGACTTGTTATCAGGAGGGACCACTCCCTGGAGAAGGACATCATGCTTGGTAAAGCAGAGGGTCAGAGAAAAAGAGGAAGACCCTCAGTGAGATTGGATTGACACAGTGGCTGCAACAATGGCCTCAAATGTAACAACAATTATGAGTATGGCACAGGACCAGGCAGAGTTTCGTTTTGTTGTACATAGGGTCGCTATGAGTCAGAACTAATTCAATGGCACCTAAGAATAATAACAACATAAGGAAGGTTCTAGAGCTTGGCTGCTAACCAAAAGGTCGGCAGTTTGAATCCACCAGCCGCTCCTTGGAAACTCTATGGGGCAGTTCTACTCTGTCTTATAGGGTCATTATGAGTCGGAACCTACCCTACAGCACATAACAACAAAAACAAGGAAGTCTCTCTTATGATTCCCACTTCACTGATAAGAAAACTGAGGCTTAAAGATAGAGCTAAGAATGATGGGGTTACCCACACCTTCAAAATGAGGACTATTACCTCCAGAGCATATCCTCTTCCTCTATCCTATACTGCTTTCCAACATATAAAGACTTTCTTATTTCCCTTTTCTAACCAGTGTAACGTGACAATGTCTGAGGCCAGTGGAGGATATATATTTGATATAGAATCCCCCAGACACTGATAAAATCAATCAGATGACTCTTGTCTTTTATAAGGACATCTTTTCCTTCAGTTTTTTCCCAACGGAAATGCTTAGTTTGGGTTGGGTACCTGCTGCCGATTCCTAGTTCTACCCAGTTGGTGTTCACGAACGGTCCATGGCCCAGAGAAGCAGTGCTTCAAATGGCTTCTTTCTGCACTGCACACTGCAGCCCTAGGAGGAAACTTGGATGATCACCAGCTTATAAAACTAAGGAAATGAGAACCATGAAGCCTGCCAGTGTTCCGGGCCAAGCATTAACCTTTTGAAATATAATTGGAGGATGGGGTAGGGTGGGGCAGGGCAGGGGATGGGTGGGGGAAGGATGAATCAGAGTGTGAAGGCAGCTTTAGCCAAAGGACTGTTCAACAAACAGACTCTGGGTACTTAACAAACTCTAGCAACGCCATAACAAATGGAGAGGAAAATATCCTCAAGTTAATTTTTCTTTAATTCCTGTTTATTGGAGGCTGAGAAGCTGTCATCACTGGGGCCCTGACACTGAAACAACATGCTAATTGGGTGACATCAAAGGAGGGGTTGAAGCTAATGTATCTGCTGCTGTAGCCCAGGTTTCCCCTTGGCCCTAAACCAGTACTCCACCATGGTACCCTTCCCACTGTTTTGTGGGGATGGGTCCCAAACGTTGGATTTCATCACTATTCCACTTTTACTAAGGGGCCTGGTTCTGCATAATATTGTACACATGTGATGAATATTAATTAGCATGAGAACACTGTCATCCATGGTGAGGCTAGAGCACAATCCCTGATGTTCAGGGAGCTAGTGACTCAGTGGGAAGAGTAGCCCTTGATTATCAGAAATGCTGATCATTCATGCAGAGATAAAATGTGCAATAAAAAGTGAAGGGAAGAAGCTCTTAATTTTCCCACTCTTAATTTTTTTTTTTAAGTCCTTTAATCTAGACCAAGGAATGGCAATTAAGCATGGTCAAAAATACTCTGCTTCAGCTGCATGTGTCTGTGTCAATTCTCTCTGCTGCCAAGAAAAGGGTATTGCAGAGAGAAGAATCTTGCATTTTCTGCAAAATGAAGCTGAAGCACCAATTTTTGACTATGTTTAATGAGAGAAGAAAAAAACTAAAAGACAATGGGGAAAAAAGAATTGGACAATAGTGTCTTTGAAATTTCTTTGCATACATTTTCCCATGCTCTAGGAGACATATTAGTGTGGAGAAGACAGCCCTGTCCTTGTACTCCATAGTCATCCAAACATCAAAAAAAGCTGTTCTCTTTATTCCCATCCTTCACAGATGGGTCCATAGAAATGGAACTAAGTAGTTGATCTGAGGCACTCCTGCCAGTGAAGACACTGACCTCCTTGACAGGAGCTGTTGGGACTTGCTGTGGCTCCGCCCTTCACAGAGAGAAAGACAACGTTGTACCTGCATCTCAGCTGAAATACTGCTTTTGGCAAGGCCTTTAAGATTGGGAAAGAGAAGAACTAATGACACAGTTGGGGTATAAACCTCAAAAATGGGACTATCAGCCAAACCTAGTACTGACTCTGACCGTATCAGCAATTCGCCTCCGTGATGACATGAATTGCCCAGCAATTAGACTGTGATTAGACTAAAAGGAAACATATGTTTCTGGGCTGTTGTGGCACCTCTGGCTTTACATTCTGAAGAATTCATGAACTCACTTTAGGTGTCAGAATAAATGGCATTGGAATGAGAAGGGCAGTGAGTTTCTGTAGCAGTATAAGGCTGGGTCCTACTTAAAACATTTTCTTGTAAAGGAGACAAGTTTGCCCTTTTAAATCAACTGGACTTCTCGCTCATGGTCTGCTGTTCAACACTGAAGTTCTGTGGTCATTCCTCCTGCCTGTGTGCTTGGCGTTGCTGCTTCTCCTGAACATCTTTGCAAGCAAACACTCCTTGAAGATGTCAGTAGCCTTGTCCTTCTGCCTTCATTAGCGGCATTGATTACTTTCTTCAAGTTGTATAACCATTCTCACCCTCCTTTTCTGAGTTGTTCCTCTCCCATTCACATAAACTCACTGTCCTCTAAGTTTCCTCTCTAATCTTTTGAGTTGCTGTTGTCAATTTGATCCCATATAGATAGTTCTTCAAAAGAGCACAATGCTCAAGGAATATATTCTTCACTAATTAAGCTAAACTATTGTTTGGTTGGAACCCTGCTAGTACAGTATTTAAGAGCTACCACTGCTAACCAAAGCATTGGCAGCTCAAATCCACCAGCTGCTCCTTGGAAACCCTATGGGGTATATTTTTCTACTCAGAGGATATTTTTGGCTTAATGTTTAAAGATTAAAGAGGGATATCTTTTTAAAAGACATGCGCTTTCTATGTTTACCAGTTCCACCTGCATACTATTATAAACAGTCTACAAGGCACTTGTATAGTTAAAGAAAACCTTGCCTTCGATGTTAAATCTTTACTGAATATCAGAGGACTTTCTCTACAGGAAAATTATTAAGGTGAATGATGTGAATAGAACTAGGTTCGAGTTGGACAAACTGAAAGTTGCCTAAGCTCTCTAAGACTTCGAGGCCTCTAACGTTGGCGTAACAGCAGTACCTCTCTCCAGGTTTGTGGCGAAGATTATATTATGTTGCTGACACATAATAAAAACTCAATATTATTATTATTTGTTAGAAAATATAAAACATAGACCCTAATCTTGTGGAGGTCACAGTCCGTAGGAGAAGTCAACCACTTAAACAGATAAATCATGTTATCAGGACAAAAGTGCTGTAATAGGCATGTAAATACATATACAGAAGCGTAGACGAGGCGGCCTTTCACTTTGCCAGAAACGGTCACAAGGGCTTCAGGAGAGATGTGCTATTTGGGCTCCCCTGGCTGGGAGTGCCATTCTAGGCAGAGGGAAAAGCAAGACAAGAGGCAGAGGGGCAGGAGTCATATTGAGCTGAGAACCAGTCCACATGAAGAGAAGATAGTGCAGCATAGGCTTTCTGAACTTTGTGAAGAATTAACTCCTAAGGGGCCTGTTGAATGATCCAGAATCAGGTTGTACATTTTCTTTAGCCTGAGGGCCAATCTACTGTAGAAAATGAATTGGTAGAAAGGGAAAGGTGGAAAGTACCACAAAAGAACTGAGGCGATGGGTATGCATCCAACTCGTTTGTCACAACAGCTGAGTCAGTCAAAACGAAATCAAACTGGTCTTTGACTCACTTCTCATCCAAGAGCACTGCATCCTAGCTACATACTGTCATCCACTAAGTCAGCCAGGGCACAAGCCAAGAAAGCAGGCTGTCTGTCTGGTCATATTTACCTTGAATTTGTTCATTAACAAATCCATTTGTTCACAAAACATCTTATTTGTCACACCAGCCCTCTCTATTTGTTATTTGTTCAGCCTGTTTCTTCAGGAAGTCAGGGGCTGAGTTGTCCAACATAACCACTGAATACAGCCTGATTTAATTTTCTTTTCCAATGGCTGGCTGATTTTCTTTCTCTTTCCATACATGTACAAATGTGCACTAAAAACGTACCAATACAAGCCTTCTTCTAGGTAGAAATCCACAGAAACGAGGAGACTTGGAGAGAAAGTCTGAAGAGCTTTCTCTCTCTGCAGTGCATGAGAGAACGTAGTCCTAAGGGGACGGGAGAATCAAGCTTGACAAATTTATCAGCTACAGCACCCAGTTGTTGTTGTTGTTGTTGTTATGTGCCATCAAGTCGGTTCTGACTCATAATGACCCTATGTACAACAGAACGAAACACTCCCCGGTCCTGAGCCATTCTTACGATCGTTGTTATGCTTGAGCTCATTGTTGCAGCCACTGTGTCAATCCACCTCATTGAGGGTCTTCCTCTTTTCCACTGACCCTGTATCCTGTCAGGCATTATGTCCTTGTCCAGGGACTGATTCCTCCTGACAACATGTCCAAAGTATGTAAGACACAGTCTCGCCAGCCTTGCGTCTAAGGAGCATTCTGGTTGTACTTCTTCTAAGCCAGATTTGTTCATTCTTTTGGCAGTCCATGGTATATTCAATATTCTTCACCAACACCACAATTCGAAGGCGTCAACTCTTCTTCGGTCTTCCTCATTCATTGTCCAGCTTTCACATGCATATGATTTGATTGAAAATACCATGGCTTGGGTCAGACGCATCTTAGTCTTCAAGGAGACATCTTTGCTCTTCAACAGTTCAAAGAGGTCCTTTGCAGCAGATTTATCTAATGCAATGTGTCTTTTGATTTCTTGACTGCTGCTTCCATGGCTGTCGACTGTGGATCCAAGTAAAATGAAATCCTTGACAACTTCAATCTTTTCTCCGTTTATCATGATGTTGCTCATTGGTCCAGTTGTAAGGATTTTTGTTTTCTTTATGTTGAGCTGCAATCTAGATTGAAGGCTGTGGTCTTTGATCTTCATTAGCTACTGCTTCAGTTTCTTTTTACTTTCAGCAAGAAAGGTTGTATCATCTGCATAACGCAGGCTGTTAATGAGTCTTCCTCCAATCGTGATGCCCCGTTCTTCTTCATATAGTCCAGCTTCTCGTATTATTTGCCCAGCATACAGATTGAATAGGTATGGTGAAAGAATACAACCCTGATGCACACCTTTCCTGACTTTAAACCAGTCAGTTACCCCCTTGTTCTCTCCAAACAACCACCTCTTGCTCTATGTAAAGGTTCCTTATGAGCACAATTAAGTATTCTGGAATTCCCATTCTTCACAATGTTATCCATAGTTTGTTATGATCCACACAGTCGAATGCCTTTGCATAGTCAATAAAATACAGGTAAACATCCTTCTGGTATTCCCTGCTTTCAGTCAGGATCCATCTGACATCAGCTATAATATCCCTAGTTCCATGTCCTCTTCTGAAACCAGCCTGAATTTCTGGCAGTTCCCTGTCGATATACTGCTGCAACCACTTTTGAATGAGCTTCAGCAAAACTTTGCTTGTGTGTGATATTAATGATATTATTCTACAATTTCCACATTCGGTTGGATCACCTTTCTTGGGAATAGGCATAAATATGGATCTCTTCCAGTCAGTTGGCCAGGAAGCTCTCTTCCATATTTCTTGGCATAGACAAGTGAGCACCTCCAGAGCAGCATCTGTTTGTTCAAACATCTCAATTGATATTCCGTCAATTCCTGGAGACTTGTTTTTCACCAGTGCCTTCGGTGCAGCTTGGACTTCTTCCTTCAGTACCATTGGTTCCTGATCATATGCCACCTCTCGAAATGGTTGAACATCAACTAATTCTTTTTGGTATAATGACTCTGTGCATTCCTTCCATCTTCTTTTGATGCTTCCTGCATCGTTTAATATTTTCCCCATGGAATCCTGCACTATTGCAACTCGAGGCTTGAATTTTTTCTTCAGTTCTTTCAGCTTGAGAAACGCCAAGCATGTTCTTCCCTTTTGGTTTTCCATTTCCAGCTCTCTGCACGTGTCGATATAATACTTTACTCTTTCTTCTCTAGCCGCCCTTTGAACCTTTGAAATCTTCTATTCAGTTCTTTTACTTCATCAATTCTTCCTTTTGCTTTAGGTGCTCAACGTAAGAGAGCAAGTTTCAGAGTCTCCTCTGACATCCATCTTGGTCTTTTCTTTCTTTCCTGTCTTTTCAATGACCTCTTGCTTTCATCATGTATGATGTCCTTGATGTCATTCCACAATTTGTCTGGTCTTCGGTCACTAGTGTTCGATGCATCAAATCTACTCTTCAGATGGTCTTTAAAATCAGGTGGGATATACTCAAGGTCATATTTTGGCTCTCGTGGACTTGCTCTGATTTTCTTCAGTTTCAGCTTGAACTTGCATACGACCAATTGATGATCTGTTCCACAGTTGGCCCCTGGCCTTGTTCTGACTGATGATATTGAGCTTTTCCTTCGTCTCTTTCCAGAGATGTAGTCAATTTGATTTCTGTGTGTTCCATCTGGCGAGGTCCATGTGTATAGTCGCCATTTATGTTGGTGAAAGAAGGTATTTGCAATGAAAAAGTCATTGGTCTTGTAAAATTCTATCATTCGATCTCTGGCATTGTTTCTATCACCAAGGCCATATTTTCCAACTACTGATCCTTCTTCTTTGTTTCCAACTTTCGCATTCCAATTGCCAGTAATTATCAATGCATCTTGATTGCCTGTTCGATCAATTTCAGACTGCAGCAGCTGATAAAAATCTTCTATTTCTTCATCTTTGGCCCTGGTGATTGGTGGGTAAATTTGAATAATAGTCATGTTAACTGGTCTTCCTTGTAGGTGTATGGATATTATCCTATCACTGACAGTGTTGTACTTCAGGATAGATCTTCAAATGTTCTTTTTGATGATGAATGCAACACCATTCCTCTTCGAGTTGTCATTCCCAGCATAACAGACTATTATGATTGTTCGATTCAAAATGGCCAAAACCAGTCCATTTCAGCTCACTAATGCCTAGGATATTGATGGTTATGTGTTCCATTTCATTTTTGACAATTTCCAATTTTCCTAGATTCATACTTCCTACATTCCAGGTTCCAATTATTAATGGATGTTTGCAGCTGTTTTTTCTTATTTTGAGTTGTGTTGCAGCAGCAAATGAAAGCCCTGTAAGCTTTACTCCATCCACGTCATTAAGGTCGACACTACTTTGAGGAGGCAGCTCTTCCCCAGTCATCTTTTGAGTGCCTTCCAACCTGGGGGACTCATCTTCCAGCACTATATCAGACAGTGTTCTGCTGCTATTCATAAGGTTTTCACTGGCTAATGCTTTTCAGAAGTAGACTGCCGGGTCCTTCTTCCTAGCCTGTATTAGTCTGGAAGCTCAGCTGAAACCTGTCTTCCATGGGTGACCCTACTGGTATCTGAGTAGCATAGCTTCCAGCATCACAGCAACACGTAAGCCCCCACAGTACGACTAACTGACAGACACGTGGGGGCAGCACCCAGACAGAGCAGGAAAAGATTTAAATGAATGAAAAGTGACTAGCCAAGGTTTTGCACATTTGCTCAACCTTATCAAAGAACATGTTCTAACTATTTATTGCTAAACTTCCTTCTTAAACAATAGTATCTATGGTCTTTTTCAGGAATAATCTATGAATTTATTCCCACTGTGGTTAAGAGAATAAATTCATAGATTATTCCTAAAAAAAAAAAGACCATAGATACTATGAGTCAGAACTGACTCAACGGCAGTGGGCGAGTAGTTAAGAGAAATAGTCTACGATTTCAATTCTTTATCATTTATTAGAATTTTCTTTATTGTCCAGCGTATGGTCTATTTTGGTAAATATTCCATGTGCATTTGAAAATATTGGGTATTCTACAGTTTGTTAATCAGATTATTTAAATATTCCATATTTTTAGTAAAAAAAAAATTTTTTTTTGTCTGTTGAGTTACTGAGATAGACATGTTGAAATCTTGATTAGTTTTTTTTTTTCTCCATTTAATACTGTCATTTTTGCTTTACAATTGTTGTTGTTAGGTGTGGTTGAGTCAGCTCTGACTCACAGCGACCCTATGTACAACTGAATAGAATGCTGCCCAATCCTGCAGCATCTTCACAATCATTACTATGTTTGAGTCCACTGTTGTAGCCACTGTACCAATCCTCCTCGTTGAGGGTTTTCCTCTTTTTCCCTGACCCTCTACCCAGCACAATGTTCTTCTGCAGGGACTAGTCCCTCCTGATAACATGTCCAAAGTATGTGAGACAATGTCTCACTATCCTTGGTTCTAAGAAGCATTCTGGCCGTGCTTCTTCCAAGACAGATTTGTTTGTTCTTCTGGCAATTGTTAAGGCTATTTAATTGTTAGTTGCTGTTGAGTCAGCTCCGACTTATTGAGACCTTATATATACAAAATGAAAGGTTGCCTAGTCCTGCACCATCTTCACGATCTTTGATATGTTTGACTCCTTTGCTGTGTCTACTGCATCAATCCATATCATTAAGGGCTTCCCTAATTTTCATTGGCCCGCTACTTTATGAAACATGATGTTCTTTTCTAGTGATTGGTCTTTCTTGATGACATGTCCAAAGTAAGCGAATCAAAGTCTCACCATCCTTGCCTCTAAGGAACATTCCGGTTGTGTTTCTTATAAGACTGATTTGTTCATTGTTTTGGCAGTCCACAGTATATTTAATATTCTTCACCAACACCACAGCTGCATCAATTCTACTTCTGTCTTCCTTTTTTGTTTTCCAACTTTTGCATGTATAGAAGGCAATTGAAAAGGTCATGACATCTTTGCTTTTTAAAACTTTAAAGCGGTCTGTTGCAGCAGATTTTCCTAAGGCCGTATGTCATTTAATTTCTTGACTGATGTTTCCGTGGACATTGATTGTTGATCTAAGCAGGATGAAGTCATTGACAATTTAAATTTCCTAGTAATTTTTTAAAACTAATTCTGTAAAGTCTATATTCTTTGTCATGTGTGGCCATTGAAGACTCTGCTCTGTTAGCTTAGTAATTAGATGTCTAACAATTGGGTAGAGTTTTTTTTAGGTGCCTAGAACCAATAAGTCTCCTAGTATTTGCCAAGGAACTCTGTGTGCATCTTGGGGCATGCCTTCAACACTGAGCCAGGCAGTTTATAACTTTCCCTTAGCCTTTACTTCCTGCTTGTGCAGAGCCTCAAGTTTAGCCAGAGGTGCGGGTTTAGAGCCTTCTCAGGTCTTTCCTGAGCATATGCAGAGTCTTGGTCATGCACACAGCTCTACACATGTGCATGGCCTTCTAGATTCCCAGAAATGTATCAGAGCCTTTCAAAGTCCCCTATGGATATCTCATTCCCCAGATTTTCCTTTAAAATTTTTGTTAAACTATTGTTAGCTCCAAATGTTACCCATCTCCTCAGGAAGCCATAATTGGCTGTGAGTATAACTGGAAAATGTCCCTGGGAAAAGACTGTTTGCATTGGGTGAGCTCTGTGTCAGGTCAAATAAAGACAGCCTTGAAAGCGTGATCTTCCATGGAACCACCAGACAGGGAAATAATGGTAGTGTCTTTGTAGGAGCTCCAAATCCACTCAGCTCTCTCCAGTGACTTCCAGGCTGCTGTTTTTTGCCATGATTGTGAGCTGTTGGTTTTTAAGCCTACCACAGAGCTGCAGCAGTGGGAGATGGGAAGAGGGGAAGTTAAGTTCCACAAAACCTGCAGTTCTTACCAAGGTATAGTCATTTGCCAGTATTCTCATTGCTTTTAAGGAGACTTTTTTGAGGTCCTTCCTCCACTATTTTTACTGATGCTTTTGAATCAGTGAATGAATCAATGAATTAATGGAGGGATGCATGCCCACTGCAATGCCCTCATACTCCCCAATTCAGCCAAATATTCATTTTCTGTGTTGATGTGTCTGCTACAGTCTTCAGACTCTGGGTTAATAGAGCTCCAGGACTGACTCTGCTGTAGCAGTAAGTAGGTGGGAGTGGAAGTTGTTCTCAGTATTGAAGTGCTTCATATTGGCTTTCCAGATTTTTTGTGCTAATATGGAAAACACTGCCTGCTGCATTTCCTATCTGCTTCCTAGGGCCTTCATCCACGACCTTTGGTCTTGTCTTTGCAATCATATGCCTTTGGATCTTATCTTCCTGCCTAATTTGAGCAGCTATCTTGCCTTGAATTCAGAATCTTTGTAAAGCCCTTGCTTTCTTAATTGCTTTATTATTTGTGACTTACTGTGTAACTTGTCTAATGCAAACTTCTTAATGAATTTTAAGGTTGAATTCTCACCTTGTTTTAGTCTTCCTTCTTCCTGTTCTCTTGCCTGACTGCTACTCTGGATTCTTGCCTTGGAGATGCAGCTAAGTCTCATACCCCTTCTCTAGTAGTCCTTTGCCAGCCATGCACCCTGCAATGACACCTTCTTAGCAAGATGTAAAATCTCTAAATGCCTGCTTAAAATATTTGGTCTAACCCAGATAAGGTTAAGTGACTATCCTTTTGGAGGCATTCTAACTTTTTCTGGCCACTAGGATACAACACAGTGAATGGGTATGTTTTAAATACATTCTTTATAAAGCAAAAATCTGTATATCAGATTATAGTCACACATTGAAATATATTCTAATTCTAAAGATATGTCCCCATTAAAAAAATGCTACTTCCAACATTGAAAAAAAATCTCATTTTTTAGATGCTTGAAAACGCTTTTTTGTTCTTGTTATTTTGCTCTGTTAACTAAGGCTATATTTTTCATTCTCCTCTTTCTCCATGTCCCCCCTCCCCCCTCGGCCCTGCCCAACATTCTCTTAGCTCCTGTGTCCAACAAAAAAAGTGTTCAGTTTTGTTAGATAACTAAAACTATTGCTTTGGAGTATTTCTTTTAATTGACTAATTGTTTTGTCTCTTCAACAGCAATTAAAGCATTAAGTAAACATAGCCTATTGCACTTAATCCACCAATGCAATTAGAAGCCTAATGGACAACTATGTACATAATCTTCATGGTCATGTTAAGAGTCCCCACAGACTATTTTCCTGTTTCTCTATTAGATACTCAGTTCTTACTTCACTGTCTCTTCACTCTTCCTTTGTAGGATTTAATATTGAAAAAGCTAGATAAGCAAGCTTTAAGCTTTGAACTCCACTCCATATTTGGGGTGGAAGGATAGATATCCTTGTAGAGGTGCTTTATTAGATTTCATTCAGACATTCATGACTGAGTGTCTGGTCTTTAAAAACATGCCCCTGGCCAGATGTTTTTTGCGGATAGTTGCTGCGGTTTCCTGCTTCAACAGTGCTTGGATGGAACTGGCACTTGACACCCTTCCCCTTCCCCAGGTATCCCATGAAAGCCAGCCCTCTGTCACCTCCTTATCATGCCTGTAGACCGTCCCAAGGGCCCTCACAATAACAACAATGATGACAATGACACCTCTCCTCAGCTGCCCCCTCCCAGATGCACCAGAATTATAACCAGGACTCGGAGGTCACCATCAACTGCCAGATCAACATGGAATCCATGCCTCTTACATCTATTTGTCCATGTTTAACTACTTTTGCTGTGATGACGCAGCTTTGAAGAATTTTGCCAAGTATTTTCTTCACCAATCTCACTGAGAAACTGATGAAGCAAGGGAGCCAATGAGGTGGCCAAATCCTCCTTCGGGATATCAAGAAACCAGACTGTGGTGACTGGAAAAGCAAGCTGGATACAATGGGGTATGGGTTACACTTGGAGAAGAGAGTGAATCAGCCACTACTTGAACTGCACAGACTGGCCACTGACAAAACAACCCTCATTTGTGTGACTCTATTGAGACTCATGACCTGAAAGGAGCAGACGAAATCCGTCATTGTATGATTCGTGCAAGAAAGGGTTCCCCAGAATCTGGTCTGAAAGAATATCTCTTTGATAAGCATAGCCTGAGAGACAATGATGAATAAAGAGAGCTAAGCTTTAGGCTGGCTTCCCCATAGTCATAGGGATGACTTCTATGGTCACCATGGCAGTGCATGTTGGACTTGCCTTTACCTTTTCTATAAGTTGTACTGAAACATCCACTTAGATTCTTTCATTTGTACCATTCTTTCACAGATTCCTACACAGATCTATAAAGTAATGTGGTCCCCCAACCCAAGGAAGTGGGGGAGCTACCAGGGCTACTTGCTTGCTGTGGAAACTGTTCTTGCTTTCGTTTTAAAAGTCATCACCTAGATTCACTTCAATAAAGTGTGCTCCTTAATACCTTTGGAAATTCTTTATAGATACTAATATATTGCAAAAGGGACTTTAAAGGGAGATACTGTGACTCCAATTCCATTTCTCTAAGGATTTATTTTGATTCCAGCCAAATAGAATAAGACTTGGAGAACTGGACAAATATCTAGGAAACAAATTACTACCTTCACCTCTTAAGTATGCACAGTCCAAAATGTGCCAAATAAATGATGTGCAAAGCAGGATTGGCCCGTAGTGAATGTTTCTTCCTCTTTTTTTTCATGCTATATAATCAGATCCAGTAATCTTAGAATAACTTGTATTTTCAAGATGTTGAAACTGAGGCATAGAGAAATTGGGATGAATCTCATTCTTTACGAAATAAATTCAGTAGGATAGAAAGGAACAGATGAGACAAGCATCCTCTCCTTGCTTTCTTCAAAGTTCTCACACAAGTACAACTTAAGATTTGCTACAATTCATACTGTTGGTAGGAATTCAAGTTTTAGACTTCCTCAAACTAAGTAAATAAACTTGTTGCTGTGGGTGGTGGGCAGAAAAGTGACTTTTGAAAAATCAAAATCCACTGTGATTCTTATTTGTTGAATATTGTTAACCAAATTAAGCAGCAAATGTTAAGTCTCTATCAAGACTCCAGTGATGAAAAGGAATTAAAAGACCCTAGGTGCTACCACAAGTATTAAAACTTGTTTAGTTTGGATTCCAACAGTTGCAATACGAGCAATACGAATGGAAACTCTTTCAGCAAAGTCCTTCTCTAAGATCCTCTGAATGAGTTAGAAAATGATGGAGAAATATCAGTATATTCATGTCTTCTGTCTTTTTACTTTGTTTTATAAAACCAGACCTAAATGCTGGGTAGGATCTCCCTGAGGTTTAATATTTGGATTAGTATTAGTTGAGGGAATGAAGAAAAGATAACAGCAATTGACCTTCAATTTTTTCATGACGACATCCACATTATATTTACAGACCAGCATAAAGCCTATCAGACATGAGGCCTACCATCTAAGGAATATAAATCAACCATGATAGTTACTTCCTTGGCTTAGATAGTTTATTAACTAAAGGAAAATATTATGAGATTGTGATGTAATGTGACTAGTGCTCCTAGAAATTTGCAAATAGTGCCAAGAAGAGTCTATAAATTTGAATTGTTCTAACAAAATTAGATACCCATCAGGGGAAACTTCTCCTACATAGATCATTAAATCTATACACATTTATCTTGGTTTTCACTGGAAATGAACTGAACAAGGATAATAAATATTATTTGTTGCCTAAGTACTTAGAGACAGAAATGCTGGTTCACCTTTGTCCTTCACCCACAACCACAGTTTTGAAAAAGACAAGATTATTTGATTAATGATCCTATGGTTTCAATCAGAACCCTACCAAATATGCAACATAACTCTCTTTTCAGCTATTCCGGCAATGTCATAAAAGGATAGAGCAACATAATACTTATTTGGTTCCTCTTTTCTTAAAAAGCTCCTACAACTCACTTGTAGAAGCTAAGGATGAAGAAGCTATTCTTTCTGATTTTTAATTGCTTATAGAGCATATCTTAGCCATGAGAATGGAGGCTTCATCTTCTGACATGGAAATTAATCTTCACACAAAACTTACACATTAATATTTGGTACATATTCAAATAATTATTTACCTCCTCCAAAAGTTGTCTCTATATAGCCACTGAGAGTTGACTATTTCTGTTGTAAAGAACTTGTTTTACACAAGGTCAAAATCGCTGGTTGAATTATTCAAGAGGCACCGATTATCAACAGTCTTGTGCTACCTTATTTATACTGAACTCTTCTGGATGCAGAACTCAGCTTTTTCATGATTATTTCTCATGCACACACAACCCCAAGCCCAGACTTGCTTTCATCTCTACAGATGAAACACATAAGGAGATCTCTGGAGACAGGCCTGTCTCACTTTTTCCTTAGGAGAGTCGAGATATTTTCCTGAGTCCCACTCAGGGAATCAGTGACAGTTTTGTGTTCTCTGGTCTGGGGCACAATGGTAGAGGGTTTCCAGCTGTAGAACCCTTTGGCTGCTGAATGCTTCGTGTGTAAGGATCCCACTGCTGCTCCTGTCCCAGCCCTCCCACATAGCTCCACGGAGCTCCATGAAACAGCCACCCAACACGTCATCATTCAGAAATAGTCACAGTTTGAATCAATTCAATCTTGGAAATGATTCCAGAATCATTTGGATCTAGATAAGGAACTCATTAAATGAAAATCCAAACTGGTTCAAATATTGTACCAATTATAGTCTGATACAAGCTACACGCTGAAATGGTTTCATATTTGAATCCCTTCAGACAGTGAACAGATTCAACTCAGTAAGAAGTATTAAATATCATTGAAGTATTTCAGGCACAACAAGAGGTTTCCATTGCTGATCTTCCTCCTTGGCCCCTCTGTCATCTCTCACAGGTTATCAACATAGTTGTGTTGTCTCAAGAACACTCTGGAACTGGTGCTTTGGCTGATGGGGCCCACTTCCAGAATACCAGCCACACCCTACCACTAACAAGGCACAAGAAGCCCCTATCATGCACTGGCTTTCACAAACATTTCTTACTGGAAGGCACCAGATTTCAAATTGTCTTTCCTTGGACACTTGTTTGTATATTTTCAGAGGTTGACAAAATTCCAAGGCTTAGAGGACTACAGGGGTCAAGAAAAGCCAGAGTCAATCACTGGAAACTGAACCACTCCAAGAAACCCTGATTTTCTTTTGCACAGACCTGGTAGAGGGATTGCCTCGTTTACTTTACATTTGAAAGGTCTTTTTCATTTTAGTCTACTTTTCCTACTGTACTTCATTCTCAGCATAGAAGACCACTGAGGCAGACCAGGTTAACTCTCCTAGTGAAAAATATTTGTAAAGAAAAGCAAATCTATTCTGAGGCTGACTCTGTGAGGTAGATGAAGAGCATCTAAGTGTGTGGGTCTCAAACGTGGCTGTTCCCACCCCAGGCTTACTGAGTCACAGTCTCCTCGGATAGAGTTCTAGCATTTGTATTTTTAAAAAAGTTCTCCAAGTGATTTTGAGGTAGCTGTCTGAAACTCTACGGGGCAGTTCTACCCTGTCCTATAGGGTCGCTATGAGTCAGAATCGACTCGACGGCACTGGGTTTGTTTTTTTTTTTTTTTTTGGTTGTCTGAACATTTGGGAAATGTATGGGCATTTTTTTTTTTTTTATGGGCATACTCTCTCTCCCCTTTCTTTAGTTTTCTTCCCTAACTCCTCCCTACTTCCCACCATCAGGTACTCAGTGCTGTTTTTCCATACTCTCTGGTTTTCCACACTCCTTTTTCCACACTCTGACATCATAGCTATGAAAGGCCTCTCTTCCTTTCCTTCCTTGACACCACATACATCTGCACACTCAAAATTTCAGCTTCAATAGGTTGAGCATTAACCCACGAAATTATACTAAGTTGCTGTTGAATCCTCACTAAGCTTTAAAGTGCTAAATCCTAGGAGTGGCTGCATTTTGAAAGAAGCTAACAACGTTTAGGGAGGACAATTGGGGTGGAGGTCAGGGCTACCTCCTTTAAGACCTACTAATAACACTATGCAAAAAAAACCTTCCCGTATTTGCAGCACTGACTCTCAGCTTCCAAAGGGACAAGGTGGGCCTCAATCATTCACATTCAGGAAAGTTAGAACTGGCTTAAAAAAAAAAAAAAATTTTTTTTTTTTTTATCACAGCAACATGGAAAATACAGAGACGGCTGTGCTGTTGCTCCTAATTAGCTCCAGACAGCACTGGGAGAGAACTCCATCTACTAAGGCTGCCTAATGGTGCTTTGGTCAGTTGCTGTAGCATATCCAGCTGGGATGGTGCCATTGTTGGGGTGGCACCCTAAAGGACAGGCTGATCTTTCTTACTTGGCTTGCTAGCTGCTCCTGACTGCACTCCAAGGCCGTGTTCAGGATCCTACCAATTTGTGCAAGTTTCAAGTCTCAGTTACCCCAGCATGAAAAGGCTATGCAAACAGCTGTTAGTTGGCCAACATGTAAGGAGTAGAGGGACCCAAAAGTTTATTTAAATGAAAGGAAAATGGAGTGTTCCTTGGGATCTCGAGAACGGTGTGTATTTACATTATTGGCCATGTTAAAACACTCTCTTACTTTTCGTAATATTACAGAAAAGGCAGCTGCATGATCTGTGGAAAGTCATGGGCAAATCAGAGGGCCTGCGTTGAGGGGTCTTTAATCCTAGTTGTTTCTAGGGATACTTCTGAATCAGGAGCAGGAAGTCCAGTACTGTTCCCTCCTGCTTGACCTTTCAACCAAGCCTTCCAAGGCCCTTAATGCTAGTTGAGATGCTGGTCCCCCAGGAACTAGACTGAGTCCAGGGCTGAGCTCACCATGACCACAGGAAATCCAGCTCATTAATGACTCGTGGTGCCTGCCCACCTGAATTAGGCCCAAGCCAGAAACTTAAGAAACCAAAGGTTCCAAATTCTTCTACAGGAGTCATCTCCTTTCTTCCTTGCCTCCAGCCAAGAGAGTTTCACTTGAGATTTCTCAGACAGAGACAGTCTGTAGAACCCAAAAACCTTCAGTTAGGCTTAAAGACAAGACTGAGCTGGAGAAGTCTGGGGATTGGTCAAATCTGGTATTCCTCACCAAACTCATACCCTGCACATTATTGTTTCCCAGCAGCTCTCTATCTCTGTTTGCATTCATTTTATTTTCAGCTTATGGTGCTTTCTTCTAGGAAAAGGCAGTTTGAGGCTTCTAAGTTCCAGTATTGACTGCAGCTGGTTGCTTTATGTCTAAGTCCTCTGAACCTGACTAGGTATCAGAAATGCCTTGTGATATCTGCGTCCCACACCATGCTCAGAATCTCTGGGGGGTGGGAACAAGTATTGGGATTGTTTTCAGTGTCCTAGGTGATCGGCATGATACCCCTACTCCACTTCCACTCAACAAGTCATTACAAGTAGAGCGTTGCCACAATTCATCTCTCTTTTATTCCAGACCGAGAACTGGGTCTCCTGAAAATCCCTGATTTGCTACTAAACTTACTGCATGACCTTGCTTCAGTCACTTGACTCCCATATACTTCAAGTTCTTATCTACAAGGAGGTGTGAGTGGGCTGGGCAGTTAGATCATATCAAAGATTATCAAAACTAATTCCCAATATGTTCACTTTGGGAACTTTTTAAAAATTTGGATATGGTGGTTGTGATGGTTAAGATTGTGTGTCAGCTTGGCTGGGCCATGATTCTCAGTGTTTATATGTGATCATTCCCATGATGGGATCTGCTGTGAGTAGCCAATCAGTTGAGATGGAATTTCCTTGGGGTGTGGGCTGCATTCGAATATAAGCAGACGTTCGGGCTTTTTGCTGTCTCTGGATCCTGTTTGTCTGACCTCCAGCTCTTGGAACTTGAGCTATCAGCTTATCTGCCAGTCTTGGAATTTGCCGATCTTGGTATTCATTGATCTTCACAGCCTGTGAGTGGATCCCTACGCTTCAACCTGCCAATCTTGAGTTCACCAGCCCCTGCAGCTATGTGAATCAGGAGAAGCCTTGCAGTCTTGCCTGCCAATCTTGGGATTCATAGATATTCACAGCCTATGAACAAGAGCCCTGCTTTCCGATCTGCCAATCTTGGGTTTGCCTGCTCCTGTGGGTACGTGCATCAGGAGAAACCTCTATCCTAATCCATGGACATGGGACTTCCAGTCTCTACAATCGCATGAACCATTTCTTTGATATAAACCTCTCTCTCTCTATATATATATATTTGTATACTTTACTGGTTTTGCTTCTCTGGAGAACCCAGCCTAAGACAGTGGTTCAGGTTCGTTTCTCCTTATTGCATTCTCCTCCAGCCCTTTCCATTCCCTACAACCTTTCTAAGGCTTGGTACATTCTGAAGCCAGGATAGCAGAATGAGACAGACACCCTAGTAGCATAATAATATACAGAAGCCATTCTTGCAGGATGTTAATCTTGACAGTGTGAAAGATCTTACCAGCCAATATCAAATCCACTGCCATCAAGTGGATTCCAATTTAGAGTGACCCTATAAGACAGGGTAGAACTGCCCCATAGGGTTTCCAAGGCTATAAATCTTTATGCAAGCAGACTGCCACATTTTTTCCCATGGAGCGGCTGGTGTGTGGGTTTGAACCACAGACCTCTTGGAGGGGCTAAGGGTAGAGGTGTTAAGAATGTTGTTGTTGGGTGTTGTCAAATCGATTTCAAAGCAATTCCATGTGACAGAGTAGAACTGTCCCATAGGGTTTTCTAGGCTATAATCTTTACAGAAGCAGATCACCAGATCTCTTTCCCACAGAGCAGCTGGGTTCAAACTGCCAACCTTTCAGTTAGCAAAGAAGTGTTTCAGTATTGCATCACCAGAGCTCCTTGATGTTACGAATAGAGTGAATAAAGCCATCCCAGGCTCTCCACTGCTTTGTGTATTTGCATGAGTTGGAATAGCTCACTCAAATTCTAAGAGCCACTTGTACTGTCTTCTGGATAGTACTGAAGTGTGGTAAGATATTAAGGTCTTTTGATGTTGGAATGTACAATGCACCCATAAGTTCTATGGTACACATGTGATCATTCTCGAAGATTCTGATCCAATAGACCTGGAGTAGTGCCCAGGCATCGGTACATTTTTAAATATCTACAGGCCATCTTGATACACAGTCAAGTCTCAGAATAACTTTACTATGATTATTTTATTTTTAATAACTTGTCCAGTTTCTTATCATGCTTCCCTCCAACCACAACCCCACCCAAGATCCTTCCTAACTTTGTGGGAAGAGACACTCCTTCTCCAAGTCAGACTTATCTTTGCTCCAGGGTGCTCAGTTTGGCAAGCAGATCACAGGCTAGATTTCAGTGCCTAATTGCTTCCTTGGCTAATTTCCTTGCATTGGGCACAAAGGAGGATAAAGAACATTGGCTTTGGAGATGGACAGACCTGTAGTTTAGTCCCAACTCCCACTTTCCAGTTTTCTTCTGACTGTATTAGTTTTCTAGGGCTACTGTAACCAAGTACCACAGGTTGAGTCGCTTATAAGAACAGAAATGTATTGTCTCACAGTTCTGGAGGCTAGGAGTTTGAAAACAGTGTGTTAACCCTGTTGATTCCTTCTGAGAGCTCTGAGAGCTCTGGCTGTCTCTTAGCTTCTGGTGACAGCCAGCAATCCTTGGCATTCCTTGGCTGGTGGACCACTCCAAATCTCTGCCTCCATCTTCACATGGCTGTCTTCCCTCTGTGTGTCTCTCTGTCTTTTCCTGCTTTTTATAAGGACACCTCTGAGACTGCATTAGTATCCGCCCTACTCCAGTATGACCTTATGTTAACTTGACTGATAACATCTTCAAAGACCCTATTTCCTAACAAGATCACATTCACAGTACTGGGGGTTAGCATTTCAATGTATCTTTTGGGGGGATACAATCAATTCATAACACTGACTTTGGATAAATTACTTAATCTCTTTGAACCTCAGTTTGATTATATGCCAAAGAGAGGTAAACATGCTACCAAAATGACCGAATTCGGTCATACTAATAAATTGGCCAAATCACTTCTTAGGCCTCATTTGACTATCAGCAGTGTTTAACCCTTGGGAGCATTCCTGTCTTTTTGAACCACTTCCTCTACTTAGCTTTTAGGATAGCAATCTTTCTTTGTTCCTTTCCTGACTCACCATTCTTTCTGAGATTCTTTTGCAAAATTATTTTTATTTTCCCAACTTGTAATCACTGGAGTGCCCAGGACTCCATCCTCAGAACTCTTCTTTTATCATTTACCCTAACTCCCTAGGTGATCTCATCCAGGCTTATGACTTTAATACCGTTTTTATGCTGATGGCCATCAACTGCTTCTATACCTAAGGATTTCACGTTGCTTTTTTTGTAACTGGCCATACCTAAAAAAAAAAATTTTATACCTAGCTGCCATTTATTGAGAACCTATCCACTATGCACTGTACTGAGTTTGTCACCTATGTTATTTTGACAGTCTTCACAACAACCCTATGGGAGATCACACTGTTGCTATTACTATTATTTTACAAATTAAAAAAAAAAAAAAGGTTTAAGTGGATTTTAAGTTTTTTTTTTTAATTTGCCCAAAGTTATTTAACGACAGAGAAGTAGCGTGAGGTTTTAGGCTTACATTTGTTTGACACCAGTGCCCATATTCTTTAAACTCTGCATTTCGAAAAAGAAATCTAACCAAAGGTCCAAGTACATCTGTCTTTTTGAGCCTCCTGTAATTTATTTATATGGCAGCATGTGACATTCTTGGCCTTGTTCATGTTGGGCAGAATTGTTTACTCACTGGAAATTCCATCTTCCATTGTAATTTTATATTTATACATTTCTCTAGCCAAATTATACCACATATACTCACGTACAATTTTTTTGCCTTTGCTGTCATATGTAAGTGTGGTCATATGAATCACTCTCATGTATCCAATTATAACACTGCTAAATAGGAAAAAATGACCACCAATGGTAAAGTTAGCCTAGTCAATATGGTAAGTCGTTATAAAACCATAAACAAAATCAGGAAGAAAAATTTTTCAAGCATTTTGCTGATACCCCTTATATAATCCAGGAATTGGACCAACAAAAAAACTACACACATCCAACCTTAGACTAAGAAATTTGTTAAAATCCTATTAGCCATGGATTTGCCTCCAAACAGGTTTTTCTCCTATGATAAAGCCCAACTATGCCTATATTCTTGAAGATTTCTTTTTTGTTCTTAACTTTGGAGACGTAGTATTGATTTGATTTATGCCTATATTCTTGAAGATTTCTTTGATTTGATTTTCTCCTGTTTCTACAGACAATAGTGATCAACAAATTTGTTGATCTTGTCCATCAGAAAGCAGTCAGATGCACTGTCCTTCTGTGAAGGACATATACCAAACAAATGCTGGTTTGGAAAACTAATTACAATGACTCAACCTTATGCGTCGTGGTGACTATGCCAAGGTTACACTTCATGAAGTACGTATTTCTGTACCAAGTCATTGCCAAGTTACAAATTTGACTACAGCCATCTACTTGGTCATTATGAAAACAGCCTTAATTTCCACGTCCACCATGAGATGCTTCACTCTAAACAATTCAAAACACATAGGATCAGATCGGTTCAGTTATAAATGAACTCGCTCCTCCTTTTCCTCTTTGTCTGGCTTCCTCATAAGGAAACAACATTATTGAGCACTTACTAGGGGCCAGACATTATGCTAAGCCCCTTACATATATCAAATCACTTACTTCCCACCCTGTGAAGTAAATTATGAACTTATTTTCTAAATCATAATTGTATTATTTTCATATGAAAAGTACACACTATTAAATTTGAAGCTTTTGGTGAACTTCATTCTAGATATCTTTAGACATGCATATGCTTACAAATATAACTTAGAGTGGTAAAAATAATTCTTACCCAAATGGAATTACACTCTACATGCTAATTTTAATATACTACGTATTTAAATTTAATTTTCATTTTTTCCATTGACTTCACTAGAGAAAAGGAAAAAAGGAATTATTAAATTTAAGGTAAATTTTTCCTTATCACAAGCTTTATCATTGCCTCCAAAGCCCCTTTAAAGTTAAGAAAGAAAAAAAATGAAAAGCACTGAAAATTTGGATCTTTATAATTTTAACAAGGTTTAACATTGCATTGATCCCATGTTATGAAAGAAGGGAAAATTAGCAAATTTAAATTTTATCTCAACTTTCCTTATCCCCAGTTCCTGATTTTTGTTATATTCTTTTTATATTTTATAGATGTGTAACCGTTATATTTTTTCTGTAACCATATTTTCACAATTGTTTAATATTAATTCTGTACTTAAACCTATTTAGTACTTACCACAGGTTTTTTTTTTTTTTTTTTTTCCAAACACCATTTCTCTAAGTTTTTTCATTTTAATTCACTCCTTGATTGATTTGGTTTCATTTTCAAGACCTTTTTCCCCCCCATAAACAAATTATGGGTCTTGTAGTCCCTGAGTTTCTGCATGTTTGAGAATGCGTGTTGCTTTTATATTTGAAAAATAACTTACCTGGGCACAAAATTCATCGGTCATGCTTCTCTTCAATTTTGTAGGGATGGTTTCATTATATGTTGGTACCAAGAGTTGCTGTGGACAAGACTGAGGACAGCCCAATTTCCCCCTTTTATGTCTTTTATTTTCCTGCTTGGATGCCTAAATTATTTCTTTATCCTTAAAGTTCAGTAACTCCACCAGAATTTGTCATGGTAATCTTTCTGTATTAATTTTTTCTGGCACAAGACATCATGTTTGTTGTCATTGTTTTTTCCTGCTTGCAGATTCTAATTTTTATTTTACAAACATTTCTTCTAGTACTCTTTTGAATATTTTTATTGTTTCTAGATTTTTTTTTCCTCCTATTCTCTAGGCACACAAAGTATTCTGTATAATTTACATATCTATGATGTCTACTTGTGCTCACACAGAACCTGTACATAGACCAAGAGGCAGTCATTCAAACAGAACAAGGGTATATTGCATGGTTTAAAAATTAGGAAAGGTATGTGTCAGGGTTGTATCCTTTCACTATACTTATTCAATCTGCATACTGAGCAAATAATCCAAGAAGCTGGACTATATGAAGAAGAAAGCATCAGGATTGGAGGAATACTCATTAACAATCTGTAATATGCACATGACACAACCTTGCTTGCTGAAAGGAAGAGGCCTTGAAGCCCTTACTGATGAAGATCAAAGACTACAACCTTCAGTATGGATTACACCTCAACGTAAAGAAAACAAAAATCCTCACAACTGGACCAATGAGCAACATCATGATAAATGGAGAAAAGATTGAAGTTGTCAAGGATTTCATTTTACTTGGATCCACAATCAACAGCCATGGAAGCAACAGTCAAGACATCAAATTCATCAGGAAAATCTTCTGCAAAAGACCTCTTTAAAGTGTTGAAAAGCAAACATGTCACTTTGAGGACTAAGGTGTGCTTGACCCAAGATCGTGTTTTCAGTCAGCTCATATGCATGCAAAAGTTGGAGAATGAATAAGGAAGACTCAAGGAGAATTGATGCCTTTGAATTATGGTGTTGGCAAAGAATATTGAATATACATACCATGCGCTGCCTGAAGAACGAACAAGTCTGTCTTGGAAGAAGTATAGCCAGAGTGCTCCTTGGAAGCGTGGATAGCAAGATTTCATCTCATGTACTTTGGACACATTATCAGGAGGGACCAGTCTCTGGAGAAGGACATCATGCTTGTTAAGGTAGCAGGTCAGCACAAAAGAGGAGATGGATTGACACAGTGGCTGTAACAATGGGCTCAAACAGAGCAGCAACTGTGAGGATGGTGTAGGACCAGGCAGTGTTTTGTTCTGTTGTACATAGGATCTCTATGAGTCGGAACTCAATAGCACCTGTCTTAGTCATCTAGTGCTGCAATAACAGAAATACCACAAGCGGATGGCTTTAATAAACCAAAGTTTATTCTCTCATAGTCTAGTAGGCTAGAAGTCCGAATTCAGGGCATCAGCTCCAGGGGAATTCCTCCTCTTTCTGTCAGTTCTGGGGGAAGGTCCTTGTCGTCAATCTTCCCCTGCTCTAGGAGCTTCTCAGCCAGTGCAGGAATCCCATGTCCACAGCATGCGAGTTCCTGGCTGTACTTTCTTGGTGGTATGAGGTCCCCATGTCTCTCTACTAAATTCTGTCTTTTATGTCACAAAAGAGATTGGGTTAAGACACAGTCAAATCCTGTTGATTGAGTCCTGCCTCATTAACATAATTGCCACTAATCCTGTCTCATTAACATCATAGACATAGGATTTAGAACACATATGAAAATCACATCAGATAACAAAATGGTGGACAATCACATAATACTGGGAATCATGGCCTAGCCAAATCAATACACATATTTATGGGGTACACAATTCAATCCAATCCATGATAGCACCTAAGAACAACAACATCATGTGTGTAAGTGGCCCTGATAGCAGAGTGGTTAAGTGCTCGGCTGCCAACCAAAAGGTCAGCAGTTCAATCCCACCAGCCACTTCACAGGAGAAAGATATGGCAGTCTGCTTCTGTGAAGGTTACAGCCTTGGAAACCCAATGGCACAGTTCTACTCCGTCCTACTATGGGTCAGAATGGACTTGACAGCTATGGGTTTTTTAGTTATCAGGTTATAGTTTTTTGATGTCTTTATTATATTTCATTTTCTTTGTATACATTCCTACAGTCTGCCTTTTATATCCTAGGCTTCATTTTAAACTGTACTTATTCTATTTTTATTATTTCATTATGATTTTCCCCTATGTACGTATATTTTTACTTTTCTCTTTCAGCTTGCTCTACCAATTTGCCTGTCTTTCTCCATTGTTTCATAATCTCTTCTTTTTATCTTTTATTAAGTTTTTTTAATTTTAAATTTCTTTGAAATTACAACTATTTGTTTGAATTGTTTATAGTTTTCTTTAGTTTATTTTCCCATTGTGTGCCTTCCTTTTCTCTTTTACCTATCTATTGATTGACTGATAGATCGATCATCTCTCTCTCCTGTCTGTGTTATATGCTGATTCTTTTCTGATTATGACATATTTTTGATTAGGGCCATGGAAGAGATGGAAGATGAACTTGGTCTTCAATTCAGTTTGGTCTGCTGAAACTCCTCTCCAGATCTGATTTTCCCTTTGCTCGTTGGGAATAGTTCACTTCAGCTTTCAGCATCAAGAGGCTGAAGTGGGTATTGGAAATGCTTCCCCTCCTTTCTTTGCCCTTCCCTACCTCCTAATCTCCCTTCCTTAGAAAGAGAGACTGTAGAAGAAAAGAATTGGAACATCAGCATGATTTCTCCTTCAGCTCTGCCTCTGTGCTACCTTGTTGTGCCATGGGACCATCACCCATTTCTCTCGGGGCTGGCATATGCCTGTGGATTAATTGCTTTAATCGAAGAAACATTGGGTAGACCCTTAGGACTTCATTGCTCACTTTTAGGGAAATTTGTGTCCTGGTAGAAGTCTGAGGGCAAAGATATTTGGCTGTCAATGCCCTCTGTTATTGCAGCTCACACTTAAAAACATTTGGAAAATATGCTCATCATTATTTGCAATTTGGGTTTGTCATGGCACTGAGGTACAAAAGCAAGAGTGAGTAAAACATGTGGGGACATAGCATTATTCAAGGCAGTGACACAAATCTTCATTTGTATGTACACATAGTTTAAAACATGCCAGTTTTGCTTAAGAGAATCCTTGAAGCAGTAGAAATTATTAATTTATTCATTCTCATGTCTTGGGTATTTATTTGTGAGAAATGGTGAGTACTTACAAAGCAATCGTTTTATTGTAATTCTTTGTATTGAAGTACAATGGCTATCTTGAAGTACAATGGCTATCTTGAAGAAAAGCCCAGGTGTGATAATTTGAGTTGCAAACTGAACTAACCACTTTTTAATAAAATAATGACAAACTGCCATTATTCCGACTTGGATATATGCCAGCATTTTCTTAACAAAAAAAAAAAAAAAAAAAAATGAAGTAAGCCTGTCACATCAAGGAAAACAACTGATAGTATTTGTTGACACAAATAAAATTCAACCTTTCCAGAGAATATTAGAACTTTTGAAATTTTGTATCTGCCACTATGAATTTGACAGTGTTTCAATACTTAAAGACTTTTTTGATGAGATTTGTGTTGTTATTAAAAAATGTGATTTTTTGATATTGCATAATAAATTGTGTCAACTCTTGGAAGATTTGTATAACTCAGTAAACCAATATTTTCCAAATGACCCATCATGCACATTAGTTCCGTAGAACTGCCGTAACAAAGGATCACTTTGCTCATGGCTTCCATCCATCACCTTCAAAGCCAGCAATGGCAGCTAGGGGCCCTCTCACACTTCAAATCTCTCCTCCTTCTTCCCTCTCATCTCTCTGACCCTTCTTCCATTGTCACATTCTCTCTTTCTCTCTGACCACAACTGGAGAAGTTCTGCTTTTAGGACTCATGCGATTAGATTGGGCCCACCCTTATAAGCCATAATAATCTCCCTGTGTCAAGGTCCTTAGCCTTAGTCATGTCTACAAAGTCTCTTTTTTCATGTAAGGTAACATATTCACAGGTAACCTACCACACCAGGGGATAATTTTCAGCAAGGAAGTGGCATAATGACAGTGGTATTGAGGGGGAAAAAAAAAATCTAGTATGGAACTGATCTGGTGCCAAGTTTGGGGCAGAAGCATGCCTCTGTAAAAAAAACAGCTTCCATGTGTTTTCAGTGCATTGCAGATGCTGCGTTCATGGGGACATCTGCTGATATTCTGGCAACCAGATCACTTTCTCATTGCCTGTCCTGACCACATTTGTCATTCAGGTCACCAAGGGGACAAACATTCATAGCCTCTAGAAGCAGTTTCTTCTCTTCTTATCTCTGAAATGTTCCATGAAAAGAAAGGACATAGAATTTCCATACTAGATCTGAGAAGCTAACATTTCAACAGGGCAGAAAGTTTTCTCCTCTTAGAAACTGGAATCTCAGGGGTTATCTTTCACATGAAATGTTTCATTAAATAGCATGGTTGGGTTACCAGCAGTACTCTGGAGAGAAAAAAGAAAAAAGTTTAAGTGCTTTTGAGTAATAATTTATCAGGAAGGTTAAATTACGGAAGAATGCTTGAATTAGACAAAAGAACTCCACAAGATAAATGTGGCTCAAATATTTTATAACATAAGCTTCCTTTTGAAAGTAATTTAAAATGTTTGTCTGTCTTCCCATCACATTTATGTGTGATATGTTGAGTAATTAAGTAAGGAGGACAGAAAGGAAATCCTTGTGGTATAAACTCCAGGAACAACTGTAGACTCATCCAAAGGTCACTTATAAATCAGAACAAGCCCAAATTCATAAGCTAGTCTCAAACAGAGTCAAGTATCCTATAAAAATGAGAAAAGATGACAAAAGCCATTTTTTCCACCCCCTCAAAATATTTATAAAAACCAGACTGCTGTTTCTTCAGTCAGGCAAATCACTTAGCCAGGGCATTCTTAACTATTGCTGGTGAATACTACAGCATAAGAATGATTGCTGGCATTCATTTCTCTTGGGTCTGTGCAGCTCACTGATTTCTCAGGCAAAATGTGTCATAAAGTCTGGATTGTTCTTAAGCAGAATCTAACATTTTCTGTCTTCTCTGCAAGATTTTCTTCTCCTAAGGAAGCTGTCTTCCCAGAACCGACCCTAAATGACCATGGACACTTCGCTAGAGCTCCTTACTCTCCTTTGCCTACTCCATTAACCTTTCTGTAAACTGCATCTCCTCCCTTTGGACACAAAGTGTTGTCTAGTGAATTATAGACAGATGTAACCTGCTGGACTATTGTGAGAAGGACAGGTTCCCATCCAGGCAATGTAACATTTGTAGCCCACTACACACTTCACCCCACCATGGTTTTATGACTCATAATTTGGGTGTTGTTGTCAGGTGCTGTCGAGTCAATTTCAACTCATAATGACTCCATGTGACAGGGTAGAATGGCCCCATAGGGGTTTGTAGGCTGTAATCTTTGCAGGAGATGACCTCTTTCTCCTGTGGAGCTGCTGGATGGGTTCGAACTGCCAGCTTTTCAGTTAGCAGGTAAGTGTTTAACTGTTGTGCTACCAAGGCTCCTTACAATTTGGGTAGTTTTGTGACTATGTAAGAGGTGAGGTGGGTAGTGATCCCCAAGAATGGGAGGCCAGGGGAAATGCTTTTTTAAATTTGGGGACCTTGAGTATCTACCTGAGAGAATGCATGCTACAGAAAGGGGGTGTGAGGAGGATGGAGAGAGTTTCTAAAAGGGAAAGTTAAGGGTGCTAAAAGAAAACGGTGTCTACTTCACAGGCTTCCTTCTGCTCTGGACTGTCATTGGTGTGTGTTTTTTAATGCCCATCAAGTGCACTGAGAAGGCAGTTATATACTCTTGAGTAGTGTCAGCATGTGTCCAAATAGTTCGTGCCCCACTGTGAGAACCACCTCCACAAGTACTTGAGGATTTCATTTGCATCCATGAGAGCTCAGGAAGGAGAAACAACTTGGGTCCTGGGAGATGTGAGTTTGTGGTATACCACATCCAGATCAGCCAAGGGAAACTTCCAGTTATGATCCCACCCAACACTGGAAATCCAGAAGTGACAGAGTAGTGCCTCAGGCCTTAACCTTGCTATAAATTGTACACTGGATTTGTTCAACAGAGCCATCCTTTCCCATTGTTTCAAACAGACACTTATGGCTCTGCCTGTCTCCCTTCTTAATGCCAATATATTTTGAATCTTCGTGTGTTCTCTTAGATGACTTACAATGCCATTTTTATATTTTTTAGGGTTACATTGTGGGCATTATCAAAGTATTTAATGTGGATGTGTGCTTTGGAGAGAATAATACTGAACGAAGAATAGAGAAACTTGGATTCTAGCCTGTTTTAGCTAAGATAATGCTATCTGCTGTAATAAGCAATCTCCAAATCTGTACAGGCTTAAATCCAAGAGAAGTTTATTGCTCACTCAGGAGAAGTTCAAAATGGATATTCTTTATTTGTGTTCTGCTCTTTTCCAAGTGGTGACTCAGGGATTGAGGATCCTGCCATCTTGTGGTTGTTCTATCTTTAGGCTGTATCAAGCTGGGAGAAAAGGAAAAGATATGAAAGATTGTGCAGTTTTTAAAGTGAGTTTTTATAGCCACACCTGAAAGGAAAACATATCACTTTGGCTCACCATTCCCTTGGCTAGACCTCAGTCACTTGTCCTCACCTAACTGTGTGAGAGGCTGAGAAATATAATCTAACGCTATAAAAAACAACAACAACAACAAAAAAAAATGCTATACCAAGGAAGAAAAAGAAATGGGTTGGGTGGCCAGCTAGCCAGACTTTGACATGTCATCTTAGTTCTGTCTCTATTTATTTTATATCCCTCTCAGATTATTATTTTCTATATCAAGGACATTTCTTCCCCATTTTACAGCCCCCAGAATATTTCAGAATATTTAGTAAGTGCCTTACATAAAAAAAATTTTTTTTTTTTACATATAGTACATGCACACTACCTACATGTTTGTCTGATAGACAATAAATGAATAAATTGTGTTGAATATTTGCAACGTTGTCCTTCTTATGGTTTAGGGCACTGGGTGTTATTCCAGAGGACTAAGAATTATTTTCCCTCAAGAATTCACAAAATATATATCCCAGAATCATCTTGACTGTGGAAGAAACTAATACTAATGTTACAGCAATGTCAAGGCAGTTCAAGAGGAGCAACCACTGTCAAAAGCTGAAGATGGGAAGAAAGTCTGATGAAAGAATTAGTAACAAAAACAACTGTTCTAGATGGCTCAGAAAGGACTCTGGACCAGGCTTGAAGCTCTACCAACAAAGGAGGATATGGTGGTCATGGTAGGACAGACCCATGGGAGTGCAAGAACCTGTAGAAGAACTTGCAGCAGATAACATGGAAACAGTTAAACAATAATAGGTCTTAGTATGAGAGGTATCGCCCTCCATGAACTGCAGGTGATGCTGGGGACATTGTGGGCCACTGGGCTGGAATCACATTGCCATCTACACTTAGTAACTGTCTTCTATGGGTAGCTCGTAGCCAGCATGCTTATCAGGGAACAGTAATTTGGGAGTCAAGAGACCAGGGTGATATTCCCAGGTTCATGACTAACTAACTAGGTGACTTTGAGCAAGCCAATCTACTTCTCTAGGTCCCATTTTCATCATCTTTATAAGGAAGAGTTAAATAAATGGCGAGCAGTCATGGCCACGCCTCACCCCAGTATCCATGGCAAACACTGATAATCAATCATTACCCTTTTTGCTGAGCCTATATATGATCTCAGGATACTTATCAACATCCCATCCTGGCATTCCATACCAATCAAGTATTATTGGCATATGGGATGAAACCTACCTGCCCCCTGAAACAGATAACCTCCAGACTTCTTTCTAGCTCTAACATTCTTTTATCCTCTGATTTTAAATAAAAGTACATTATGCTGTTTTCAATATATATATTTCAGTCAGAACTTACAATAAAGTGTGAGCCTCTGATGTTATCTAGTCTGAACCAAGTGTTACATAAAAAGAGAAATTCCACAGAAGTTCTTGTGTAAGAGTCACTGCTTAAGTGGAGGCAGGGGAAATGTTGGTACTGTCTTAGAAAACCTTCCATTATACTCTATTTCAGCTGATGGTTAAAACTTTTTCTACTGTGATTTTTTGGACTCTTCTTAATGTTTCTACTTTCCTTAGCTCTTCTCTCTTCTTTGCCTTTGAATACAGAGTAAACATTTGATTCCATAAGTTGGGGAGATGCTGAAAAGCATTGCTAAAATAGTGGGATAAACTACTAAGAAAAAAAAAAAAATTGCTGTCTAATTGATTCTGACTCATAGAGATCCCATGTGTGTGAGAATAAAACTGTGCACCATAGGGTTTCAGTGGCTGATTTTTTGGAAGTAGACCACCAGGCTTTCTTCCGAGGTGCCTCCGGGTGGACTTGAACCACCAAACTTTTTGATTAGCAATCAAGTACATTAACTCTTTGCACATGCAATGTAAGGCAAAACACAAGACATATAACCCAGTATATGAGGAATTAGATTAATAATGGATATATTACTGAATGTTTACTGAATGAATGCATGAACTGGGTTCTAATCTAGTATGAATGTTGACTCACTGTACGGTCTTAATCCATCGTCTCACTCTTCTTTACTTATTATTTGAAAAACAATTATTCAGAGCCCTCTCCAAACATACTGCATAGAAATATTGTGAGAAATCATTCGACTTTCAGAATAAATCTGGAAAAGTACACAGAAGAATTATATGCGAGGTAAAATTACATATGCATTTGTGTAAGGAAATGAATAAGAAAGTGAATCAAGACTTCGGTTCAAGTTGTGATAAAAGGGCACCATAGTTATTTTCAGTCAAGCAAATCATTCACAATTTGTTTTGAAAAAGTTCTTTGTGAATTTTTTGTTTTTGTTACCATGTTTGAGTCTGAAAGTGCACCCATGCACAAAAGCCTCTGGAGAGTTAGACAAAACAGATATCTGAAATGAGCCACGACTCAAACTGAATTACGGTTGGCTGCATACTTGGGATTGCAATGAGGAAAAGGTTTACCTTTCTCCCCACGTGAAGTTGCAAAGTGAAATCCTCGAGATCTTATAGAGAGAAGATGCTTCTAACGCGTGTTCTGTTTGCTTTTGAGTCTTGCTCAAAATATTTTTGTTGTTCAGATGGAAAAACGAAGAATGAAGGAAACAGGAAAAGTCAAGGAATTAATTTTGTGCAGAAGGAAAATCTAGCTGTGGTGTATCTCAGCTACATGTTATATAAAAAATAAAAAGTTTCGGGGCGGGGGGAGGGAGATCCAGCTTATTCAAAACCTTAATTTGAGGGTGAAACAAAGAGTGATAAAGAATGGTGACCCTGAAGGTGCTCCTTTAGGAAGACAGCTCTTTCTCTGTTCCTCAAAGATGTTTGATTGAAAGACTACAAAAACTTCCTCAAGAACCACTTCTAAGGTTGGAGAACCCACCTTCTTCTGCTTATTTCAATCTCTCTATCAATGGGAATTTAATTAAAAAAAAATGTAGTTCCAGATATACAATAATAAAAATGTTCAAAAAATTCTTTGGGCATATATGAGTTTGGCTGGTTTTGTCTTGCTTTAGGGTAAAGAAAATCCTGAAAATTCTAAAGACCTTTCCTTCAACTAATAGATTCGGGTGATTAGCACTCCTTATGTCCATCAGAACTGAATTGTAATATGTAAGGCAACAATTTATAGCATCATCAGCACTGCCTGGGAGCTTGTTAGGAATGCAGAGTCTTGGGCCTCATGCTAGACCTAACGAATAAGAATCTGAATTTTAACAAGATCCCCAGCTTATTCACATGCATATTAGTGATTGAGAAGTTCTACAAAAATTAGCTGCCATATATAGACCACATGTCTGTCAAGGGTTCAGTTCACCACTGATTTGGGGGCAGGGGTTGAATTCCAGCGGTCACCACACCATTAGAAGTTTGACTCTGGCAGAGGTCTTAAAGCAGAACGTGAGAGCCTTATCCTTCCTCTTCATCGAGTCATCACTCGGGGTGTGAGCTTCTTTATAGTGCAGGTCAATGAAATGAACATATTTTTCCATCATCAATGGGGGAGCATGCCTGTCTTTTACTAGAGCAGTGGTTCCCAAGCAGGGGCAATTTTGTCTTCTTCACCCCCACAGGAGACATTTGGCAATGTCTGGAGTCATTTTTGGTTGTCACAATGTACAGGATGGCCCCTGGAAGTAAAGGATTATCTTGACCAAAATTTCAGTAGTGCCAAGGTTGAGAATCCCTGTGTTAGAATTGCATGTCTTGTTTACTCAAACCTGTCTATCTTAGGCTGGGTTCTCTAGAGAAGCAAAACCAGTAAAGCTTATAAATATATATATATAGAGAGAGAGAGAAAGATTTATATCAAGAAAATG
Source organism: Loxodonta africana (assembly GCF_030014295.1). Taxonomy (NCBI): domain Eukaryota; kingdom Metazoa; phylum Chordata; class Mammalia; order Proboscidea; family Elephantidae; genus Loxodonta; species Loxodonta africana. Next base: position 4,937,400 of record NC_087351.1, read on the forward strand.
ACTCACGTGCTTATAGAGGTTGGAAAGTTCCAAGTCCATGGGTTAGGCTTCTCCTGATGCACGTAGCCACAGGGGCTGGTGAACCCAAGATCAGCAGGTCAGAGAGCAGGGCTCTTGTTCACAGGCTGCGAAGATCAATGAATTCCAAAGATCGGCAGGCAAGACCACAGGTAAGCTGCTAGTTCAAGTCCCAAGAACAGGAGATCAGATGAACAGGAGCCAGCTGCAGAACCCAGAAAAAGCAAAGGCCCACAAGCCTTGCCAGAATACCACTTATATGGGAGAGTCTGGGAAGAGGGAGCTGGCAGTTTGTAACAGTTGGGGAGCCTCCCACCTTGGAAGGTGTGTGGGGCCTGTCTGCCTAGTGGGCCGTAGGGCCAAAGGTGGGAATGAGGGTCTTAGGCTTGGTTGACTCTGCTATTTGGCAGCACATGTGTGCCCTGTGGCAGTAGCATGTTCCCCAGGTCTGGTCATGCTTGAACTGGGAAGACATACATGTTGGTTGCTTGCAGTTTCTTTGGGAAGCAGAGTCTAGCTTTTACTGGCTGGTTCAACTACAATTTGCCTTTGTGAATGAGGTTGGTATCCATTGTTTATTCAGAGAGGGGTAAACCATTCATCCACCCTCATTCTTTCCTTCCAGATGGCAAGCACCTCTCTGGGCTTTAGTTTCCTTGACTATAACACAAGGGCTTGTATGTTTGGTAGTTTTACTTTCTTAAGAAGTGTACTGCCATCACCAATACCCATTGCCATAATTTCCAACCTCTTAAACAGATAATGGTGATGGCTGCACACAACATAATTGATATAATTTGTTTCACTGAATTGTACAAGTGAAAAATGTGGAATTTGCAAATGTTGTGTTATCTATACTTTTTATAACAATTAAAAAAAAAAAGTTTCAGGGGACATCTAGGTCAACTGGCATAACATAGTTCATAAAGAAAACGTTCTACATCCTACTTTGGTGAGTAGTGTCTGGGGTCTTAACAGCTTTCGTGTGGCAATCTAAGATACATCTATTGGTCCCAGGACGTTCAGAGCAAAGGGGAATGAAGAAAACCAAAGACATTAGAAAATATTAGTTCAAAGGACTAATGGACCACATGAGCCACACCCTCCACTAGCCTGAGGCCAGAAGAACTAGATGATGCCTGGCTGTCACCACCAACTGCTCTGACAGGGATGACAATAGAGAGTCCCAGACAGAGCGGTAGAAAAATGTAGAACAAAATCCAAATTCACAAAACAAGAGCAGACTTACTGGTCTGATGGTGACTGAAGGGACCCTGGAGATTATGGCCCCAGACACCCTGCTAAGTCAGAACTGAAGCCATTCCCGAAGTCCACCTTTTAGCCAAAGATTTGACAGGCCTATAAAACAAACAATAATACCAGTGAGGAACATGCTTCTTAGTTCAATCAAATACACAAGACCAAATGGGCAACACCTACTTGAAAGCAAAGACGAGAAGGCAGGAAGGGACAGGAAAACTGGATGAATAGACACTGAGAACCCAGGGTTGAAAGGGAAAGGGGGTAAGTGCTGACACATTGCAGGGATTGCAACCAACATCACAAAACAATTTTTGTATAAAAATTTTGAACGAAAAACTAATTTACACAGTAAACTTTCACCTAAAACACAATAATGTTTGTTTTTTTAAATTTTTTAATGAATCTTAAAGGGTGCCATGGACCAAAAGTTAGAAGGTTTTTTATTATTATTAAATTTGAAAGTGAGAGACAAAAGGAATTAGAAAGAATAAAGAAACTTAGTGTGAAGAAATGCAGGGAGAGAGATAAGAGACAAAACAAGACAAAGAGAACTTAAAACTCATACTTAGGAAGACATTACCTAATAAATCATTAAACAGGAACCAAAAGAGAGACAACATAACTCAGTTTATAAATTAAAGTTAATTGAACCACTTTTCAAAACTGAAAAAAAAAAAAGAAATATAGTGTCTTTGTCAAGTGAAACATAGGAAACAGCTGAAAGCCAGAGCTCTTCTAGTTAAAGTAGGGGAAAAGGGTGCAATGTAAAGACCACTGCAGGGGATGAGCCCTAAGATCCCTCTGGCCCAGGCATCATCTGATAGTGTGATGGCTCACCAGACAGGCTGACAGGGATATGGTTTGGAAGGATGCATGCAAGTTTAAGCACATTACCATTTTCAAAGGGACCTTACAAGTGCAGCAGTGCTGGTAGGAAGAGGACCCCGTAAAAGAAAGTAAGCCCTCAGCTGCGTAGGGCCTCCAAGGCACACATCAAGAACAGACACGGTCTTCTCTCTTCTAGCTCTTCCTCCACTAAGTTTGCAGCTGTTAGTGCCAGCCAGACCTGCTCTCTGGTGCTCCAACGACTGCTCTACTCTGAGTTCCAGCTAGAAAAGCTGATCTGAGGAAGTCCCATTCTCATTACATAAACGGTTCCAGGAAAGTCTGTCTCCTTAGAGGGGCTGCTTTCAACTTAATGTGGCATCCAATAGAAACTCCCATCCCACCCATACTCCCACCCAATACTTAGGTTCATAATTTGCTTATATATTGCATGCCCCCTCCTACTCCCACCAGTCCTCACAGTCAGCATTATGAACGCAAACAACAGAAACAAATCTCTCTCCAGACCTTATAGCTTGGGCCGTGACCAGGGCCTTGTATGAGAGCTTTTCTACCTGTGCTTCTATAAATTGTCTCAGACAGCTTCTGGTAATAAGCAGAGATTGATAAATGTACAGGGTGTTCGTCTTTTCATCCACTGCATTTATTGAACACCTGCTGTGTGTCTGGTTGGGGTTCCAGCCACTTGTATACAGCAGTCAACTAGATAGACATTGTCCCTACCCTTGTGGAGCTTACATTCCTTAGAGGGAAAGATGCAATAAAAAACACTGTGTGTAACAAAAAAAACCCAAACCCAGTGCCATCAAGTCGAATCCGACTCATAGCGACCCTATAGGACAGAGTGGAACTGCCCCATAGAGTTTCCAAGGAGCGCCTGGTGGATTTGAACTGCTGACCCTTTGATTAGCAGCCATAGCACTTAACCACTATGCCACCAGGGTTTCCCATTGTGTGTAGAAAACTTAAATAAACAAGATAATTTAGAACAAAATAAGGACAGGGAAAGAAATAAACAGGGAGTTGGGATAAAAGAGAATCAGGTGGGATGTGAGAAGTTCCTTTGATGAGGGTAATCCAGAGAGGCTTCCCTGAGGAGGTGGCATTTAAGCTGCAACCTTGAGGTTGAAAAGAAGCCAGTTGAGTTGATTCTAGGAAAATATTTCCAGGAAGAGGTGGCAACAAGAGCAAATGCCTGAGTCAGGACATGGCTCGGCTTGCTTAAGTAACTGAAAGGCCAGCCTAGTTGCACTGAAGGGAGTGTTTGGGAGGGTGGCATGCCTCTCCAATGGATCCATTTCTCTTTTGAACAACTTAGCTAGAGCGGAAGATGTGAGTTGAGTCTTGGCTCTGCCATTTATTTCTCCTTAACAGTCTGTAAGAGTCTATACATTTTCCAAAGTGCCTGAATTGGCCATGGTGGCAATAACCTGACCCCAGCAAGCTCAGGCTGGTTCCTCTGGCTACCAGTAAGGTTGGATTGAATTGCTTCAGTGTCTTAGGTTGGGTCCCCTGGCTAAATGGGAGGTGCTGTTGGGAATGCCACTTGTGAGGGAGTGAAAAAAAAACAGGATTTGGTGATGCAGTTGCAAGAAAGGCTGCAGCCAATCCCAGGGGAAGCTCTGAAGCTGGGATGGCCCTTCAAGGTTGTTTCAAACTGAGGTACAGAGACCAGGCCTTTCACTACCATGTTACCTACCAGTCATTGAATGTGGACTGTCCCTGGATAGGGGGTGTAACTTTGAGCTTTCAGCTAAGGGCATGCCTAGAGAGGGACTCAGCTGTGAGCCATCAGTAGGCAGCACTTGAGGCACTGGGGAATGAGTATAGCAGTCCTGGAGGAGGATATGGGCAGCACGCCACAGCATTCCCTACACTCAGATGTTCTGGTTGACCAAATAGCAACCAGCTATCATTAAGAACCAACTACCAGTGGGATTTCTCTGAAGCTGAGACCATGGCTACCAATAGGATACTATTTTGCCATATTCCATGGGGACATCTGGCTCAGTGAGATAATTTATTTTAAATTTTTCTGAGGTTGCTTAAAATTCCATTAAAGTCGTTAATGGACATTAAAGTCTTTGCTTAAAAGTCCATTAAAGTCATTATTTTTAAGGTATGCTCTGTTAGGTAGGCCTTCTGGCAATTAGTTTTTGTGAAAGTGAAATAAATACATTTTAAGAGGTATATGTCATTTAAACCAAAAATATCCCCTGAAGCCCTCTTAAAACCAAACAATAGTTTAGCTTAACTAGTAAAAAATGTTTGCGTTGAGAATTGTGCTCTTTTAAGAACTATGTAAATGGATTACATTTACAAAAGCTACTTGAAAGATTAGGTAGGAACCTTAGGCGGTAGTGAGTTTATGTTAATAGGGGAGGAACACCTCAGAAAAGGAGCGTAAGAATGGCTGCACAACTCGATGACTGTAATCAGTATCACTAAATTGCACATGTAAAAACTGTTGAATTGATGTATGTTTTGCTATATATATTCTCAACAACAATAAAATAAATAAAATTTAAAAAAGAGAGAGAGAGAGACGTCTTGTTCACTTGTCTGCCATCCAAGATTTCCCACAACTGGCTTTGCCCCTTGCGCCCTGCTTTGTTGGCAGAGTTTCAGAGCAGGGACATCTGATATCCTGGAAGCCCAGTTCCTGGGCTTCAGAGAGCAGATTAGGGTAGCGTCTCTAAGGGAGGGCTGTAGATTCTTCTGTGTGTGGCAGCTCATGCTCTATGAAGTGGTTTATGCCTTTGTGCAAACCCATCAGCATACTGTCACTGGGCTATGTGTGGCCAGAGACAAGACCAAGGTCAGGATATAGAGTTTTGGGGTGCTTTTTTAGATACAGCAGTCCAGAAAGGCCTCTGTCAGAAGGGGATGTTTGAGTATGTTGCTGTTGCTGCTGTTAGGTGCCATCAAGTCAGTTCCACCTCAAAGTGACCCTGCAGGACAGAGTAGAACTGCCCCATAGGGTTTCCAAGGAGTGGCTGGTGGATTTGAACTGTCAACCCTTTGGTTAGCAGCCGAGATCTTAGCCACTTGGCTACCAGTACAGACCTGGATAAAGTGAGGGAATGAGTCATGTGGATTTCTGGAGGTAGAACATTGCCGAGAGAGGGAATAAAATGTGCAAAGATCCGGAGGCTGAAAGATGCTTAAGTTACAGCAAGGAAGCTAGTATGGCTGGGATACAATGCACAAAGAAGATGAGGTCAGAAGGTTGGAAAAAGCCTGTGGGGCCAGGCAAGCAGACCATGGCAAGGGTTTTGGATCATTATTAAATGTTCTGAGTGAGATGGAAAGCTATTAGAGGGTTTTGAACAAGAAGTGATATTATCTGATGTTATATTTTAAAAAGACTGTCTGGAGAGAGCAGACAGTGGGAGGGAGGGGTGATGCAGAGCACAAGTAGGCAGGTATTGTTATGATTAGAGCACAGGAATCAGGAGGCTTAGTTAGGTATCCACTGAGGTGCTGAGAATTCATAGAATCATGGATAAATTTTAGAAGTAGAATTTGATGATTCGGCTGTAGATGTGTGTGTGGGGGGGGGGGTGCAGGCAAGGATGACTCCAAAGTTTGTGAAGTGGGCAGGGTGTTTTGTTGCCTTCCTAGTACCATTTCTGTGCACTTCCCCCACCCATCCTCTTTTAATCTTAAGGTCTTTCACACTTACTTGTCCAAGTACCTCAATGTGATCTCTCAGGCGGGGCCAAGATAGGGGAGTAGTCAGATGCTTCCTGTGGTCCCTCTTACAATAAAGACCTGAAAAAAAAAACAAGAGAACCGAATATATATGACAATCTAGGAGCCCTGAACATCAAAGACAAAGTTGAGGAGTCAGACTGAACACCAGGGGGAGGAAAGACAGTTCAGAAGCAGCCAGGATTTGCCAGACCTAACTGGGCTTGCACCCTGCAGGCTGGATGGGCTGGTGCATGCAGGCTGAGGCAAGCAGTAGCGCTCAAGACACATTTTCCACATCAGGAAAAACCAAGTTGTGGAGAGGCTCTTCAAGTCTCCAGAAAAAGGGAGAAGGGGTGCTGAATCAGAAAAAGTTAAGTACGAGCATCTAACCTACCTCACCAGATTAAAAAAAAATCCCCCCTCTAGGAAGTACCTTTCTCCCATTTACCTGCCCCCTCCCCACTCTACCATGAATTATACATACAGCAAAACTGTCTCTCAAATATGATGGCAAAATTAGGGCATTTCCAGATAAACAGAATTTAAGGGAATATGTAAAAACCAAACGAAAATTACAAGAAATACTAAAGGCAGTCCTCCAGTTAGAAAATCAATAATGTCAGATAACATCCCAAGACTAGAACACAGGATAGAACAATCAGGTATCAGCCCATATAGGGAAGTCACAAAAATAAATCAAAGTTAAAACAGGGAAACAGAGACATCCATATGTAAAAGATGACAACATTAAAACAAAAAAGAGGAGATAAATAATGTTGTCATAGAACTTTCAATATGGAGAGGACATCAAGACGTTACCAAGAAATAAAAGATTGGTCTAAACTTAGAAAAATAGGGGTAAATATTAAGGTAATCACAAATGAAACTAACAATCCTACACAGGAAAATAAAAAACAAGAAGAACATAGAGATCCAGCAAATACAAAATCAACAAACAATGTAAAAGATGAAAAGAAAATACCTAAAGAAAAACAACTCAGCACAAAAAATTAAGTGGAACAAAGAAACTGTCAACAACACACACACAAAATACATCAAAATGGCAGCACTAAACTTATACCTATCAATAATTACACTGTAATTAAATGGGCTAAATGCCCCAGTAAAGAGTGAGACAGCATCAGACTGGATTTAAAAAAAAAAAAGATCCCGCTATATGCTGCCTACAAGAGACACACCTTAGACTCAAAGACACAAACAAACTAAAACTCAAAGACAGAAAAAAAATACATCAAGCGAACAACAACCAAAAAAGAGCAGGAGTGGCAATATTAATCTCTGACAAAATAGACTTTAAAGCAAAATCCACCACAAAGGCTAAGGAAGGACATTATGTAATGATTAAAGGGTCAATACACCAGGAAGACATAACCATAATAAATATTTATGCACCCAACAACAGGACTCCAAAATACATAAAACAAACAGCATTGAAAACAGAAATAGACAGTTCTATAATAATAGCAGGATACTTCACTTTTGGTGAAGGACAGAACAATCAGAAGGAGCTCAATAAAGACATGGAAGATCTAAAAGCAACAATCAACCAACTTGATCTCATAGACATATACAGAACACTCCACCCAAGAGCAGCCAAGTATACTTTTTTTCCCAACACACATGGAACATTCTCTAGAATATGCCACATATTAGGCCACAAAGCAAGCCTTAACAGAATTCAAAACATTGAAATATTACAAAGCATCTTTTCTGACCATAAATCTATAAAAATAAAAACAATAACAGAAAAAGCAAGGAAAATAAATCAAATATGTAGAAACTGAACAACACCTTGCTCAAAAACTACTGGGTTATAGAAGAAATCAAGGACTGAATAAAGAAAGTCACAGAATCAAATGAAAATGAAAACACTTCCTACCAGAACCTTAGGGACACAGCAAAAGTAGCACTCAGAGGTCAATTTATAGCACTAAATGCACACACCCAAAAAGAAGAAAGGGCCAAAGTCAAAACATTAACCCTACAACTCAAACAAATAGAAAGAAAACAGCAAAAGGAGCCCTTGGGCACCAAAAGAAAGGAAATAATAAAGATTAGAGCAGAAATAAATGAAATGAAGAATAGAAAAACAATTGAAAGAGTCAACAAGACCAAAAGCTGGTTCTTTGAAAAGATCAACAAAAGCAATAAGCCATTGGCCAAACTGACAAAAAACAGGAAAGGAAGCAAATAACTCAAATAGGAAGTGAGACAGGTAATATTACAATAGACTCAACCAAAACTAAAAGAATCATAACAGAATACTATGAAAATATGTAGTCCAATAAACTGAAAAACCTGGAGGAAATGGACAAATTTCTAGAAACATACTGTCTACCTAAACTAACACAGAGGCAGAACAACTAAATAAACCTATAACAAAAGAAGAGATTGAAGAGGTAGTTTAAAAAACTCCCAACAGAAAAAAATTTTGGCTACGACAAATCCAATCAGCATCTAATCTCTAAAATCTACAAGATACCGGAAAGCCTCAACAACAAGAAGACAAATAAATAACCCAATTAAAAAATGGGCAAAGGATTTGACTAGGCACTTCATCAAAGAAGACAGTCAGGCGGCTACCAGATACATCAGGAAATGCTCATGATCATTAAACCCATTAGCCATTAAAAAAAACCAAACCAAACCTAGTGCCGTCGAGTCGATTCTGACTCATAGCGACCCTATAAGACAGAGTAGAACTGCACCGTAGAGCTTCCAAGGAGCGCCTGGCCGATTCGAACTGCTGACGTTTTGGTCAGCAGCCGTAGGACTTAACCACTACGCCACCAGGGTTTCCCATTAGCCATTAGAAAAATTCAAATCAAAACTACAATGGGATACCATCTCACCCCAACAAAGCTGGCATTAATCCAAAAAACACATAATAATAAATGTTGGAGAGGTTGTGGAGAGACTGGGACACTTATACACTGCTGGTAGGAATGTAAAATGGTACAACCACTTTGGAAATCGATTTGGCGCTTCCCTAAAAAACTGGAAATAGAAGTACCATACGATCCAGCAATCCCACTCCTTGGAATATATCCTAGAGAAATAAGAGCCGTCACACAAATAGATATATGAACACCCATATTCTTTGCAGCACTGTTCACGATAGCAAAAAGATGGGAAAAAAACCTAGGTGCCCATCAATGGATGAATGCATAAACAAATTATGGTATATTCACAATGGAATACTACACAACGATAAAGAACAACAGTGAATCTGCGAAACACCTCATAACATGGATGAATCTGGGAGGCATTATGCTGAGTGAATTTAGTCAGTAGCAAAAGGACAAATATTGAATGAGACCACTATTATAAGAACTCAGCAAAAGGTTTAAACACAGAAAAAAACATTATTCGATGGTTATGAGGGTGGGGAGGGAGAGGGGAATTCACTAACTAGATGAACCAAAAAAAAAAACAAACCAAATCCACTGCCATAGAGTTGATGAACTCAGACCCACCCTATAGGAAATGATAGAACTGACCCATAGGGTTTCCAAGGAGTACCTGGTGGATTCGAGCTGCCGACCTTTTGGTAACAACTATGCCACCAAGGTTTCCAGTGACTAGATAGTAGACAAGAATTACTTTAGTTAGGTGAAGCAAAGGACAACTCACAATATAGGGAAAGTCAGCACAACTGGACTAAGCCAAAAGCTAAGAAGTTTCCTGAACACAACCAAACACTTGGAGGGACAGAGTAGTAGGGGCTGGGGTCTGGGGACCATGGTTTTGGGGGATATTTAGGTCAATTGGCATAACAAAGTTCATTTAGAAAACGTTCTGTATCCCACTTTGTTGAGCACCATCTGGGGTCTTAAAAGCTTTCTAGCGGCCATCTAAGATACATCAATTGGTCCCAACCCACCTAGAGCAAAGGAGAATGGAGAAAACCAAAGATACAAGGAAAATATCAGCCCAAAAGACAAAAACCAAAAACAAACAAACAAAAAAAAAACGACCAAACCTGTTACCACCAAGTTGATTCCCGCTCATAGTGACCATATGGGACAGAGTAGAACTGCCCCACAGGGTTTCCAGGGAGAACCTGGTGGATTCGAACTGCCCACCTTTTGGTTAGCAGCTGAACTCTTAACCACTGCACCACCAGGGTTTCCACATAAACCAGAGACTCCAACAGCCTGGGACCAGAAAAACTAGATGGTGCTGGGCTACTATTAATGACCGCCCTGACAGGAAACACAACGAGAGTCCCTAGTGGAGTAGGAAAAAAGAGGGGTGTAAAACCCAAATTCACATAAAAAGAGCAGATTTATTGATCTGACCGAGACTGGAGAAACCCCAGAAGACATGGCCCCCAGACTATCTGTTAACCCAGAACTAAAACCATTCCCAAAGCCAGCCCTTCAAAAATTAGACTGGACTATAAAACATAAAATAATACTCATGAAGAGTGTACCCCTTAGTTCAAGTAGATACACAAGAGTAAATGGGAAGCTCCTGTTTGGAGGTGGCATGAGAAAGCAGAAAGGGACACGGGAAATCCGGGGTGGAAGGTGGGAGTGTGCTGTCACATTATAGGGATTGCAGCTAGGGTCACAAAACAATATGTGTATAAATTTTGTATGAGAAACTAACTTAGCTGTAAACTTTCACCCAAAGCACAATAAAAAAAAGTGACCTCTCTTCCATTCTAGGCCTGCCGTCTTTGATTGTTTTCCATACTGTACTTCTAAATGCCTTTTCACATTCCAAACTTTTCTATACTGTGTCTCAGTCTAGAATTCCCCATATAATGACTGACTAGCTATTTTGCTGAAGTAAGTGGAGACCAAGTTGCTAATCTGAAAACATCACACACACCTATCACCATATTTCCATTTTTTAATGTACCAACTCTGCCTTAACTTACTGTTGTGAGCAATGTAGAAATTTTAGGCAACATGAGAGCCAATGATAAGACATTTAGGGAATGGGGATATTTTCAGTAAAAACTACTTTATTTTTTATCCTCATAGCAACCCAATTGGTAGTGTTGTTATTCTCATATTACAGAGAGAGGAGCTAATTCCCACTTCAGAGCTATCCTTGCCAGTTCACTAACGCTGCACACTGCCTGTTCCAGAGTCTAGAAGTCCTACCTGCCCTTATGGGTATAAGCTCTGGCAAAGTTTTGGTCTTTTGGAACAGTTTGGTAATGACTGGTGGTAAAATGAGGGTAGAAGGTGAAAATGGGGATTTTTGTTTTCTTCCTCACTATACACTTAGAAATCTGATGTCTACCACTTCCTGACAAGAGCTTGGGAACTGTCTTAGTTATCTAGTGCTGCTATAACAGAAACACCACAAGTGGATGGTTTTAACAAACAGAAATTTATTCTCTCACAGTTTAGGCAGCTAGAAGTCTGAATTCAGGGTGCCAGCTCCTGGGGAAGGCTTTCTCTCTCTGGGGACTCTGGTGGAAGGACCTTGTCAACAATCTTCCCCTGGACTAGGAGCTTCTCAGTGCAGGAGCCCCAGATAATGGCTCTTATTTCTTGGTGGTATGAGGTCCCGCTGTCTCTCTGCCAGCTTCTCTATTTTATATCTCAAAAGAGATTGATTTAGGATAAAGCCTAATTCTGTAGATTGAGTCCTGCCTCATTTATATAACTGCCTCTAATCCTGCCTCATGAACATCATAGACATTGGATTTATAACACATAGGAAAATCACATAAGAAATCACATCAGATGACAAAATGGCATACAATCACATAATGCTGGAAATCATGGCCTAGCCAAGTTGATACACATTTTTGGGGGACATAATTCAATCCATAACAGGAACCTACTCATATTTACCTGAACACTTGTAATGTGGCTCTACACATCTGTTTGCAGGGTCAGGGAAAGAACGGACCATTAATGCCTCTGTCCATTTAATAGACCATATCGATTTCACTGCCTAGGCCTACAAATGGAAAATCAGGTCCATGGTTTCCTGCTGCCCATCTAGATCTACAAACTGCCTTTCAGTCATTAACTTATTCTTCCTGATTAGGAACAAAGACACTACTGGAGGTGGGAATGGGGAGACAAGGAGGAAATAGTAATGAATCTTATCAAGGCAATTTGTAACCCCGGGATTATGTCATTCAGTTAGGATATGGTTACATAGGTAAGGACGACAATTTTATTTCTTTTCTTTCCTCAGAAAACCCTTTGTGTCATAGCTATTTTTAATATAATATGAAACTTTATACATTAGTTCACATCAGTAGTCCATTTACAGAAAAATTAGAGAAAAGTACACCACCATAGATTTGTATTAACTTTTTTAGTCATTTGGAAGGTTATCTTATGTATTAGTAAAAGCAACTTTTTAATGTCTGTAAGTTACTGTTGAACTTCAGCAAGAAACAAACAGCTGTATGGGAAAAGTAGCTGTAACTTGATTAAAAAACAAAAACCAAACCTGTTGCCATCGAGTTGATTCCTACTCATAGCGACCCTATAGCACAGAGTAGAACTGCCCCATAGAGTTTCCAAGGAGTGCCTAGTAGATTCTAACCGCCAACCTTTTGGTTAACAGCTGTAGTTCTTAACCACTGCACCACCAGTGTTTCTGTAACTTGATTGGGGCTGTAAACACTCTAAGTTTAAAAAAGTTATAAGTAATACACCGAAAAGTATTACATAAAATTACGAAAGGCAATACATAAAATATCATTGTTTATTTTTTGTTTCCCCAGGGTGCTTTTTAAAAATGGTATATGGGCATTTAATGATCATTGCTAATGAAACATAACAATGACAAAGCAACAGGAAATCACCAGGTGTTAAGAATAACTGGTGTGTTAGGTATCTCTGGGAGTGCAAATGATTTGCTAGCGAACACATTTGTTTGCTAATCAAAAGGTTGATGTTCTGAGTCCACCCAGAGGTGCCTCAGAAGAAAGGCCTGGCAATTTACTTCTGAAAAATCATTCACTGAAAACCCCCGGAGCACAGTTCAGCTCTGACACACAGGGGGTTGCCGTGAGTTGGAACTGACTCCATAGCCACTGGTTTTGGTTTTCTGGCATGTTGGGTGCCTTACAAATGCTATCACACTGACGTATCTGAATGATTAAAACAATGCTCGGAAAAAAAAGTAAAATCCTCTCAATACGTTATGTGGTGGAGAGTTTGCAACAGTTAATTTTTAATTTTTTTTCTTTTTGCTCAATTTTGAAATTAGTTTTCGTTTCTGAACATACTTAAAGCTTATGATTGGCACATTGCCCTGAAATTTAGAATTATCATCCAGGCCTTTATTCAAAAAATGTTTATTGGGCACCTACTATGTAATTCTGAGGGATACCGAGATGAATCCGATGCAGATTTAATCCTAAGAAAATTCTAATAAAGTGTAATTTAAATCAAAGCATTTCATGGAGTAAGCTCTTTGATGGAAACTTACGCACTGATTCAAAGTTCTGATGGAAAAACAAAGGGCCAATAATTGCCAAGATTGTTTTGAGAAAAAAAAATGAGCAAAATAAGAGGTCTCTACCTACTAGATAGGTATCATTTTTATTACAGTATGTATTGGTATTTAAAAATAATAATAATAACCGAGCCTGTTGCTGTCAAGTGAATTCCGACTCGCAGTGACCCTATAGGATAGAGTAGGGCAGCCTCATAGGGTTTCCAAGGAGCAATTGAGCTGGTGGATTTGAACTGCCAACCTTTAGGTTAGCAGCCAAGACCAATGGCTCACGATAGGAAGCCCAGAAACAGACATACTTGTCTTAGGCTGGGTTCTCTATAGAAGCAAAACCAGTAAACTGTGTAAATATAGAGAGAGATTTACATGAAGGAAATGGCTCACGTAGTTGTAGAGGCTGGAAAGTCCCAAGTCCATGGGTCACACTGGAGGCTTTCTCCTGGCTCACAGTTTGCACAGACCAATGAATTCCAAGAGCAGCAGACAAGATGGCACGTAAGCTACTAGCTCAATTCCCAGGAACCAGAGGTCAGAGGAACAGAAGCCAGCTGCAGGACCCAGAGAGAGCAAAAGCCCCCGAATCTTGCCAGAAAGTCCATCTGTATTGGATGCAGCCCACACCCTTGAGGAAACTCCCTTTCAACTGATTGACTACTCACAGCAGATCCCATCACGGAGGTAATCACATCATTGTATGACTGCCAAACTACATCGTAATTGCCAAACTGCTGAGAATCATGGCCCAGCCAAGCTGACACACAACCTTAACAATCAAAATACTCTTACATTGAAACATATGTAAAAGCAAATATAGTGTATGCAGATCAGTGAAGAAAGAACATGTTATTAATAACTGGCGCAGGGGCAATTACTTATCAAAATGGAAAGAATAAAATGAGATTCCTATCTCACGCCCTTCTCAAAAACCAATTTCTGATGGATTAAACACCTCAATGTAAAAAGAAAATTTGTAAAACATTTAGAAAAAAATAAATGTAGGAGAAGATCTTTGCACTGTCAGGAATTCTTAAACAGTACAATAGCAAAAAAGGAAAAAAATTGATCAATCTGGTTAAATTTAAAAGAAAGAAAAGTTTCTATATGAAAAGACAGCATAAACAGAATGAAATTACAAGTCACAGGCTGGTACTAGATCATGGTGACAGGGGGTTGGTGTCGAGGATACACAACGAACTCCTACAAATCTGTAAGAAAGCAGTCCAAACCCAACTGCAAATGAACAAAAGGAGAGCAAACCTAAATACCAATAAACTCAGGAAAAGATGCTCGACTTCAACAACATCACTTAAACACTATTTCACAACCATCAGAGTGACAAAAAGATTTTAATCTGACCATACGAAATGCTGGAGAAGATGTAGAGCAATGAGAAGTGTCGTGTATTTCATCAAGCAATTAGCTTCTAAGTGAAGGGTCGGAGGTTTGAACTCACCAGCTGCTTCATGGGAGAAAGATGGAGCAGCCTGCTTCCATAAAGATTTATAGCCTTGGAAACCCTATGGGGCAGCTCTGCTCTGTCCCATAGGGTCACTATGAGTCGGAATCAACTAGACAGCAATAGGACAAGGATTTTGGAGAGCAATTTGTCAATATTTAATAAAGTTAAATATACACAGCTAAGTATATATCTATAGAAAGTCTGCCACATTTGGGAAAAGCATTTCATATAGAGCCAACAAACTAAGCATGAGACATAGAGAACTAGTTTTGGAAATGGAATAATTTAGTTTGACCAAAGCACTTGCTTTGTGAAGGAAGTAGTCAGATACATGGTTGGAAAGATACATGAAACCAGAATGAAGAGGACCTTGAGGTGCCTAGCTGTATGTTGTGTGCAGAATAGAACAACTCCATAGGGTTTTCAAGGCTGTGACCTTTTGGAAGCAGACTACCAGGCCTATCTTTTGAGGAGTATCTCGGCGGGTTTGAACCACCAGCCTTTCAGTCAGCGTCTGAATGCTTAATTATTTGTGTCATCCAGGGAACCATCGACCTTTATAATCTATACTTTAATTGGCAATAGACCGGAATTGAAAATTTTCAAGGACTATAACTAGAATTGCATTTTAGGATGATTACTTGGGCAGGATTATACTGAATTAATCAGTAGACAACGGCTAACCAATGCAGTGTTTTTCCCTTGCAGCAGACTGCTGGTGCTCAGCACCATCCTTGTCTTCTCCTCACCATAGGTTCACATCTAAGCTGCATTCTATGACTAATTTCTGGCCAATGGGATATGTAAGGAGGCTTCTCCAGGTATGGCTCATTAAAACCTCCCTTGAAATACTCCATGTTCTCTTTTTCCTTGCCTGATGGATAGATGCAAAAGATCCAATGGGAGTATCTGAGACCCTAAAAGATGGTAGAATCACTAGATGGAAGAAGCCTGGGTACATGAATGGCTGCATGGAACAGAAACTCAACCCCATTCTCTGTGAGTACCCTCACTGGACTGTGACATGTCCCAGAAATAAACCACTGTAGTGTTTATGTGAATATTAGAGGTTGTTTGTTATAACAATTAGCCTTTCTGGACTAACATACTATTTAATTGCATTTATATGTCTATCTCTTCGTACTAAACGGTGAGCTCTTTGAAGGCAGAATCATAGGGTTCTTCATCTTCTGCTGCCTAGCAGAAAGACTTCAATAGATGTATTGAATGGATAAATATTCAATTAAAGCAGGATGTTTTCCTTATACCCACTGCTTTTTTCTCAAATGATTGTTGAAACAACCACATGCCACAAGAATGTTCTTAAATGTCAGAAAAATAAAATAAGTTAACCAGGTTCCCCGTTTCTCAAATATTCTGGTTATCTGACATTTTGCTGCAATTAGAAAGTAAAAGATCTGGTCTGGAGGTTTCCAAAAGCACAATCACACATTCTCCAAAGCAATGAAGGAAAGAAAGCATTTCATCAATCATTCTCAGAATGAAAAGAACAAAATCCTCCATGTTCTGTAGGTCTAAATTAATGTCTATCTCTAAGTTTTCATTTGAAACAAGGAAGTTTGATGGAATCATTTTCTCAAGGTTATTCTGATTCAAAAGGCATTTTGATATATTTGAGGCAGCCATTTTGAGACAGCTGAGTCAAAATGCATTGAAGTGACCCAAAATGTACAATTGTCTCCCCATTTTTTATTATCAATTATCCCCAGTCAATGTTGGGACACTTTAATTTTAAGGATATTAATGTATGTGCCACACTGAGCATTGAGAGAACCATTAAATATACATTTAAAGTTTTAAATATATTTAAAGTTTTAAAATGCAAAAATGTCCCTTTGATGACTAAGGTGTGCCTGACCCAAGCCATGGTATTTTCAATCCCTTCATATACATGGGAAAGCTGAAAAATAAAAAAGGAAGACAAAAGAATTGATGCATATGAATTGTGGTGTTGTTGAAGAATATTAAATATCATGTGGACTGCCAGAAGAACAAACAAATTAGTCTTAGAAGAAATACAAACAGAGTGTTCCTTAGAGCAAGGATGGCGAGACTTCAGCTCACTTACTTTGGACATGTCATCAGGAACGCCTAATCTCTAGAAAATATTCGTTAAGTAGAGGGTCTGCGAAAATGAGGAATCCAATGGATTGACAGAGTAGCCATGACAATGGGCTCAAATATACTGATTATGAAGATGGAACAAGATCATTCTGTTATACAAAAGGTCTCCGTGAATCAGACTTGGCTTGACAGGAATTAACAACAAAGGAAATTTTAAGCTAAGGTTAATGGAGCAAATTATTGCCCATATATCCTCCTTTTTGCTTATTTCCCTTTCCTATTCCCCTTGAATGGAGCCCTGGTGCAGTTCAAATCCACCAGCTGGCCCTTGGAAATCCTATGGAACAGTTCTACTTGGCCTTATAGGGTCACTATGAGTCAGAAATTGACTTGACGGCAACAAGTTTGGTTTGGGTTTTATTCCCCTTGAATATATATATAATAATTAGGGAAGCCCACAAAAAGTAGTAAACATGCCTGTATTCATTTTCAAAATAAAAAAAATCAGCTATCATTACTAAGCAGAAATTCTATGTATTGATTTAAAATAAATTAGCACAGCTATTGTAGCTTCAAGAGAAATCAGAGAATTCAAGATTCAGACCATTCATTCATGTGAATTCTCAGTGAATTACGCAGATACTTTACTTAAGAATGAGTTATTGCCTTTTCTGAAACGAGTTTAATAACTACATGATTCTTGGTTATCTGTAGTCCGTCTGTCAGATAATGCCCGACTTTCTCCATTGCTCACCCCTCCCTGATCCTTACCTCGTGCCTTACTCGTTCTTATGCCAAGGGATGAAGGTCAGTAATTGGGTGAGGATGATTATTTCACACATTCCTTGATACTAAAAAGAGCTGAAATTTTAATATGGTTTGTGTTAAGGTTGTGTGAAAATGTGTACACATCAAAAGGGCTGCCTTAAAAAGGCTAATTCAATATCTCCTCTACCCTTCTTCCCCTGACTCCTGTCATTTTGTCACCTGTTGTTTTGCTTTAATGGATTCATGCTAAATCAACATCTCATGCTTAGTTTGATAATTTGGTTTCCTAATTGTTGAGCGGAATCCCTGAAAGGTGCAAACAGTTAATGCAACTGAAATGTTGGAGGTTTGAGTCCACTTGGAGGAAACTTAGAAGAAAGGCCCGGCAATCTACTTATGAAAAATTGGTCATTAAAAACCCAATGGTGTACAGTTCTACTCTGCCACACAGAAATGTTAAGCATCTTCTTTTTCAGCATATAAATAAGAGTGCACGCATTTTCTTAATATATTTCCATGTATATTATTCATGGAGCCCTGGTGGCTCAGTGGTTAAAAGTTTGGCTGCTAACCAAAAGGTCGGCAGTTCAAATCCACCAGCTACTGCTTGAAAATCTACGGCGCAGTTCTACTCTGTCCTATAAAAAAATAGGGTTGCTATAAATCGGAATCGATGACTTGACTGCAATGCGTTTGGTTTTTGTTTGTTTGGTTCCTTGGTTATATTATTCATGTTGTGGATTTTGTCTATGATTTTCATCTTGGTCAAAAACAATCCCTGCTTCAATTATAATAAAAGTTTTAAGTAAATTTCTTGGGGAAAAAAATAGAAAAACATTTTGAATTAAAGGGCTAAGAGGAAATTGCATGGCAGGGTGCATTTGTAATTCTGTTCATTGCATGTTTAAGCTCATGTTAAATGTTCCAATGAGATAAAATATATATTTCTAATTTTCTAATTCAAGATTAGGACATGGGTTTTCAACATTTTTTCCAGGTTAGCCAATTTCATTATACAAATGCATTGGGTTTGCAAGATGATGAGTTATGGATGTCACAAGGGAAAAAAGCACCAATTCTGACCACAAAGAAGGTAATGAAATCAGGAAGAGATAGCTCTGTCACTTGGAACTTGACTTAGGTGCTAGTACTAGACATTGTTAGTATGCTGAATTCGAAATATCTGTAGAATTGATTCTAACTTTCCACTGAAATAGCTTTACCATACAAAGTCCAAAAAGTGTCAACAATTGTTTGCGTCAAGACGAAAGTAATAAGCCTCATGGAAGAGAGGTGGCGGTATATTTCAGAGCCATTTCCTGTCTACTCATACAGTACTTACAAAGGGCAGAAGACACGTGACGGTCAAAAGAAATGAAACAGCAAACGAAATACTAGCTAGACACATTCCATTTCAGAAGACGTTGTGCTCTGTTGTTTTTATGAGAAGGATTATCATGCTCTGAATAACCTCATCCAAAGAAATGTCCCCAAGAAAATACCCAGGCTTTAAAAAAGACAGTGGAACAACCAGAATCCAAAAATAGCAGAGCAAGGGGCAGTGGGGAGTCAAAAAGATTTCTCAGCATATTCCCTTGATGAGATGCAAAGGCTGTTGATGGACTGCTTTTAGTATTTTCTCTCAGGATTTTATTTTTTACAATTACTAAAAGTGAAAAGGCATTTTTTCAAAAAACAATGCTGTAAAATTGATGAAACAGTTCTGGAAGAAAATGAGTCACTTATACAATTTAACCGGGTAGTTACTTAGCTCTTCTTTCATTATCTACAATCTCCCTAGGTGACCTCGTCTACATCCAGTTTCCCCGTTTATGATGGTTCAAACCCTTTATAAATCTAGAACAGGTGTCTCTCATGCTACAAACCATATCCCATATATCCTTTCATACTTGACATTCCTCCTGAATATCCCCCGGCACTTCAAACTCCACTAGACTTATCTTCATCATCCTCACTGTAATTTGTTGTCATTCTGAGAAACATTACAATTGATACTGCATTCTGAATTAGATAATCCTTGATCTTCTCCATAGAGAACCAAAATCTTTCATTCCAACATTTTAAGAAATCTTGTTGGCTCCACCTTCAAAATATATCCATAAAACTACCAATTCTCACCATCACTTTCTGTTCTAATTTTCTTACCCATATTTACTGTTACCACCTTGGTTTGGCTATCATCATCTCTCACTCTCACCTGGATTATTTCCATAATTTCCTAACTAGTTTCCTTTCTGCCTTTCTTGTTTTCCTACAGTCTATTCTCAATGCAGAAGCCAGAATTATCCTTTTAAAGCTTAAGTTAAATCATGTCCTTCCTATACTCAAACTCTTCAGTAGTTTCTTGTCTTTCTCAGAGTAAAAGCCACTGGCTATTGACCTCATCCTTTATCACCCATGTCCTCATTCACGGGGCTGTAGCCATACTGACTTACTTTTACTTGAATAAAGGCATAGCATTCTGTCATCTCAGGGCCTTTGCACTGGCTGTTCCCTCTGCCTGGAGTACTCTTCCTCTAATACTTCCAAGTCTCACCTCTTATTTCATTCAATTATCTGCTCAAATGTCACATTATCAGAGAGAGACCAGACTAGACTAATATAAAACAGTAACATCTCATTTTCTATCTCACTAGTCCCGGTTAATTTTCTTCCCAGACACTTTAAAATATCTGAAATACCATATTGTTTGTTACGAAGTGTTATAGATTGAATTGTGTCCCCCTAAAAGATGTATTGAAGTACTTCTTTTAACTGTGGATATGATACTGTAAAGAACTGAACAGAAGATTTCAAAGGGCAGCTCGGGAAGACAAAGTAAAGTATTATAATAACATATGCAAAGAACTGGAGATAGAAAACCAAAAGGTAAGAACACGCCCAGCATTTCTCAAGCTGAAAGAACTAAATAAAAAATTCAAGACTCGAGTTGCAATAGTGAAGGATTCTACAGGAAAAATAC
Source organism: Loxodonta africana (assembly GCF_030014295.1). Lineage (NCBI taxonomy): Eukaryota > Metazoa > Chordata > Mammalia > Proboscidea > Elephantidae > Loxodonta > Loxodonta africana. The sequence goes on from NC_087351.1 coordinate 4,957,985, forward strand.
TAAATGATGCAGGAAGCATCAAAAGAAGATGAAAGGAATACACAGAATCATCATACCAAAAAAAAAAAAAACAAAAAAACTGTTCAACATTCAGCCATTTCGAGAGGTTTCATATGATCAGGGATCAATGGTACTGAAGGAAGAAGTTCAAACTGCGATGAAGGCATTTGTGAAAAACAAGGTTCCAGGAATTGATGGTATATCAATTGAGATGTTTCAACAAGTGGATGCAGCACTGGAAGTGCTCACTCATATATGCCAAGAAATTTGGAAGACAACTACCTGGCCAACCGACTGGAAGGGATCCATATTTATGCCTATTCCCAAGAAAGGTGGTCCAACAGAATTCAGAAATTATCGAACAATATTATTGATATCACATGCAAGCAAAATTTTGCTGAAGATCATTTCAAAAGTGTCTGCAGCAGTATATTGACAGCAGTATAACTGCCAGAAATTCAGGCTGGATTCAGAAGAGGATGTGGAATGAGGGATATCATTGCTGATGTCAGATGGGTCCTGGCTGAAGGCAGAGAATACCAGAAGGATGTTTACTGGTGTTTTATTGACTATTCAAAGGCATTCGACTGTGTGGATCATAACAAATTATGGATGACATTGCAAAGAATGGGAATTCCAGAATACCTAATTGTGCTCATGAGGAACCTTTACACAGATCAGGAGGCAGTTGTTCGGACAGAACAAGGGGATACTGATTGGTTTAAAGTCAGGAAAGGTGTGCATCAGGGTTGTATCCTTTCACCATACCTATTTAATCTGTATGCTGAGCAAATAATCCAAGGTGGACCATATGAAGAAGAGTAGGACATCAGGATTGGAGGAAGACTCACTGACGACCTGCGATATGCAGATAACACAATATTGCTTGCTGAAAGTGAAGAGGACTTGAAGCACTTACTGATGAAGATCAAAGAACACAGCCTTCAGTGTGGATTGCACCTCAACATAAAGAAAACAAAAATCCTCACAACTGTACCAGTGAGCTACATCATGATAAACGGAGAAAAGATTGAAGTTGTCAAGGATTTCAGTTTACTTGGATCCACACTCAACAGCTATGGAAGCAGCAGTCAAGAAATCAAAAGACGCAAATCTGCCAGAAAGGACCTCTTTAAAGTGTTGAAAAGCAAAGATGTCACCTCGAAGACTAAGGTGCGCCTGACCAAGCCATGGTGTTTTCAATCACATCATATGCATGCAAAAGTTAGACAATGAATAAGACCACAGAGGAATTGATGCCTTTGAATAGTGGTGCTGGCGAAGAATATTGAATATACCATGGACTGCCAAAAGAACAAACAAATCTCTTTTGGAAGAAGTACAACCAGAATGCTCCTTAGAAGCAAGGATGGCAAGACAGCATCTTACATATTTTGGACATGTTATCAGGAGGGATCAGTTCCTGGAGAAGGACATTATGCTTGGTAAAGTGGAGGGTCAGCAAAAAAGAGGAAGGCCCTCAATAAGATGGATTGACACAGTGGCTGCAACAATGGGGTCAAGCATAACAATGATTGTGAGCCTGGCTCAGGACCAGGCAGTGTTTCGTTCAGTTGTACTTAGGGTCATTACGAGTTGGAACCAACTCTGTAGCACTTAACAAGAACAACAACATGATCCTGTTTGGAAATAGGGGTTTTCTTTTCTTATGTTGATGAAGTCAAACCTAATCACTTCTGAGTTATAGACACAGAGACACATACAGAGGGAAGACAGACACCATTTGAGGACTCATCTACAAACAAAGGATTTCCAGTAGACACCAGAATCTAGGAGAGAAACCCAGCAAAGGAATTGACATGACCAAGACACTGATTCGAACATTTAGCCTCTACCACTGTGACAAAACAAATTTCTGCTCTTTAATTTTTTTGTGGTATTTTTGTTACTGTACAGGTAACAAAGACAGAAAGGAATCCCTGTCTTTGTGTTACTGGACATAGGATCTCTTGGAACATTAAAACAATGAGGATACAGGAGACTTTTAGGAAAAGGACTAGGAGGAGGCACTGGGGAAGAAGATTGTGCTTTGTGGAAAGGAGCTTTCTCTTTGTAGACAGAGACCACTTCTGCCAGACAACCAGCTCTCATGCCTCCATATTGTCCGTATAATGGAAAAGTGGGGAAAAAATCTGCAGGCGTATATTATTTGTCCATGAGATGCCCAATGTGGAAACTTCAGTTTTCAGTCATTGTTAGCATCAGTTTCCTCCAGTCTTTGCCATCTTGAATTATGTCGGTGCTCCAGCCACAGAGCCACCCACAACAGAGCAGGGTATCCCAATGGCCCAGGGAAATTTTCTAATTAGTACAGCTCTTCACGAGGTCACTTTCCTCTCTTATCCTCTCCTTTTACAGCAGTCGTTTAGATGGAGAGTGGTGAGTTGTAAACTCCATAAGACATCACAGGTCCAGGAGTCAGTAGCTGGGCCCGCCATGACTCATCTCCAAATACCTGGCTTTCCTAAAGCTGCGTGCAGGGTTTTAGCCTTATAAAGGCAACGCTTTGGTAGAAACAACTTTGAAAATTTGCACCCAGACTTCAATTTCAGAAACCACAGAAATAGCTTCTTTCTACCTATTACCAAAAGTGAAAAAATAGAGGGTATATTTTAAGATAAAGAGATTTCTGGTTAAGTAGCTCCTTAACTAAGCCCTGCTAACTGTCACCAGGGCCAGTATTAATAATCAGAATCCCCAGATGGGGTCATAAAGTTGGGTAAGTGTGTTTTGTGTATCTTCCCCCTCTGTGGACTTCTCTCCAACCCCATCCTCTCATCCCCAACCAAAGGTCAGTGATCTTGTGCTGTAGTCTTTCCTCTTGTCATCCTCTTCTCCCATTAAAATATGCTTTCAGAACTAAATCTGATATCATTCACTTATATCTCAAATGATGGGCTATTTGTTTTGTTTTCTCTAGCTGTGAAATATGTTTTAGCTCCACAGCAGTGTGAAGGTCACCATGTGCTGCCTGGAGGATAGAAGTAGAAAGTGGGGCCAAACTTAGGTCAGATGTGGGGGAAGCACGAGCCACATGCCAAAGCCTTGTGAGTGAAACAAAACTAGGATGAGGGCTTGCTGGAGTCAGGGCAAGTCACACTCATTTGGGGAAGAAGCAAACACAAAAATGACACATGGGCAAATCAGGATCAAAGTGGGCAGAGGGTTGCAAGGATTATATTTTTGGGTGGGGCATAGAAAATGGGGCACACATGCAGTTGGTTTGGATTAATTTCTAGACTTGGGGAAGGTCCTCTTTAGAAAGCTAAAGACCCATGGGACACAGACACATTTCCAATGTTCATATCAAGAGAACTAATATTTCCTGAGCACCTTCTCTGTTCCAGATACTGTGCTGAGGTCTTTACTTGCATTATCTCATGGAATTCTCAAAACAACCCTATGAGGTAAGCACTATGCTCATCCTTACCAAATTGTTCATTTACTCACAGAGTAATATGTGTTCCATCCAGGCTCTGAATCTAGCCCTGACTGGCTATAGAGAAAACACCCCACCCACAGCCTCATGGCCTCCATGTGGCAGAGTGTTAGATTAACATACAGTGAGCATTTAACATAAAACAACAACACTTCCCAGTGTCTACACGAATAGAGTGGTTTCTCCTCAAAACCCTCCCTCATGTAATTCTGTTCCCACGAGACTTTCAATGATCTTTATGGCTCTCTGTGTTCTGTGATAATAATTTATCTGCTTTGAGGTCTCAGAATTTAATCAACTAGCCATGGCCTCCAGCATCTAGTGTCTGGCATATTAGCTCCGGGGTGAATTTAATATGCCTTTTAATCTAATCTAGGTGTACCAAATGGAAGCAGCCATAAAGAAAACTATTACAAAGGCATGCATGATGACAACTATAAGTTTTATCATCTCCTAATAACATGGCAGGTTGACCAAATTCTCCTGACTTCGCAGTGACTTCAGTACAGGGGGCACACTACCAAAACCCATGAAGGAATTTCTCCTAATAACTGGAGTGTGCTTCCTAACTCCTATTTATAATTACCTAAACTCTGTTCTGGAATAGATTGATATTGAATCAATGCTTACCTTGGGTCTTCTCAGCCCAAGGACTCATGCACTCACACAAAATTTATCAGCATTCATTCATTCACCACAGAATCATTGAGCGTCTACTCTGGACCATGCCTCAGGACTCAACAGTGAACCAAAAAGGCATTGTCCCTCCAGTCCTGGGAGCCTACTAATGTAATCAGCAAATATTACCTATTACCTATTAAAGTGTTCTATCCCACCTTCTAATCTTAATTAAAAATGCCATAGAGTCCAGGACTCAGACAGAAACTCTTAGTGCACTTAGATGGAGACAGTTCTTAAAAGTCGAGCTTCCTAACCACAATATATTCTGATTCACTGTGAATTAAACTTATTCCCACTTCTGCCCAGCTACATTTATAATTTGCTCTTCCTGGAAAACTAATGCCTTCTTTCTGTTTATCTAATTCTTGCCTTCCTTCAAAGTTCAGTTCAGGTTCCCTTCTTCTCTGAAACACTTCTGGCACATGGAGTTCTTCGCCTCAACTCTGAGCGTTCGTTATCCGTGCCACTTGTTGTCATGAGTCCTTGGAGTATTTATCTCTTCTTATATCTTCCCTCCAGGAGTTTTTTACTTTTTCGTCTTGTATTCTGGTGTTTAGAAAAGTGTATAGCACATTGTAGGTTTATTTGATTTTTATTGATAACGAACACACGCATTTCTCTATGAACTTGATGATTATCAGGCCTAAAGAATAAACCCTTACAAGGGAAACACTTCGTGACAATTAGATTTTGGTCTGGTGGATTCACCCTTACCTCAGAATCTGCATATTTCTTTTTAGGTGTCTGCCCATATTTGCCATGGGGCATGAGGCCAGGTTTTTTTCAGCACTGGCTGGTCCCATGTGTGATGATACAGGGAGGAAGCAGGGAACAAGAAAGAAGACTTGTGGTTTGCAAGACTGCTATAGTAGCTGATACTCTTGGGGAATAGGGAGTTGTTTTGTACCAGGTATTGTATAGGCACTATAGATGAACTCAAATAAGGACTTAGGTGAAAATTCCAGACAGACCACTAGGAATTAGGAGAATAAGATAAGACAATGGGTTCAAATACTGAGAAATGTCAATAATATAACAGAGTACAGGGTGACTCATCTGATCAAAGGCCAGAGAAGTTGTAAGTATCCAAACCACCATCTAGGTAGTGAGGAAATCGGGAACCAAACTAAGCAAAGAGTCTAGACAGCAAGGGTCAGAAACTCAGAGAAATAATTCAGGGCAACAACTCTACAGAGTTCCCACAGTAAATACCACTCCATTACATTTGTTGAATGATGAATGAATGAAAAGGACAAACTAAGACCCTGACTATAATCTAATGAATCCATTTGTCTCAGATTTTTTCCTTGCCCTTGCCTTTGCCCTTGCCCTGCATCTGTATCACAAGCATTTTCCAGGGAATATCCCTCTGGGTTCAGCAGCACTGACAGGAGATTGGGTAGAAGGGTAGAGCTAGAGCATTTCTCCCCCTCTACCCTGGCTTCTGGTGTTTCCTAACCCTAGAGCGACTGGCCCACCAAGGTTCTAGTGACCATGAGCTAAAGTAACATCAGCTCCTACCTTTATTTCTATAGCCCAGCACTGTCCAATGGGAATATTATGTGAACCACATGTAATTCAAAAGCATAAATTCTTCTTCCATCTTCCTTATTCATGGCCCAGCTTTTGCATGCGTAAGAGGAAATTGAAAACACCATGGCTTGGGTCAGGCGGACCTTAGTTCTTAAACTGACATCTCTGCATTTTAACACTTTAAAGAGGTCTTTCAAAGCAGATTTCCCCAATTCAATGCATCCTTTAATTTCTTGACTGTTGCCTTCATGGGCATTGATTGTGGATTATGTTATGACCCACTTTTTCTGCTTCTTGGCACAGAATTATTTCATAATGTATCACATATTACATTATTACATTGGATCATAGGCAAAAATCTCAGTTATACTTGCCTAGCATTTAGATTCGCCAAATCAGAAACTCACGTACTTCTTGGCCCGCCAACATATGTCAGTTTATTTAAAATTTTATATGTTGTCTGAATTTGGGTATTAGGAATCAAGTTAGTCTCTGAGTTGCTGTATTTAATATTATGAATACTTGAGCACAGTGCATTCAGAGCAAGGTTGGAGAAAGTACAATGCTCTCTTTCTTTATCTCTTTTTCTCTCCAAGCATGTACGATCCTACCTACCTTTGGCTGAATGATGCTTAGAATGGTAATGCACTTGGAAAATGAAGTGGAATCCATCCCAAATAAACTATTTTCTTTAGGTTTGAAAATAATATACTTATGAAGGTTCAAACCAACAAAACGTAATAGGATTCATTCATTCAGTAAATATTAAGTGGGTGTCTATACAAGCATAAAAACATTAAAAATCCTTGCTATTGAGTCTATTCCAACTCATAGAAACCCCATAGGACAGAATAGAACTGCCCCATAGGGTCTCCAAGGAAGAGATGGTGGATTCAACCTGCCAAACTTTTGGTTAGCAGCCAAGCTCTTAACTACTGCACCACCAGGGCTCTTATACAGGCATACTTTATTTTATTGCACTTCACTTTATTATGCTTCACAGATATCGTGTTTTTTACAAATGGAAGTTTTGTAACAACCCTGTGTTGAGCAAGTCTATTGGTGTCATTTTTCCAAGAGCATGTGCTCACGTCGTGTCTCTGTGTCATATTTTGGTAATTCTGACAATATTTCAAACTTTTTCATTATTATTGTATCCGTTATGGTGATCTGTGATCAGTGATCTTTTTTTTTTAAATAATTTTTATTGTACTTTAAGTGAAAGTTTACAAATCAAGTCAGTCTGTCACATATAAGCTTATATACACCTTACTACATACTCCTATTTACTCTACCCCTAATGAGTCAGCCCGCTCCCTCTTTCCAGTCTCTCCTTTCGTGACCGTTTTGCCAGTTTCTAACCCTCTCTACCCTCCCATCTCCCATCCAGAGAGGAGATGCCAACACAGTCTCAAGTGTCCACCTGATACAAGTAGCTCACTCTTCATCAGCATCTCTCTCCAACCCATTGTCCAGTCCCTTCCATGTCTGATGAGTTGTCTTTGGGAATGGTTCCTGTCCTGGGCCAAAAGAAGGTTTGGGAACCATGACCTCCGGGATTCCTCTAGTCTCAGTCAGACCATTAAGTCTGGTCTTTTTATGAGAATTTGGGGTCTGCATCCCACTGATCTCCTGCTCCCTCAGGGGTTCTCTGTTGTGCTCCTTGTCAGGGCAGTCATCGGTTGTGGCCAGGCACCATCTAGTTCTTCTGGTCTCAGGATGATGTAAGTCTCTGGTTCATGCGGCCCTTTCTGTCTCTTGGGCACATAGTTATTGCGTGACGTTGGTGTTCTTCATTCTCCTTTGATCCAGGTGGGTTGAGACCAACTGATGCATCTTAGATGGCCGCTTGTTAGCATTTAAGACCCCAGACGCCACATTTCAAAGTGGGATGCAGAATGTTTTGTAATAGAATTATTTTGCCAATTGACTTAGAAGTCCCCTTAAGCCATAGTCCCCAAACCCCCGCCCTTGCTCCGCTGACCATCCGGGCCAGGGCTTTTTTTTGTTGGGAGTTTTTTGATTACCTTTTCAATCTCTTTTTTTTGTTATGGGTCTATTTAGTTGTTCTACTTCTGATTGTGTTAGTTTAGGTAGGTAGTGTTTTTCTAGGAATTCATCCATTTTTTTAGGTTTGTAAATTTGTTGGAATACAATTTTTCGTAATAATCTGATATGATTCTTTTAATTTCATTGGGTCTGTTGTGGTGTGGCCCATCTCGTCTCTTATTCGGGTTATTTGTTTCCTTTCCTGTATTTCTTTAGTAATTCTGGCCAATGGTTTATCAATTTTGTTAATTTTTTCAAAGAACCAGCTTTTGGCTTTGTTAATTCTTTCAATTGTTTTTCTGTTCTCTAATTCATTTAGTTCAGCTCTAATTTTTATTGTTTGTTTTCTTCTGGTGCCTGACGGATTCGTTTGTTGCTCGCTTTCTATTTGTTCAAGTTGTAGGACAGTTCTCTGATTTTGGCTCTTTCCTCTTTATGTATGTGTGCATTTATCGATATAAATTGACCTCTGAGCACTGCTTTTGCTGTGTTCCAGAGGCTTTGATATGAAGTGTTTTCATTCTCATTGCATTCTATGAATTTCTTTATTCCCTCCTTAATGTCTTCTATAACCCACTCTTTTTTGAGCAGGGTAATATTCAGTTTCCAAGTATTTGATTTCTTTTCCCTGATTTTTCTGTTATTGATTTCCACTTTTATGGCCTTGTGGTCTGAGAAGATGCTTTGTAATATTTCAATGTTTTGGATTCTGCAGAGGTTTGTTTTATGACCTAATATGTGATCTATTCTAGAGAATGTTCCGTGTGCACTAGAAAAAAAAGTATACTTTGCAGCTGCTGGGTGGAGTGTTCTGTATAAGTCTATGAGGTCAAGTTGGTTGACTGTAGCAGTTAGGTCTTCTGTGTCTCTATTGAGCCTCTTACTGGAAGTCCTATCCTTCTCCAAAAGTGGTGTGTTGAAGTCTCCTACTTTAATTGTGGAGGTGTCTATCTCACTTTTCAGTTCTGTTAAAGTTTGTTTTATGTATCTTGCAGCCCTGTCATTGGGTGCATAAATATTTAATATGGTTATGACTCCCTGGTCAATTGTCCCTTTAATCATTATGTAGTGTCCTTCTTTATCCTTTGTGGTGGATTTAACTTCAAAGTCTATTTTGTCAGAAATTAATATTGCTACTCATGCTCTTTTTTGATTGTTGCTTGCTTGATACATTTTTTTCCATCCTTTGAGTTTTAGTTTGTTTGTGTCTCTAAGTCTAAGGTGTGTCTCTGGTAGGCAGCATATAGACGGATCGTGTTTCTTTATGCAGCCTGAGACTCTCTGTCTCTTTATTGGTGCATTTAGTCCATTCACATTCAGCATAATTATAGATAAGTATGTTTAGTGCTGTCATTTTGATGCCTTTATGTGTGTGCTGTTGACAATTTCATTTTTCCACTTACTATTTTGTGCTGAGATGTTTTTCTTTGTAAATTGTATGTTCCTCATTTTCATAGTAAAAAAAAAAATTTTTTTTTTTTTCATTTTCATAGTAGTTGAATTTATGTTTGCTGAGTCGTTATGTTTTTCTTGGTTTTTATTTTGAGTTATGGAATTGATAGACCTCTTTGTGGTTACCTTAATATTTACCCCTATTTTTCTAAGTAAAAACCTAACTTGTATCGTCCTGTATTGCCTTGTTTTCCTCTCCATATGGCAGTTCTATGCCTCCTGTATTCAGTCCCTCTTTTTGATTATTGTGATCTTTTACATAATGACTTCAATGATTCCCTGTTTTGAGCATTTTTTTCTTTTTAAGTTTAATCTTAATTTGTTTTTGTGATTTCCATATTTGAGTTGATATCAGGATGTTCTGTTCTGTGACCTTGTGTTGTGCTGGTATCTGATATTATTGATTTTCCCACCAAACAATTTCTTTTAGTAATTCTTGTAGCTTTGGTTTGGTTTTTGCAAATTCTCTAAACTAGTGTTTATCTGTAAATGTTTTAATTTCACCTTCATATTTGAGAGAGAGTTTTGCTGGATATATGATCCTTGGCTGGCAGTTTTTCTCCTTCAGTGCTCTATGTATGTCATCCCATTGCCTTCTTGACAGCATGGTTTCTGCTGAGTAGTCTGAACTTATTCTTATTGATTCTCCTTTGTAGGAGACCTTTCTTTTCTCCCTGGCTGCTTTTAAAATTTTCTCTTTACCTTTGGTTTTGGCAAGTTTGATGATAATATGCCTTGGTGATTTTATTTTTGGATCAATCTTAAATGGGGTTCGATGAGCATCTTGGATAGATATCCTTTCGTCTTTCATGATGTCAGGGAAGTTTTCTGCCAACAGATCTTCAACTATTCTCTCTGTGTTTTCTGTTATCCCTCCCTGTTCTGGGACTCCAATCACATGCAAGTTATTCTTCTTCATAGAGTCCGACATGATTCTTAGGGTTTCTTCATGTTTTAAAATTCTTTTATCCGAGTTTTCGTCAACTATATTGCTGTCATTTGCCTTATCTTCCAACTCCCCCACTCTGCATTCCAATGGCTCGATTCTGCTCCTCTGACTTCCTATTGAGTTGTCTAATTCTGTAATTTTACTGTTAACCTTTTGGATTTCTGAATGCTGTCTCTCTATGGATTCTTGTAGCTTATTAATTTTTCCACTATGTTCTTGAATAACCTTTTTGATTTCTTCAACTGCTTTATCAGTGTGTTCCTTGGCTTTTTCTGTAGATTGCCTTATTTCATTTCTGAGGTCATCCCTGATGTCTTGAAGCATTCTGTGTGTTAGTTTTTTATATTCTGCATCTGGCAATTCCAGGATTGTATCTTCATTTGGGAAAGATTTTGATTCTTTAATTTGGGGAGTTGTAGAAGCAATCATGGTCTACTTCTTTATGTGGTTTGATATCGACTGCTGTCTCCGAGCCATCTATAAGATATTCTAATGATTTATTTTATATTTGCTCACTGAGTCTTATCTTGTTTTGTTTTCTTTCAATATACATAGATGGGCTACTAGATTGCACTGTCTTGATTGTTGTAGCCTTTGAATCACTTATGTCCTATTACCAGGTGGTTTGGGCTGTTACCAGATATATAAGCCTAACTGTTCATTCACTATTCTTGAGTAGAATCTGATTTTGGGTTACCAAGTGTGTGGTGTAGACTGTCACCTACACACTTAGAGGAGTAGTGGTAATAGTTGTGTGCACCAGATTCTAGTAGCAGCAGGGAGTCACACTCTGGGGGGGGGGTAGGATGCTGACAGGCTTCCCCCACGTGCCAGTGAGGTAGGTGTGTCTCTATTCCTAAAGCACTTTGGTGGGTGGGCTCTGCAGCTGTACCTTAGGCACCCAATGCATGTACCTCTACAGATTGGTAGGTGTCACTATCCTCAGACGCCTATAGCAGGAGGCTAGGTGGTTTGGGTGGAGCTTGGGCCCTCAGTTCCCTGTTGTGGCTCAGTGAGGGCTCTGTTTAATAGGTAAAGATATCAGACCTGGGAAACTTGTGTTTCCAGTAATCTGCTAAAACAATTACAGTCAGATCACTATCAGAATTGCCTTTGCATTATACTAGCCACCTTGTCCCCTGTAGGGATGAAAGCCAAAGACTGTGGATCTCATATGCTTGGCTGGAGCTGGTTCTATATTTTTAGTCCAATTTTGGGAAGTCAGGGAAGGATTTTTGGTCCCTGGGTTTTTTGTAGCTGCTTCTCTCAGGAGAGGAGAATGGGTTAGGAAAAGACAAAAAACAAAACAAAACAAAAAACTGCAGAGCTCTTTGCTCTCTGGCCCAGGAAATTCCAATGTTAATGAAGCTGCCTGGGAAGGGGAGGGGAAGGATCAGAGAGATAGGAGAGAGTAGCACTCAGGAATATATACAAAGTTACTTCTCTTGCTTGGTGATGACTGTTTTATCTGAGATTCCAGAGGGGTGTGTAGCCTGAGTGTTGGTTGGGTCGAGATTGTCCCCGAGGGTCAGGTCTGCGTCCTGTGCTTGTGTTGTCTCAGAGGCTGTGGTCAGTTCCTCCGCTCCCAGCCCAAAGCCCAGCGCCAAGGTTCCCTGGCTGGGATGCCACACTCCAGTCTCCAAAACCAGTCGCTGCCTCCCGGTGACTTCTTCTCCTGTCAGCCGCATCGCTGCGTGGCCTGTGTGCACTGGCTGGGCTTCCCCAGAGTTCACTTCTGGGTTCTAGGGCTGCGTCCCCTGTTTGTGCCGTATTAGGAAGCCATGCTCAGCTCCCCTGCGCCCAGTTCAAAGCCCGGCACCAAGGTTTTCTGACTGGGACGCTGGCTCCAGGCTCCAAAAACAGTTGCTGCTTCCCCGTGGTTGCTCGTTCTGTTGTTAGCCACGTCAGTGTGCAGCCTGCTTGCGCTGGCTGAGTCTCTGCCACTCAGGTCAACTCTTTAGATCTGTGTTTGATGGTCGGTGTTCGTAGATTGTCACGTATGTGATCGATTCACTAGTTTTTCCAAGTCTTTGTTGCAAGAGGGATCCGAGGTAGCTTCTACCTAGTCAGCCATCTTCCCCTCTGCTTTTCCAGTGATCTTTTTGATGTTACTATTGTAGTTGTTTGGGGATGCCACAAACTACCAATATAAGATGGCCAACTTGATCAATAAATGTTGTATATGTTCTGACTGCTCCAATGACTAGCCCTTCCTCTGTCTCCATCTCCTCAAACCTCTCTATTCCCTGAGACAAAACAATATTGATATTAAGCTAATTAATAATCCTACAATGGCCTCTAAGTGTTCAAGTGAAAGTGAGAGTAACATGTTCCTACTTTAAATTAAAAGCTGGAAATGATTAAGCTTAGTGAGGAAGGCACATCAAAAGCCAAGACAGGCTAAAAGGTAGGCCTCTTGTGCTAATTAGCCAGGTTGTGAATGTAAAGGAAAAGTTCTTGAAGGAAATTAAAAGTACTACTCCAGTGAACACACGAAAGATAAGAAAGCAAAACAGCCTTGTTGCTGATATGGAGAAAGTTTTAGTGGTCTGGACAGATCAAACCAGCCACAGCATTCTCTTAACCCAAAGCCTAATCCAGAGCAAGGCCCTAACTCTCTTCAATCCTATGAAGGCTGAGAGATGTGAGGAAGCTGCAGAAGAAGAGTTTGAAGCTAGCAGAAAACATCTCTATAACATATAAGTGGAAGGGGAAGCAGAAAGTGCTAATGTAGAAGCTGCAGCAAGTTGTCCAGAAGATCTAAGTGAGATTTCAGAGCTAGAGAGGAGAAGTCAATGCCTGTTTTCAAGGCTTCAAAGGACAGGCTGACTCTCTTGTTAGGGGCAAATGCAGTTGGTGACTTTCAGTTGAAGCCAATGCTCATTTGCCATTCTGAAAATGCTAGGGCCCTTAAGAATTATGCTAAATCTACGCTGCCTGTGCTCTATAAGTGGAACAGCAAAGCCTGGATGACAGCACTTCTGTTTACAACATGGTTTACTGAATATTTTAAGCCCACTGTTGAGACCTACTGCTCAGAAAAAAAGATTCCTTTCAAAATATTACTGTTCATTGACAATGCACCTGGTCACCCAACAGCTCTCGTGGAGGTGTACAAGGAGATTAATGTTGTTTTCATGCCTGCTAACACAACATCCATTCATTCTGCAGCTCATGGATCAAAGAGTAATTTCAACTTTCAAATCTTATTATTTAAGAAATACATTTCATAAGGCTACGGCTGCCATAGATAGAGATTCCTCTGATGGGTCTGGGCAAAGTAAATTGAAAACCTTCTGGAAAGGATTCACCGTTCTAGATGCCATTAAGCACATCTGTGATTCATGGGAAGAGGTCAAAGTATCAAAATTAACAGGAGTTTGAAAGAAGTTGGTTCCAACCATCATGGATGACTTCGAGGGGTTCAAGACTTCAGTGGACTAGCAGATGTGGTGGAAATAGCAATGGAACTAGAATTAGAAGTGGAGCATGAAGATGTGACTGAACTGTTGCAATCTCATGATAAAATTTTAGCGGATGAGGAATTGCTTCTTATGGATGAGCAAAGAAAGTGATTTCTCGAGATGGAAACTACTCCTGGTAAAGATGCTGTGAACATTGTTGAAATGACAACAAAGGATTTAGAATATTACATAGACTTAGCTGATAAAGGACGGGCAGGGTTTGAGATGACTGAATCAAATTTTGAAAGAAATTCTACTGTGAGTAAAATGCTATCAAACAGCAAAACATGCTACAGAGAAATCTTTCATGAAAGGAAGGGTCAATCATTGTGGCAAAATTCATTGTTGTCTTATTTTAAGAAATTGCCACAGCCACCCCAACCTTCAACAACCACCACCCTGATCAGTCAGCAGCCATCAACATCAAGGCAAGACCCTCCACCAGCAAAAAGATTATGACTCTCTGAAGGCTCAGATGATGGTTAGCATTTTTTAGCAATAAAGTATTTTTTAATTAATGTATGTACTTTTTCTTTAAGATAATGCTATTGCACACTTAATAGACTACTGTTAAAAAAAACAAAAAACAAAAAACATTTCCTTCTAGTCAATTCCAACTCATAGAGATCCCACAGGACAGAGTAGAACTGCCCCCATAGGGTTTCCAAGGAGCAGCTGGTGGATTTGAACTGACGACCTTTTGGTTATCAGCTAAACTCTTAACCACTGTGCCACCAGGGCTCCAAATAGACTACCAAACCAAAAAAACCAGACTCATTGCCATCAAGTCAATTCTGATTCATAGCAACTCCACAGGACAGAATAGAACTGCCCCATAGGGTTTCCGAGAAGCATCTGGTGGATTTGAACTGCCAACCTTTTGGTTAGTAGCTATATCTCTTAACCACTGTGCCACCAGGGTTTCCAAAATAGACTACAGTATACTGTAAACATAACTTTTATATGCACTGGGAAACCAAAAAATTTGTGACTCACTTTATCACAATATTCGCTTTATTGAAGTGGTCTGGAACCAAACCCACAATATCTCCAAGGTATGCCTATATGTACTAGGCACTTGGGTAGGCTATAAGGAAAAAATAGTAAACAAAAGATTTTGAGTTCTGCTCTTATGGAACTTAGATGCTGTCCCAATTCATATGGCTGCAGAGGCTGGAGAAGCCAAAATCAGCAAGTCGGAGAACAGGGCTCTTGCTCACAGGCTGTGAAGATCGGCCAATCCCAAGATTGGCAGGCAAGACTGCAAGGCTTCTTCTGATTCACACAGCTGCAGGGGCTGGCGAACCCAAGATCAGCAGGTTGGAGAGCAGGGCTCTGCTCACAGGCTCCGAAGATTGACAAATCCCAAGATAAGCAGATAAACTGACAGCTCAAGTCCCAAGAACTGGAGGTCAGATGAACAGGAGGCAGCTGCAGGACCCGGAGCTGGAAAAAGCCAGAATGTCTGCTTATATTTGGACGCAGGCCACACCCCCCAAGGAAACTCCCTTTCAATTGATTGGCTACTCACAGCAGATCCCATCATGGGAATGATCACATGTAAACACTGAGACTCATGGCCCATTCAAGTTAACACTCGATCTTAACGATCACAGCTGCTAACTGAAAGGTTGACAGTTTGAGTGAACCCAGAGGTGCTCAGAAGAAAGTCCTGACAATCTACTTCTGAAAAGTCAGTGACTGAAAACCTGAAGGAGGGCAATTCTACTCTGACACACGTGGAGTTGCCATGAGTCAGAGCTGACTCGATAGCAGCTGATTTTTACTTTGGAAAGGATGACTAAGGAAGGCTTCACTAAGAAGAGAATGCTTTAGCTGAGCCCTAAGTGATGAGACTTGTGCACCCCCCTGTCAAGAGCAGGAAGCATTTGAGGCAGAAGGAACAGGTGTAGAGATTCTGAGGTGGTAAGTTCTGTACACAATAAACCAGAAGAAATGGAATGCAAGCAATTCTGTTTTGTAGCAAAATAAGATCAGTGTTAATCCAGAACTTACTTACTATCGCTGAGAATGGGGAGAGAGCCCAGTACCAAATATGGACACAAGCAACTGAGGCCATTTACAGCCTGGCTTTTAGTATGCAGGTGCTGACTTTTTATTTATTTGTTTATTTTTGCATGGCTCTGGCTTTCAAAATGTTTTGTATTTATCAATACTCATTGTAATTATCTAGGAAGTTCTAAACCATGACTAGAAGAGGCATGATTTAAGTTATGGCCACAAACAGCACATTATCTTAAGAAATCAAACATCTTCTCTATTTAGATAAATTTTTAACAAGAATAAGAGTAAAATTAATAAAAATGTATGTCTTCATAAAATTCTTATCTAGTAAAGGCAAGTTCTTGATTTTAACATATTATGGCAAAATCAAAGGTGTTTTCCTAATTGAAAATTCTTACTACTGCAAAAAAAATGTTTTTCCATCATGACATTTTCATAACATCATTTAAGCACCAAAGAAAAATTCTGTAAAAATTCCTTTAACCAGGAAACTAAGGGCAAATATCCATTTGACCTTCTTACAATATTTAAAAGGCCATGATATGAGTGTCTAATTCCTACAGCGACATTTTTATAATAAAAATCCAAGCATATTTATACAAACAAGAAACAGAATTACTGTATATTTTGGGGAAACAAAGAGCAGATTGATAAATTATAACCTTTAAGTTAATAAAGTGAGGACAAGAAACCTATAAAATGTATGCAAAATATAATAATTCATTAACTTTTCAAAGTTTCATTGAGGATATTAATAATTAAGAATAAAATAGTTCCACTGGCTTGTAATTATTCCTGTAAACAGTAATAAAGTAATAAGCAATAAATTAGAAACGTCTTACTCCAGTATTTCCCTTCTCTTGAACCAGAGCCACTTTTAGAGTGGCTAAATCGATTCTTTTAAGTATTAAGAGTAATTGTACCAGAAAATAAATTGCATCAAGAAAAAGTCTCCCAGAAGTTTCCCACACAGTGCCTGAAGGTTGATGCAGAGAACAAATAGAATAAAATAGAAACGCCTGAATAAGAGCTGTAGAAATGAAAGGGAGTATTCCTGATGAACCTAAAGGCATGAAACTGGGGCAGAAAGAAGAAAATGCTACCCCAATGAAAGCTATAAAACACTGCTGAAAGAGATTAAAGAAGACTTAAATAAATGGAAAGATGTTCCTTGTTCAAGGATTGGAAGACTTAATATTGTCAAGATGTCAGTACTACCCAAAGTAATCTACAGATTCAATGCAATCCTGGTCAAAATTCCAACAGTCTTCTTTACAGAAATAGAAAAGCCAATCCTCAACTTAATATGGAATGACAAGAGGCCCTAAATAGTTAAAGCAATGTTGAAAGAGAAGAACAAAGTAGAAAGACTTGCACTTCCTGACTTTAGAACATGCTATACAGCTACACTAATCAAAACAGCCTGGTACTGGTATAACAACGTACACATAGACCAATGGAATAGAATTGAGAGTCCAGAAGTGAACCCACGCATGTATGGTCAACTGATTTTTGACAAGGGTGTCAAGCCTATCTAATGTGGAAAAAAGAGTCTTCAATAAATGGTGCTGGGAAAACTGCACTTCCACACACAGAAAAATGAAACAATATCCATGCCACACACCATACACAAAAACAAATTCAAAATGGATTAAGGACCTAAACATGCAAATTAAAATTCTTAGGAGGAAAAGCAGGGGCAATGCTGTGAGTCCTAGCTTTTAACAAGGGGTTATCTAATATAATAACAAAAGCACAAACAGCAAAAGACAAAATAAATAAATGAGACTTCATAAAAATTTTTTTCATCAAAAGACTTTACTAAAAAAATGAGAAGACAAGCTACCAACTGGGAGAATATCTTCAGAAATCATATGTCTGACAAGAATCTAATAACCAAGGTATATACATAAAAGTTCAATACTCAAAAACAAAAATACATATACCCCAATCGTAAAATGGACAAAGGACTTGAATAGACATTTTACCAAAGAGGACATTAGAATGACCACTGAATACATGAAAACAATGAAAAGATGCTCAGCGTCACTAGCCATCACAGAAATGCAAACTGAAACCACAATGAGATACCATTTCACTCTCACTAGGATGGCTAAAAAAAAAATGTTGGTGAGGATATGGGGAAATTGAAACTCTTACCCTTTGCTGGTGGGAATGCGAAATGGTACAGCCATTGTGGAAAACAGTGCAGCCATTTGTCTCAAAAAACTAAAAATAGAACTACCATATGACCCAGAAATTCTACTCCTAGGTACGTACTCAAAAGACTTGAAAGCAGAGACTCAAAAAGAGACTTGTACACCAAAGTTCATGTCAGCACTATGCACAATACCCAAAAGGTGGAAACAAACTAAATGCCCATCAGCAGATGAATGGATAAACAAAATGTGGTACATACATACAATGGAATACTACTCAGCCAATAGGAGAAATGAAGTCTCGATACGTGCTACAATACGAATGGAGACGAAAGACATTATGCTGAGTGAAATAAGTCAATCACAAAAGGACAAATGTTGTACGACCTCACTTATATAAAAAGGCAAGAAAAGGCAAATGTATAGAGAACAAAGTTGATTAGTGGTTACCAGGGATTGGAGGGAGCAGAAAGGGAGAGGGAGGTGGTTAACAGTGATGGAAATGTTGCATTGATTAAGAGCAGGGTTGCATAGGCGATTATTGTAATTGCCGTCAATAAGTTGTACACCTGTAAAAAGTTGAATTGGCAAAAGTTGTGTGTTACAAATATTTAAAAATATGACAAAAAAAAATGAGTAGCTACAACCAAAACACCCCATGAGATTCGGTTTCTTGGTTTATAGGTTTAGGGCCATGGTTTCACAGGACATACCAGTTAATTGGCCTAATAATATGTTTAGTGCTTTTGTCCCCAGCTGTCTGTCAGTTTGTCTTATTGTGGTGACTTGCATGTTCCTATGATTCTGAAAGCTATGCCACCAGTATTTCAAATACCAACAGGGTCATCTGTGGTACAGGTTTCAGCAGAACTTCCAGACTGAGACAGACTAGGAAAAAGGACCTGGTGATCTACTTCTTAAAAAATTGGCCAGTGAAAACTTTATGAATAGCAGTGGAACACTGTCTGATGCAGTGCTGGAAGATGAACCACTCAGGTTGGAAGGGACTCAAAAGGCAAATGAGGAAGAGCTGCCTCCCCAAAGTAGAGTGAACCTTAATGACGTGAATGGAGTCGAAATTTTGGGACCTTCATTTGCTGATGTGGCAAGACTCATAAGGAGAAGAAACAGCTGCAAACATCCATTAATAATCAGAACATGGAATATATGAAGTATGAATCTAGGAAAATTGGAAATCACCAAAAATGAAATGGAATGGATAAACATCCATATCTTAAGCCTTAGTGCACAGAAATGGTCTGGTATTGGCCATTTTGAATCAGACAGCCATACAGTCTACTATGCTAGGAATGACAAATTGAAGAGGAATGGTGTTGCATTCATCTTCAAAAAGAACATTTTATGAAGTACAAGGCTGTCAGTGATAGGATAATACCCATATGCCTACAAGGAAGACCAATTAACACGACTATTACCTAAATTTACATACCAACCACTAAAGCCAAAGATGAAGAAATAGAAGATTTTTACCAATTTCTGCAGTCTAAAATTGATTGCACACACAATCAGGGTGCATTGATAATTACTGGTGATTGGAATGCGAAAGTTGGAAACAAAGAAGAAGGATTGGTAGCTGGAAAATACGGCTTTGGTCATAGAAACAATGCCGGAGATCTTGTGATAGAATTTTGCAAGACCAACAACATCTTCATTGCAAATACCTTTTTTCAACAACATAAGCAGCAACTATATACATGAACCTAGCTTGATGGAATACACAGGAATCAAATCAACTACATATGTGGAAAGTGATGATGGAAAAGCTCAGGATTATCAGTCAGAACAAGGCCAGGGGCCGACAGTGGAACAGACCATCAAATGCTCATATGAGAGTTCAAGTTGAAGCTGAAGAAAATTAGAGCAAGTCCACAAGTCAAAATATAACCCTGAGTATATCCCACCTAAATTTAGAGACCATCTCAAGGATAGATTTGATGGGTTGAACACTAATGACCAAAGACCAGATAAGCTGTGGAATGACATCAAGGTCATCGTACATAAAGAAAGTAAGATGTCATTAAAGAGACAGGAAAGTAAGAAAAGACCAAAATAGATGTCAGAGGATACTCTGAACCTTGCTCTTGAATGGAGAGTAGCCAAAGCAAACGGAAGAAATGATGACCAAAGACTACAGTCTTCGGTATGGATTATACCTCAACATAAAGAAAACAAAAATCCTTATAACTGGAGTTATAAGAAACATCATGATAAACAGAGAAAGGATTGAAATTGTTAAGAATTTCATTTTACTTGATGACAATCAATGCCCACGAATGCAGCAGTCAAGAAATCAAATGACATTGCATTGAGCAAATCTGCTGCAAAAGATCCCTTTAAAGTCTTAAAAAGAAAAGATGTTACTCTGAGGAGTGAGGTATGCGTGACCCAAACCATGGCGTATTCAATCACCTCATAGGCATGCAAAAGCTAGACAACCAAAAAAGAAGATCGAAGAAGAACTGATGCCTTTGAATTATGATGTGGGCAAAAAATATTGAATATACCATGGAAGAATGAACAAATACATCCTGGAAAAGGTACAGCCAGAATGCTCCTCAGAAGTAAGGGTGGCAAGACAGTCTCACGTACTTTGGACATGTTATTAAGAAGGACCAGTCCCTGGAGAAAGACATCATTCTTCGTAAAGTAGAGGGTCAGAGAAAAAGAGGAAGACCCTCAATGAGATGGACTGACACAGAGGCTACAACAATGGGCGCAAGCATAGCAATGATTGTGTGGATGGCACAGGACCAGGCAGTGTTTCATTCTGTTGTACATAGGGTCACTACGAATTGGAACTGACTGGATGGCACCTAACAACAACAACAATGCTCCTAGTTTGTTGTGTAGTGCCTGGGGTCTTAAAAACTTGCAAACAGCCATCCTAGGCACATCAATTAGTCTCTATTCACCTGGAGCAACAGAGGAAGGGCAGTTAGGGATAGAAGTAGTATATAGAATATGTGGCTAATTGCCTCCATGAACTGTCTCCTCTGCCATGAGACCAGAAGAACTGAGTGATGCCTGGCTATCAGAACTGAACATTTTGATCAAAGGGTCTATGGAAAAATCCCGATCAAACAGGGGAAAATGCAAAACTGACAACGGCAACTCAAAAGATCAGATAGGAAAATTAGGGGGCAATGAACTTACGTTAATTGGGAGCAGCAACTCAGAAAAGGAGGGTGAGAATGGTTGCACGACTCAAAGAGCACTAAACAGTACATGTAGAAACTGTTGAATTGGTGTGTGTTTTGCTGTGTATATTCTCAACAACAACAAAATAAATGAAGAAGAAAGTGCTATTCAAACCCAGCTGGACATCAGTATCTGCTGGTGGAGCTTTATAAAAACACATATTTCCAGTCTCCTCACAGACCTATGAATCAGAACGTCTTGAGGTAAGACTTCCTCATCCACACTCCCCAAGCGAAAAATATATATATATATATATATATATATATACTTGTAAATTATACACACACAGGCACACATGTTGCAGGCTCTGTGCCAAGGATTTTATATGTATTACTTCATTTAATTCTCTTGGTAACCCTATGAGATAGGTACTGCTTCTATAATATTGTGCAAATTGAGGTGAAGTAACTTCTCATAAGTCATGCTATTTGTAAACAGTGGAGCCAAGACCTCTACCCTGGTGCCTCTGAATCCAAAGTCCATGTTCTTAACTATTTTGCTAAATTGCCCTCTAAGCCCTCATGGGCTTTTAACACCCTCAAAAAATGCTTCCTCTTCTGGGTGGTCAATGGATGAAGGCCATGTTTTCTATTTCCAGTGGTCACTCCTTTAGAGAAGGGGATAACCCAGAGCTTACTTACACTGTCATTCATAGCACACTGTGCTCTCACTTTATCTCCATGCCTTTAAAGCACTGAAACTCAGCCTACTCACAGGAGAAGTTGGCAAGATGTTCAACCTCAATGTTTAAGTCTGAATTGTTTAATAGGGAAGCTGATCAACACCACAAGAAAAATCTCTGAATTTAGAGCATTGGCTTCAAAGTCCGAATCCATATGGCATTTTGGGCTGTGGAATTGGATTTCTCATCCTCAGTGAGTCACAAATGTCAATTTTAGCATGATAGGGAATGTTACACTCTGATTTTAAAATATCAAAATAAAAAGTACCACTAAATTGAAATCTTACAGATTGAATGAAACACTTTACAGATTGATGGTGGTACTGGATAAACAAGGAATGTTTTCAAAGCCTGCAAAAACTTCTTTCTCTCCAAAAAAAAAAGCCATATGGATCTATAGCTCACTTGTCTGAAAATTTTCTGCTTATCAATTAAGTGGTATGTGTTTTCATAGATTCTGCAGTGAACATTAGTTTCAAGACTGAACACAGAGCTTGTTATACTAAGTGCTTGAAATACTTGTTTCCAGCAACTCACAACTCCTGATGGCTCTGTGTTTGTCAAATGTATTATGTGTCAATCCACACTGCATATAAATAAACCATATTTAGCAATACGACACGAAAACAATGCTTGTCTGCATCCATCTCTCCCTTTCTCACGAGGGTGTGGTGTATATTGTTTATTGCTTAGAGAGATTTGCCAAGAAGAATGGCTACTCGGGCCAATAGTATTTATTCCAGCTG